>NW_022196905.1:166129959-166130343 GCF_008632895.1 Mastomys coucha | reverse complement strand
GAAATTTTCCCCTGTGCCTATTTGCTCGAGGTTCCTCCCCACTTTCTCTTCTATTAGTTTTAATGTATTTGTTTTGATATGGAGGTCCCTGATCCACTTGGACTTGAGCTTTGTACAAGGAGAAAGGAATGGATCGATTTGCATTTTTCTACATGTTAACCTCCAGTTGAGCCAGCACCATCTGTTGAAAAATGCTGTCTTTTTTTTTCCACTGGATGGTTTTAGCTCCTTTGTCAAAGATTAAGTGACCATAGGTGTGTGGGTTCATTTCTGAGTCTTCAATTCGGTTCCATTGATCTACCTGCCTGTCACTATGCCAATATCATCCAGTTTTTATCACAATTGCTCTGTAGTACAGCTTAAGGTCTGGGATTGTGATTCCAC
>NW_022196905.1:166116101-166129320 GCF_008632895.1 Mastomys coucha | reverse complement strand
TAAGTATACTATCATATCATCAGCAAATAGTGATAATTTGACTTCTTCCTTTCCAATTCGTATCCCTACACTACATCACACACACACACACACACACACACACACACACACATACACAAAAGTTTTCACCTCAAAGGGAATAAGAAACAGTTTATTTATAGTCTCTTTGAGTGACTGTGGCCCCAGGAAACCCAGAATTACCTCAGGTTTGACGATGTTCCCAGGCAGAAGCAGTTTCACAGAGTTTCGGAGCAACAGAACAAAGAAAGTAATTAAGGAAATTTTAAAAAATACATTGGTGGGTACATCAGAGATATTCGTAGCTCTGAGGGGAAGCTGGCAGTCGGCTAAGTTAGTATTTCCAAGGGGCTTTATCTGTTCATCGCAGGAGGTTGGTTCCAACACAGATAGACAAGGTAACGCTAGCTCAAGATAAGGTTACTAGGATCTAGGACTACAACAACCATTGTCTCCACATGACTGCACTTCCAGTCAGCCAGTCAGGTTCTGCACACACAGCTTCTTTCCAGGAGTTCTCATCCACCGACATAATGTCAGAATTTAATGGATTTGTGGAACATCTACTTGACATCAGAATATTTGAGGATACAAGAGACTAGAACTTATGAATATGTATACATGTAATGCAAAATAGAGTATGACAAAACAAAGCAGACATTAACAGCCAAACCCTAGGCAGAGCTCTGGAAATCCTGCAGAATAGGGGAAGGAAGAATTGTAGGAGACAGGGGACAAGGACACTGTAAAAAAAAAAAATACAGAATCAACTAACCTGGGCTCACAGAGACTGAATTGCCAACCATGGAACCTGCATGGGACTGAACTAGGCCATATGCACATATGTTACAGTTGTGTAGCTTGGTCTTCATGTGTGATTCCTGTCAGTGGGAGCAGGGGCTGTCTTGGACTCTGTTGTCAGCCCCTGGGCTGCCTTGTCCAGCCTCAATAGGAAAGGATGTTCCTGTTGTTACTGTGACTGAAATGCCAGGATTGCTGGCTAGCTACCGGAGGCCTCCCCTTGTCTAAAGAGAAAAGAAGGAGAGTCCATGGGAGGGAGATAGGGGACGGGGAAGGAGAGGATCAAGAGGAACCACACTTAGGATTTAAAATAACTAAATAATAAATTTTTAAAAATTAAAAATAAAAGAGTCCCCAAGAATACAAAACCAGTTAAGGCTTCTAAGTGACATTCTAAGTACAAAAACAAGTAAAATATAACTTTGAGGGTTTTTGTTGTTGTTGTTGTTGTTATGAGTGCATGTGATAGAAATTTGCAAGCAGAAGCAGTGAGCTAGCTTGCCTAACATCCCAAAGCATAAAACAAATACTGGAAATAGAGACCTTCAGTCTCTTGAAGCCAGCATGTCTTTTCCTATCCCTCCACATCTGCCTATAAAAACCTATCCCATGCAGCCCCTGAATCGCTTCTGCTATGGATGCCTGGCCCAGATTTTACCTTTTACTTACATTAAACTTTGCACTTAATCATGCCTCAGTTTATCTCACTAGTAAAGACCATTGATCCCACGTAAAATACCCCTTCAGACCATCTGAGCAAAGTGAACTGTTCATCTTAAAGGAGGGATCAAAAGGCATTCAAATGGTTTGACTTTGGGTAGAGGAATATGAACAGAGCCCACACATCCACTGAGTAGTCACCACATGGCAAATGTTACTGTTGTCCATTTGTGTCACAAGAAGATATTGCATCCTCCTAGCTTGTTAGGTAAGCTTAGACAAGTCCTGAGTTGAGGGATGATGTAAACTGATCAATCCAGACCACGCTGCTAAAGGGAGAGATGTGAGACATTGTGTCTTTTTTGGCAGGAAAAAGGTGATCGGAGAGCTCTGTTGTTAGCTGTGTTAGCTGTGCTTGCTCTCATGTCAGCTCATTATTGTGAGTGTGGATATTACTGTTGCTTCCAGAAAAACAAACAAAACAAACAAAAGCAACAATAACAAAACCTACTGCACCTCATTTTCAAAATGGAAACCCTATGAAGAAGGCAGACACGCCCTTCTTTCGTTAGCTATATGTTTTGGAATGTAAATCAGCCCATTAAACATACACTGTCCCTGTACATTCCTTTTGTAGCAAATAGAACTCTTCAACTAGACCTTGTATTTTATTTAGAGTTTCTGTGGTTGCTCACATTAGCATTTTTAGCTTTAAATATGCTTTTTCAGGTTTGTCACAAAGGGAAATGCGTATATGTGCATGTCCTAAGGGGAACCAGGGATTGTGAGCCTGATGACAAATGCCAAGGACATGGGGTAGGTAACCATTTTATTCTTCATGTAATGTGATCATTTCAATTCACATCAATAAACATTTTCCAGCACAGCCAGGTTCAGAATTATTTAGTGTGTAAATTCCCTTTAGAAAATTTCAGTTAAATAAGGAACATAGACTGTGCTACTTACACAGATGTGCATGATTCGTAGGCACTGTCAGACTGCTACAGGCCAGCTGAACAAATGAGCCTTGAATGATACACCAAAAGAGCCAGCGAGCGAGCGAGCAAGCAGGATGGTATCACAATGTTTGACTATTAAAGTGTAATTAATCATACAGAGCTGGTGCCCCATGCATTTCTGGGAATGTAGGTGTAATATGTACATTACTTCTCATCTGACATTTAAGAAACCTGAGTTCCAATGTACTCAGATTAGGTTTGTCTCCTGACAACCTCAGTTCATTTCCTCTAGTGTGTGGTCAATGTTATTCTTGTGGATTTACACACTAATGGCCTTTCAAATAGCATTTAACTGTTGGGAATTCTGAAAAAAACAAAACAAAACAAAACAGGCATCATTGTACATTCAAATTACTCTATTTTCCCAAAATTTAAGCAAGGAGTAAAACATAGGTTCTGAGAAGTTTTGTACCCACATGAGAGCATACATGAGAGCTTGCATTGCCTTATATTCTGGGGAGGCTACTAAATCTCTCTTAACATGCTGAATCCATGTTAATCCATGACTTGTTAACAGTCATCACTTAGTCCTTATTGTTTCTGTTCTTGTCTCTATGTGTCGTACCTGGTATTTTTGACACCCCAACCCACCCAGCTGTTGTGAAGTTGTATGCTGAGTTGCAGAAGTTTGGAAATTTTCCCAGCATGCATTTGATTAAGATGTGTTTCCCACATCTTTGTTGTAGCCTGGGCTTTTTATAGCAACTGAGTCAGAATTCACCTAGTTTAATTCATTTACTTTTCTGTGGGGCTGGATCCAGAGTCCTTCCATTGGTCATGACTCTTCTTTTTATCTTTGCAAGCATCTTTCTAGCCTTCTGTATGAGTGTTACTGTTTGCCCCTGGCCCCACAGCTTATTAGAGGTGTTTGTTTTCATCTTCCATAGAAATTTTCCCTCATCACAGCAGTTTCTCTTGTTAGTATAAATTAATAATAAATTATAATCACTGTTTTATAACTTCATAGTTGCTATACCTTTCTAGCAAATCATTTCAATTATATCAAGAATGTTATAACTTCTACTTAGAAATATGACTGGTGGAAAGATGGGGCAAGCATATTAATTGGACAAGTATCCTTTTTATTTTCACATTAAAACTGCTTAAACTAAATTTGAATAATTTACAGATCCTAACTGTGGATAATGAATAGAATATATATGTATTTCAGTTTCTATTTGGATTTGGTTTTAGATTTGCAACAATCTAGGAAGCTGTCAGTGTGAATCTGGTTTTGCTCCTCCAGAGTGTGACATGACACCTTCATCTCCAGGAGGAAGTATGGATGATGGGTTTTGGCTGCCCTATGGTTAGTATCCAGAACACAGTCTGTATGTATAGAAGCATATCCCATCTACACTGGTCACTGTGGCCACTGAAGCCTTGCCATTTAAGAAGTGTAACTTAAGGGTCAAATATTTCTATTTTGCTTGACTCTATTTAAATTTACAGGACCATGTGTAGAAGTGAGACCTTAGCAGACCTCCCTTCTCTAATTTTATCAGAACATTTCTATACCCACAGCATAGTTTTTTATGCAGTCACAAATTTCAGAAAAGACGATAAACTGCTGTAGTCTGTATTTCCCAGGGGCATTAGCTATATATGAGGATGTGCTGGCTTACAACTGAGTTGCGTGTTTAAAAAATGTGTGTGTGTCGGGGGGGGGGGAGTTGGTGGGGAGAGCTATGTTTGAGGATGCCTGAGATAGCCAGCAGAAGAAATTGGACTCCCTGGATGGAGCTGGAGTTAGAGACCTCATTTGAGTGGCTCAGTGTTGGTGTTAAGCAGCACATTCAGGGCCTAGGGAGCAGCTGATGCATAAGCACTGGGCCATCTCTTCAGTTCTGGCCTGTTTAAAGCACCCAAACCTATCCACTCAGCTCATGAATATCACATGCCACTAGACATGTTTAAATGCATTTGGTAGAATGTCCTGAGCAGCTACTGCCCATTTGATTCTGTCAGTTCTGTTTGCTACAGTCACACACCTGTGACAGCATTTAGGGCTGCTGTATGGCATCAAGTGTGTCAATGTCTCAATCTTATTAATTACTATATGTGTAAATAACAGGCTGGGAGCTTAGAGCAAAAGGAGCCACAGACTGGAAGGTTAAAGTAAGAAAAATTTTGCAAGAAAGCTGTTTAAATGTGTTCCCTCAACCCTATTGAATAGAAATTTGGGTATTCTCTTAGCAGATGATACTAGAAGAAGATTTATTTTCTTAATTTAAGGTAATATTTCATTGAAATAGTTACATTAATGGAATTTATATATGTTGCTAATGTCCTGTATTATAGCGTTAATATTCTAATCTATTGATAGTTATCTTAATCTGTGGTCTTCATTTAATTTATACCAGTTTCATTTCTAGACTTGGCAGCTCTTACTCTCACTGCTTGTATTTTTCTTCAATTCTTAGTTACTTAAGTCTAAATAGATATCCCGTTAAAAATTTCTTAGAGATGCAAGACTTTAAGTAGCAAAATACATAGGAATTTCCCATTTTTAAAAAATTGTATGTAATGTCTCTGTGTTTGTGGGGGTGTGAGCATGTGTGCGTGCACTTGTCTGTGTCTGTGGGGGGTGCATGTGTGCGTGCACTTGTCTGTGTCTGTGGGGGGGTGCATGTGTGCGTGCACTTGTCTGTGTTTGTGGGGGTGTGTGCATGTGTGCGTGCACTTGTCTGTGTCTGTGGGGGGGTGTGCATGTGTGTGTGCACTTGACTGTGAACATGCATTTAAAGACAGACTGGAGCAGGACCTTGGGGTCATCCTTTTTTGTTCTCCACTTTATTTTTTGAGATAGGGATGCTCACTGAACCTGGAGCTCTCCATTTTGGCTAGGCTGACTGGCAGGGATGTACCTGTCTTTATGTACCAGTTCTGAGTTTTGTTTGTTTTGCCTAAACGAGATTGTTCTTTTACTTTTAGATGCATTTTATTTATTCTTTGATAGTTTCATACAAGTATGCAATGTTTTTGCTCAAGTTCACCTACAGTTTTCATCTTTTGTTCTTACTGGACACAGCTCAGCAGCAAATCCTTCTCCAACCTTTATGCCCCTTTTTTCTCCCTCCCTCCCTCCCTCCCTCCCTCCTTCCCTCTCTTTCTTTCTTTTTCTCTCTCTCTTTCTCTCTTTCTCTTTCTCTCTCTCCTTCACTCTCTCTTCCTTCCCCTCTCTCTCTCTTTCTTTCTTTCTTTCTTTCTTTCTTTCTTTCTTTCTTTCTTTCTTTCTTTCTTTCTCTTATAAACAACTGAATACAGGTAGCACTGACTGCTGGAATATTGACTGATCTCATACAGGTGTTGCCCTGGTAACCTTGGTTACAGTGCATTTATGTGAGTGTCACCCTCATGCCATGCCCAGAAGCCAGCATTTCACAGCACACCTTACCATCCTCTGGCTCTTACCTTCTTTCCGACTGTTTTCTCTGGGGTTTGGAGCATGAGCTTGCTATAAATGTCCCATTTAAGGCTGGGAGCCCCTCAGCTCCTTAGTCCCAGCCCTTTGATTTCACTGGGCACCCTTGTGTTTTCGGTTTTCTTCTCCTGTTGAGTAGTTTCCCTGTGAGTTTATCTGAAGCTCTCTCATCAGAATCCATCAGTGTGGAATTAGTAGTATGATTTTTTTTACACCTGGATTTTTCATGTTCCATTCTGAGCCTGTGTTGAGACTTAGGCCTCTGGATTTAGGCCACTGATTGGAATTTTTAAAATTACCCGTATTCTTGGAGTTGCAATTTCTGCACTGTTCATGTGTGGCTAGGTTTTAGTAAGGGTGAAGCATTGTTCCTTTCTCTGGACATGAGCTCTATAACCAAACCTTCAGGATTCCAGGAGAGACTTTTAATACAAGTCAGAGTAGAAATTAAGTACAGTAGTAACCACCGTGGGTGGATGTGCCTACTAATAAAGAGACAGTAAAAGTCATTTAACTATAAACAATCTTCTATCCATCTCCACTAACTTTGGGTGAATAAAGATACAAAGATACTGTAGTACATCCTATGGTCTGATTTACTAAGGGTAGGATATAGAAGAAACAAGCTAAGACTATGGGTTCTTCTTTAAGCAAAGAAAGAACAGAGGAAGGAAATTGAATAAGGAGGAGTGAGTTATTATTAGAGTAAATGGAGTTTTAGTATTATTAAAGCTACAGAAAAATATGATTAAGAAGTAAATGAAGAGCAGGTGGAAAAAGAGGATTGTGAGTCATGAAGAAGAGAGAATGGGTCTGGGTTGTAGTGTAGATAAGTTGAGCAGATGGATGTAGCTGAATGCCCCAAAACAGAACAATTATAAAACAGCAGAGTCATTTTAAAACTAAAAACAGTTCAATGCAAGGGTGAAGATTTTTAAAACCTCAAAGTGTAATAAAAGGCAACATCCTTTTTCTTGCTAAGAGATGTGATTTTACCTCTCTGGCTTAAGAGATCAAATAGTTCCATACAAAAGAGTGTTTGAATTCATGTGCCGTTCGTATAAGTTAATTCAAAATTAACTAACAGTATATAAAAGCTGAAACTGAGACATCATAGTGGGCAAAACAAAATAACTCAAGTCACTGCTCTGCTTCAGTCCTGGTTTTTGAAAAGCTGAATGGTACTTTCACATTTTCAGATAAAAGCGCATCTTTGATTGTCAAGCGACATAGCACTCAATACAAAAAAGGACTTCTGATCAGCTTCTACGTCTTCCTGCCTTTCCTCATTGCGACAGCCTTCATGGTTGTTAAGCGGAATATCCCAAAGGCATTCAAGCACAAAGAGGGAACATTACGCAAAAGGTAAGTAAATGTACTAATAGTAAAAATGCACCTCAGGAAGTATTTGAACATGGTTAAGTAATATAAATATGGCTTTGGGGAGGGATGGTTGATTGGACAACCTGCTAGAACTACTGGGTGGAAGGTTTTCATGACATACCAAAGTTTATTTCCATTTTTTTCTGACCAGCGTCCTGTAGTGAGAATTCTGGAAGTTTTATTTTTTTAAAAAAGCACAGAAACATTATAAGAATACATTTTCATTTTAATCCCAGGTATAGGGATTTGGAGCCTGCTTCAGACTGTCAGCAGTGGCTGACCATGATTTGCCTAGTGTCCCAGTAGAGGTGTGGTTTTTGCCAGCTGCAGGTAGTTTCTGTGATTGTGTGACTTTTGAAATTCTGAGACTGTCTTAGAGGGTATAGCAATACTAGAGGCCCAAGAGGCATGGGTGGTGGCCGTTCAGAAGGATTGATTGCAGCGCGTTAGTCGTTGTACTCAAAGAAGAAACAGAAGGAAAGAAATTAGATTTAGGGATCTCTCTCTCCCTCCCTCCCTCCCTCCTCTCCTCCTTTCTCTCTTATCTAGTGATAGGGAAGTTAAACTGGGTGTGTGGGGTGGGGATAAGGGATGGGAAAAAGAAGAACCCACAAAGTAGCAAAGACCAGCTATACAGCAACCTTCACGTCCTGATGTGACAAGGACAATTGGAGCACCTCAGTGTTCCTCAGGACCTTTCCAGTGAAAATCCTATGTGAAGTGTCTCATTTAGAACATATTGCTGATTTCCTAAGCAACCTGAGCATCCTTATGTTGCAAGTCATGTTTATGCCTGGGGTGGGGGGTGGTCAATAGAGACAAGTTTGGGAGCAGATTTGTGAATAGAATACGTAGAAGGCAAGAAAAGAGTACAGAACAAGGCTGGGAGCCCTTTCTATAATGCACGTGCTATTAATATCGTTTGTATTTTTCTGTACTGCAGTTAAGGTGTTGAACAGTTGTTGTTTCAGCCCCAACACTGGCACAAGCTGTGCTTGGTGGGGACTCAGGGAGAGTGGAATTATGAAGCAAGGGTAAACAGGGATTCTGTAGTCCCATCCTGTAAGAACACAGTGACGACGGATTTCCAATGCCATCTCCAGTTCTCAGAAGAGGCAACAGTTATCAAGGGGGCAGTGGCAACTAGTTAAATCCAGGGCAATGCTCCTGATGCTTTGTGTAGACATCTATAAAATAATGAGAGTATTCAGAGTCATCAGATTAAACAACAGCTGGCATAAATATTACTGTACTGTTTGGACATTTGGGGAAAGTCTGGATAGTTAGCAGAAATTTGGACTTTTACGAGAATTGTCATACTAAGGAATCACGCTCTTAAAAAAAAATTACAAAACCAAGTCAAATCAGTAGATAGAAGTGGTTTCTGGCCAGCAGGAGGACACGTTGAAACAGAGCTGAGGCATACAAGTGTGGCCCTCAACACTCCATGAAGGGCAATTGCTGTGGACTTCCTTGACCAGCATATTGGCCAATCTTTCCTTCTGTTTTCAAATTCTAACAGATCACCAAGTGCCACCATGGTCACAGCCTTTTAGGTCAAATTCTCCAGGGGGAGCAGCAAATAAGTATGCAAAAATCACTTAAAAGTTACTCGCCCTCTGCTCAGACTAACGATGTCTAGTTAGATGTTCAAACCAGCCGTTGCCATGTGTCCCAGGAGGACCTTGAACATTGTAATGCATGCCTAGTGTGTTATAAGTAATCAAGAGGATCTGTTGTCCCACTAATGTTGGTGAATATAGTTGAAGTATCTTGTTAGAAGCATCATTAATGAAGGTAATATAAGTAATTATTTATACTTGCTTGATGGAAACAAAACTAGAGAGGGGTTAAGAACTTGATGAATATATAAATGTGTATAAATATTAACAACTGCCTTGATAGATATCTTAATATCATCTTAATTTATAGGTAGACAAGGTAGAGGAGAAAAATGGCTGGACTGTTAATTTTGAAATCCAAAAACATAAATAAATAAAACTCAGAAAGGCACTGTCTGTCTTTGAAAGTTAGATAGGATTCGGAAAGGCCAAATACTGGAATACTTGATCACTGGCTATCACTGCAAAGAAGATATTGATACATAACAATTGATCATTTAGCATAAATCTGATTTTTGACATTTTTGTGATTTTTCTTTTTTTTTTTCAACTTTTTATTGGTTCTTTGTGAATTTCCCATCATGCACTCTGATTCCACTCATCTTCCTCCTCATGAACCTGCCCTCCACCCTTACAACCTGGTCCCAACAGAAAAAAAAATCTCATTTGGAAGCTTAGTATGTGACAGTTTGTCCAACAGTCTCCCCTTTTCTCCACAGACTTCTTTGCTTACAAATGTTCATTGCAATGACTCATTGGTATGGTATGAGGCCTCTGGCTTCTGCTACTCTATCAGTACTGGAGCCTCCCTGGGACTCCTCTCAGATAGCCTGTTGCCCTGTGTCATGGAGATGCTGTGGTTTGGGAACTGTAGGGCTGGCCACTTCATGCACTCCAGCAGTTCATTGATGGGGTAGATGTTGGGGTGGGCCAATTCAAAACCTTGTCTCTGGGCCTGAGAGGTATCCAAGCTGATCAGCCTGCCAGCTCTCCTGTGTACATGCCACCAACCTCATGCTTGCCCGAGCTGGCTCATTTACACCTATGCCCTCGGGGCCAGCTCTACGGTGCTTGCCCAGGCGAGGTACAGGGCCCACTCTGTCAAGTGTTGCAGCCAGTAAGGGGCTGGGCCAGTTCTGGAATTCTCATGACCCTGGGGCCAGCTCTCCCCCCTACCTGCCTTAGGTGGCAAGGGAGAAGGGCGCCTCTCCCTAGTCCACGCTATCACACGAAAGGTGAGTGGCAGGGCCAGCTCTGCCATATTCATATAGCCTTGAGGCCAATTCACCTGCAACTCCCACAATGTGTTGGAGGGGGGCGCTCTCTCTTGACTACTGCATCTGGCTAGGAGTGTGGTCAGTGCTGCTGCTGTCACACCCCAGGGTCAGCTCTCCCATAATTCCCAGGTAAGTGATGGGGGTTAGTTCTGCACAGCTCTCAGACTTCAACATGTTCTTGGGCAGCAGCCCAGACCAGGGACATCTGCCTGGCCTTTGGTGGTAACAGACCCCCTGCTGCTTCAGGTCCGTGAACTCAGACGTGGTCCCCAGTGGTAGCACAGACCAGAACCTCACGATCGTCCCAGGTAGCATCACCAGCTCCTCACATCAGGCTGTTCCTCACTACCCGTAAGTCTCTAGTTCTGCCTCTTCATTGTGCCCACACCCTTCTGTTCCTCTTTCTCTTCCATTTCTCTACTACTTACTTGCTCCACTTAGTGGCGCCTGGGGGTCTCTGAGTGTCTGGGGTCCTCTCAGGAGTCATCTCAGGAGTGCTATGCCCCGCTTGTGCATTATGGCTCCACTCAGAGGTCATTTGGGGGAATGTCTGACCCCATGATCCTAGGTCTACATAGTGCCAGCCTGGTGGCCATCTCAGGCTCGTTCCTTACCTGCAAGCTGCCTGAATGACCTCATGTGAGGATCATCTGTCTAAAGCTCACTCCCTGCCCAGGGCCCACAGTGGCCCCTGGTGAGGCTCTTCGAGTCTACGGCTCACTTCCCACCCTGGGAGCCTGAGGGGCACTGAACTGGTGGTTGTCTAAGGGCTCTCTTTGTTGGTGGTGGTGGTTTGTTTGTTTTTGTTTTGATTTTTGTTTTTGTTTGTTTGTTTCTCCCCCCACCCAGGGAATGTCAGGGAATCAATCATTCAGATGTTCATAGGCTACACTGAGCATAGATGTAGCCCCTCTCTTCTCTGCCACCTACTGACAAACATACGACAGAGCAGACACACTTGCAATGCCTCTAGGGGGCCTGGTGATTTTTCTTCGTGACAAATTAATCCTGAAAAGAATCTTTTCTCTTTTGTACAGATCAATGCTAGAAGACAGTAACGACAGCAAGCAGTCATAGAGTCAAAGGTGACTGAAAACACCAAATTGCTGATAAAATGTTGGAACTGTACTCTACGAACAACACCTCGAATGAGTCCATAACTGCTTTTGCATTTCCTCATGCGGTCCTAATTGCTAGCTTCATACGCTACGGTGCAGCCAACAGAAAGCACTTGCTATTGATTTTGTTTTGTATTAGTTTGGGAATCCTTATGTCACTTGCTAGTAATCAGACTCTTAGACAAAACCTCTTGAAAGGAATTTTCAATATTTTCTTAAACGAGCACACCTCTTCCTTTAAGGAGCCAGTTTGCAAGTGTGCAGGAGGCTGTCCTACGCACTCCTCCTTACTGAGGCTCTAAAGGAATTTCTTTCCTTGTCTTAGAATGGAGGGAAGTGCATATAGGAAGTCGTAAAAATGCCTCGTGCTTACAGAGTGTCAGTAAATTGTGTAGTTTTACTTAAAGCATGCCTCTCCCGTCCAAACTCTGAGAACCAACTTGACACATATGCCTCACAACATGCCTGAAAATGAAGGGTGGAATTTATGGTGATGGAGGACCAGGAAAGATGGTAAGGACGCAACTTCTTTCAAAACAGAAAGACAATTCTTTATCATAAGACAAGATAAAAGAGGTATACAAAATTTCTACTCATTTGTGTAAAATTAAAGGTATTTTATATGCTACACCTGAACACATGGAGAAATTGAAAAGGTCAACAAAGCATTGCCTCGGGTATCCATCCAATTATGCATCTGGCATTCTCTTACGACTCACTCTGCTTGCTGAGTCAGCAGATAGCTGAGACCATGAAGGCCGAAGGGTTCTCACTTCAAACTGTAAACATCTCTGCACCAATCCCATCACCCTTATCTTGACATCCCCAGATTGCATCAGAGGCACTGATAGAATGCATGACTGCCTACTGCCCATGTGTGTTCCATGAGCATCCAGCCAGCAGAATTATCTGTGTGCACATTTTAAGGGGCGGGGGGAGAGGGTTAGGTTTCCAACACATGGATACCCCAAATGACAAAGTAAGTCAGATTGCTTGGTTACTGGCAGTTTAGCTGACAGAATTGGAAAACATGCTACAGGTAGGACTACTAAGACCAGAGAAGAAAATCTCAGTGGCACCTTGGAGGACACCTCTCTCTCATACTGAATAAAAGGCAAGACTATCTTAGAATCCAAACTTCTGCTGCAGATGCCCAGAGCTTGTTCTCTTGTTTGATTTCAGCTTGGGAACACAGTGCTGTGGTAAGGGCAGAAGTGTAGGTGCTACCTTAGCATTCCAGACCGGGGTGGTTAAGAAAAACTTATGGAGAAATGTTGAAGGTGAATGCATTTCCTTAAGAAAAACTGGTAAATGATGTTTATTGACATACTTCAGGAAGACAGCAAGGCTATTTCATAACTCTTGCATAGCTCAAAAGTATAGGGTATGCCCAAATACGTGAAGCACTAGGCTTGGTTCCCAGTACCAACACACCACCACCACCACCACCACCACCACCACCACCAGTCACTTCCACCAGTCACCATCACCACTACCACCAGCAAAAACTGAAAAACATATCACAAATGATAAAGTGCCACATATGCTAAGATCCATTTTGGTATCTGAGTGGTCATCTGGGTAGGTGTTGGTGGGTAGGGTGGTGGGGTGGTGGGGTGGTGGGGTAGTAGTAGTTTATTTTTATATTAAAATAGAATTATATCATTACCCCCTGCCTTTTTTTCCTCTCAAAACCCTCCCATATATTCCTCCTTGCTCTCTTTCAAACACTTAGCCTGCCTCTTTCTTCACTAGTCGCTCTATCGTGCTCAGTCTGCACATTGTTACTTGTGTGTATGCTTCCAGGGCTGGTCGCTGAGTGTGGGACAACCACTTAATGTGATCTTTCCTGGGGAAGATTGTTCATCCTACTCTCAGCATTCCTTAGTTACGTGTG
>NW_022196905.1:166108535-166116091 GCF_008632895.1 Mastomys coucha | reverse complement strand
CCTAAGCTTTCCCTCATCTACTTTAGCATGCCTATTGTTGTCCTGGTCCAGCCAGTTATGGTAGTGGAACTTTATGGGTGCAGCTGCTGACATTACTAAAAGACACAGTCACAGCCATCTCCATGACCCTCTGACAGCCTTCCCATCCCCCACTCCACAGAGTTCCCTGAGCCTTAGGTAGGGGAGGTGTTTTGTAGACTTATCCCTTAGGACTTGGGCTCCTCGACTCTGCAGTTTGATTGGTTGTGACTTTCTATAGTGGCCTTCATCTGTCGTAAGGAGACAGCTCCACGATGCGGGGTGAGAACTACCTATCTGTGGCATAAGGACAAATGTTCAGAGTGTAGTTAGGGATAATGCTGGTTTAGTAAAGTGTTTGGTTCTAGGTTCTTCTTCAGCTTCCATGACTTCACCAGCCCTGGGCAGTCAGCTTGGTTTCCAGCATTAGGCACGGTTTCCTTCTGCTTGAGCAGGTCTTAAGTCCAATTAGAGAGCCGTTGGTTGCCACCACAGTGTGCATGCCACTACTGTACCCTTTAGGTTATTGTGCCATGATGGTTGTTGTAATGCATGGGCCTCGAAGTTAGTTAGGGGTGATGATCATTTCCTTTTTTTGGAAGCCTGCATGGTGTCTTTTTGACTGTGTGAAAGCTAGTCCTTAGAAAGGGGGCATTCATATAGGTTATAGCTCAGTTACAGCTCAGGGACCTCTGCATGCTGTGTCTGATGAACACTGTGTTTTTACCAATCAAGACTTACCTTCTGGATGGTTTTATTTCATTCATACGAAGTTTATAAAATACAATGGAAACAGATAAGCTCATTTGACAACACACTCTTTCCATGCATCCATCGCAAAATAGTCACAAACAAAAGCAAGACAAACTGAAAACAATAGCAGCAGCAGCAGCAACAACAAACCAAACCAAACACGTAGCTTTAACAAATCATAGGGCACAGAAGGCCAGAGCCAGTCATGGACTTTACGTTAATTTATTATATTAGTTAATTAAGCTTCTATTATATAGCTTTTTAGTAATGATGAGAATGTAGCTTTTCTACTACTTGTGTCTTTTTTGCAAAAGCAGTTGTGCAACAGCGAAGCCACAACGGAAGAAGACTACCACTGAGAAGATCACTGTTCCGTGGTCTGATCCAAGAGCAAGAACCAGCCCATGTCCTCCTCTGTGGCTTACTGGTTTTGGTTATACGTACTTCCAAATAAATCCTATGGCTGACAGTATACAGACGTGTATTTGTTGCTTCTTCCCTCTGACCCAGAGAGGTCAGCATTCTAAGCTGAGAACTTTCCACTCTCTGACTATTCCCACCCAAGTGCCCAAAGCCAAAAGCAAGATCTACAAACCAGCCTCTCCAATCACACCCCAGCTCTATCATTTCATGTTTCAGGGTGCCCAGAGGGAGACCTGGTAGATGGGAACAACTCCTGTAGGTCCCAAGTAGTCACTAGCATTCTTTTCTCTCTTAAGGGAATTTCTTAGACTGAGTTCCTGATCAGAGGTGCAGATGAAGGCCCAATGGTTCCCTGAAACACTGAGATTTAGTGTGTTGCTTGATATTTGGTGTTGTATGGCTATTTCTGAAGTGAAATATTCTTCTGGTGGAAGGAGCTGGGGTCAAACTTCAAGAGAAGCCTGTAAGGCAGGAAGCTCACTTCCAGAAGTTGTACGACTCCGAGGCCCCTCCCTAGGTTTATTAAGCAGGAAGATATTGCCAGGACAGAGGAGGGTTCTCTTTAGCTGCCTGTAAGTCAGACAAGGAATTCTAGGGATATAGCTCTCATGAGTTGTGACCCACACTCCCTCTGATGGGCCTTCTTGCTGATGCGTCTGCCTTGGTCATACAAGTAACTCCAATAAACGAGCTAGTTCAACAACCTAGTCTTGGACGGAATTGTGTCCATAGTGTGAGTTGAATTTTTGTTCCTAATATTTGGTAAGCCTGAACTTTGGTAAGCTCAGCTTCAGCTTTCTGTGGGTGATTTTCTTGTTGGTGGCCTTCACGGTCCTAATCCTTTCTTGGCTGAGGCCAAGGGTACATCTCCATGGACCTTGAACATTATGCTTGGGTTACGTGTTCTGTTAGTCCACCTCACGCTTGATCGTGTCTCCAGAGCCCTTCACCCAAAGCAAAAAACAACCCCAAGGTTCATCTTGCAGATCCAAATGCCCCTTTTCCAAACATCGCCAACTGATAATGGATATGTGTAGCACACTCACCCAACACGGCACTAGGCAGCCTTTAAAAGAACAGACCACAAATATCACTGCAAGATGGGTGAACCCTAAAGTTGTCATGCCAAAAAGTCGATCAGAAAGACTACGTGTTACACATTCGTAAAGGCAAGAATTAATTTTAGAGCTAGTAAACTAATTTACAGCTCTGGTGTTTGAAAATAAAAATGATGGAGGGGTCAAGTCTATAAGACATAGTGTTTCTCTGGGGGTAATAAATTCTAAAATCCACCATTAATGATTGTGCATGTTCACAAATGTGTTACCACCACACACTTCTACACCTCAAATGAATCCTGTGAATTCTGACATGACATGGATGCATATATATATTCATTCCCCCTTTTCTCACTGCCACTAATATTGGGCCATACTAACTGTGGCCCTGCCCTATATTAGTAATAACCTTAGTTATTACCACCTAGGTAGAACCAGACCTAGCTGACTCCGTTTTCATGGTGACCTAAGGTCAATATTTTTGTGGCTCTTGACATTGTCGCTCCATACAAGAGGGTGCACTGTGGAGGGAGCTTTGAGAATCAGATGCAGGAGAGAAGGGCTTTGCCCATCTAGAGTTGGACATTCTTGAGAAAGCAGATGGAGGTGGGATCTCTGCTGTCTGTATCGGCTGGTGGCCTCTCTAGCTCACCTTGCCTGGCTGCACTTCTCCTCCCTCTTTCCAAGTGTACAGCAACACCATGTTAGCTAGTGTTTTTTTGTTGTTTTTTTTTTTGTTTTGTTTTGTTTTTGAGGCATGGCTTCTCTGTGTAGCCCTGGCTGTCCTGGAACTCACTCTGTAGACCAGGCTGGCCTTGAACTCAGAAATCCACCTGCCTCTGCCTCCCAAGTGCTGGGATTAAAGGCGTGTGCCACCACTACCCCGCCATGTTGGCTAGTTTTATGACAATGTGACTCAAGCTATAGTCATATGGAATGAAGGCCTCTCGGTTGAGAAAATTCCCCCATCAGATTGAGCTGTGGGCAAGCCTACGGGACATTTTCTTGATTGATTGGTGGGAGGGCCCAGCCAGCCCACTGTGAGCATTGCACCTCCTGGGGCAGGTGGTTCTGAATGATATAAGAAAACAAGCCAGTGAGCAGCACTCCTTTATGGTCCCTGCATCCACTCCCCCGTCTCTAGGTTCCTGCCTCAACTTTCCTGAAGGATGGACTCTAAGCTACCAGATGAGATAGCGCCTCCTCCCCTGCTTCCTCCTACTGCTATTGGTCATGCTGCTACAGTAATAGATACCCTGAAATAGTCACCATTAACATAACACACTTAAACAGCATTGTAAGATATCCTTCTCTGTACCAGTAATAAGCCAGAACAGCAAGAAAGCAAGACAAGTAAGAGCAGCGCTTTGTGCTTTACCATTAGATCAAGTTCCGTTTACTTCTTTGTCACGCTGGTAGTCAATAGGTGGCATTTCTAGTTTCCTTTTCATCTTCCACCACAATAAAAAGGACAGAAAACCGTGAAGTGGAGAGAACAAAAGTCACCAAGTGAGACAGGCCATGCTTGCTTGTACTTTCATGCCTGCTGCGAGGGCCTGCGCCAGATGCTGGGGTAGGTTCTGGGCCAGGTGGAGCCCCTGAGCCTCCGAGCGAGCCTTTGCTGGGCGCTCTCCCACACTGTCCACGTGCCCCACGGCTGCCAACCGTCTTGGGCTTGCCCGAGCTTCCTGCACTTGGACCCAACCATGCCTCTGCTCTTCATACTTGTGGAGCTTGCCATGCTGTTAGCCCGCCTTGGTAAGCCCCTGTGAGCCCCTTTGTGTTCCCATAGCCATAAACTTTGTCCTTAAATTTTTATCGAAAGTCCTGTATATCGAGGAAGGAAGTGGGTTTTTTACAAGTAAGTTTGCCAACCTCATCAGAGCTCCCGACGAAGTCAGGAACACAGCTTGGAATGGGACTACCATGGATTCAGGAAATAAACCAAACTAAATTAAACAGCCCAAACAACAAAATACACGTTCTTGCTGCAGATTCGGAAGGAATATGCCTGCATATCACAGTGCCACAGAAGATAGAGCCACGCAAGGGCGGCGGTCCGGAAGGGAAGGTTAGTCTGCAGAGCGGTTTCCTACACCCTAGTCCCAGCAGAGGGCGACCTCTGCTGACCAGAGCACCCTAGGTTGTGGTCCCTTCAAAGAGCAGCCTTTTCTTTCTTTCTTTGAAGCTACCACCCCACCATTGTCTCGCATGCCAGATCCCTTTTCCCACTAAAAGTCTTTTTTGTTCTTAAATTTAAAGAAATATTGAACATTTCTCAGTAATCATTTTGTAGGGAAAAAAATCAATATAAAAAAGATTAACCTACATGAAAGGACTCGACGTGCAAATTAAAGGTTTTGTTAGTAGGGAAATTGGTTTGCAGTAAAATTTAGAACATGTAAAATTAGCCAAATGTCAGCATAAACTAAATTAAGTTGGAGAAAGGAATACATATGTATATGTATATATACATATATATAATATAAAGCTATGTAACTATATATAACTATGTATGTATATGTGTATACATATGTATATGTGTATATGTATACACATACACACATATATATTTAACTACAAACTACAGTTTGACATTTTTTTTAAATTTGGAATTATGTATTCCTTTGTTTTGATTTTTTTAAAAAATATATTCGTTGGGGCTGGAAAACTTGTTCATTAGTTAAGAGTACTGACTAATCTTCCAGATAACTAATTCCCAGCACCCATGTGGCAGTTACAACTGTCTGCAGCTCCAGTTCCAGGGTGACTGATACCTTCCCAGTCACTGTCTTGCCGGCAGAACACCTCTACACATAAAATAAAAGATAACATAATTCAAAATTTAGTTATCATGCTCCTGTGTTTGTGTGTGGTGTGTATGTGTGTGTGCGTGTGTGTGTGTGTTTGTGCGTTTGGATGCATGCATGCCAGAGGTCATGTGTGAAGGTCAGACAACAATCCGGGGAAATGGGTTCTCTTCTCTTTCCGTGCCAGTCTTGAAGACAGAGAGCTTAAACCGCCATGCTTGGAGGTAGGCACCTTTACCCACTAAGCTATCTCACCATAGAGTCTACACTTGCAAATGACTTTTAAAACTCTATTGAGGTATTCTTGATGGTGAAAGTGCACACACTGAATGTGTGCACACATTGAATGTACATTTTGATGCGCTTTGGCACATGTACACATCTGTAATATCATTAAGACAATCAACACACTGAAGAGACAATATTTTCTCAACTTTCTTTATGGACTTCGGAGTTTTTATTTTTGGCAAGATTGTGAATAAAACTCTACCTGCTTTAACAAATATTCAAAAGCTATGTGTACAGTAATTCTCTAGCACTGATTCATGTTGCATAATTTCAACTTTGTACCCACAAAGCCACAGCTCTCTATCTTTCACCTTTCTCTAGACACTGACAAACAATATTCTATTCTTATCTATTCTATTGACTTTTATAGACACATCATATAAGTATAACCTTGTATTGATCATTCAGTAGCTGATGTATTTTACTTAGCATTAAAATTTCTGAGCTCATCCAAGTAAATATGTTATGATTGCCAGCTGTGAAAATTGATCAGTAGGCCATTTGTGTGTGTGTGTGTGCATTGTTAGAAGGTTGTGTGAAATGACAATAAAAAACCTCAATCCTATTTATAATGTATACACACACACACAAACACACACACACACACACACACACACACACACACACACACACACACTACCTTTTCCTTGCCCATATAACCATCAATACATGTTTAGTCTTCACCCCTTGGCATTGGTGAATCATTGGTAATGGATATTGAACAGGAAGTTTGCATAGACCTGATTTCCCTTCTAGATATATAATGATATGTGGAACTGAGGGATACGTGATAATTCTGTTTGAATACTTTTGAGGAGTCTCTACACTGTTTTCCATGGAGGATGCACCATTTCCATTCATGCCTCCAGTGAGTGAGGAATCTAATTTCATTACATCTTCACCAACACTCATTATCTGTGATTTTTTTGGTAACAATAGCTATTTTGAAAGGTTAAACATAATGATGTATGTGGTTTGGTCTTTTACCATGAACAGTGATGCTAAATATCTTTATTTATACTGAGACTATTTTCATTCTTCATGTATATATACAATTTCCCAGTGCCATTTATTGAAAAATTTGTCCCTTTTCTATGAGTTTTCATAGTACTTTTATAATACAAAACAAAAACTAGATGAGTATAAATGTGAGTTTATATCTAAATTTTCTATGTTGTTCTATTGGCCTACATGTCTATTTTCTCTTTTGATGCCATGCTGTTTTGATTACTAAGGTTTTGTTGTATAGTTTGAAGTCAGTTATGAGGCTTTCTTCTTCTTTTTGCTTCAGGTTGCTTTGACTATTCAAGATTATATTTAGGTTGCATGTTCGTTTTAGAGTTTTTTTCCAAGAATTTGTAAGAGATGTCATTAACATTTCAAAAGGACCTGTATTTAGTCTGAAGATCATTTTTGCTAGTCTAGATTACTTCTGTTCTACACAAAGTTTTATGTGTCAAAATTAAACTTGTTATCAATTTTAATGTTTAAAGTTGAAAAGTGCAGATTTTTTTCAAAAAGAACAGATATTATCAAATAATAATAGTAATGACTTTAGAAGCTTTAAGAATTATCAAAGGAAAATAATGCTTTTTGTACAGTTAGGATATCACTCAGCACTGTTAAACATCTAAAAGCTTATCTTCAATCTTTTAAAATCATGTGTTCAATTACATAATTATAATGATTATAAGACAGTCCCAAAAGTTGGGGATCAATCTCTCTTTTTGTTTCTTTTTTTTCTTTTTGACAACTTTATTATTTTTTTATTTTGAAAGTTTATTGATGTTTTTGGATGTACATATTCACAAATGTAGTACATATTGATAGGGTATTTTTTGTCATATTCTTTAAAATTTATGAAATATAACAATAAAAATGAGTATTATAAAAGTTGTTTGATATAAAACAACAATCAATTTAACAGTCTTATGTTGATATTTGTCTATAGCAATAGTGAAAATACATTTTTCTCAATATAAATTTTAAATAACTCCAAACATACTAACTGTATACTTCAAAACAATACATCACTACTAGTATTTTATTAAATGAACATAAATATATAAAGACTTTTTGTTTGTTTTGTATTTAGTAGAGTTTAAAATCTTGGCTCTTACTGTGGTAAAAGCCCAAAGTAAGAACAATTTTTATACATTGGGTTTCATTGTAATAAGGCTGTACTTCAATGACCCTCACATCACCA
>NW_022196905.1:166107158-166107627 GCF_008632895.1 Mastomys coucha | reverse complement strand
TTTGCTCCTTATGTTGATTTTTCCATCTATTATCCTTCGTAGGGCTGGATTTGTGGAAAGATATTGTGGAAAGATATTGTGTAAATTTTGTTTTCTCATGGAATATCTTGTTTTCTCCATCGATGATAATTGAGAGTTTTGCTGGGTATAGTAGTCTGGCCTGGCATTTGTATTCTTGTAGGGTTTGTATGACATCTGCCCAGGATCTTCTAGCTTTCATAGTCTCTGGTGATAAATCTGCTGTAATTCTGATAGGCCTGCCTTTATATGTTACTTGCCTTTTTTCCCTTACTGCTTTTAAAATTCTTTCTTTGCTTAGTGCATTTGGTGTTTTGATTATTATGTGACGGGAGGAATTTCTTTTCTGGTCCAGACTATTTGGAGCTCTATAGGCTTCTTGAATGTTCATGGGCATCTCTTTCTTTAGGTTAGGGAAGTTTTCTTCTATGATTTTGTTGAAGATATTTAC
>NW_022196905.1:166104835-166106786 GCF_008632895.1 Mastomys coucha | reverse complement strand
GGAGAATTGGGTTCTGATGATGGCAAGTGACCTTGGTTTGTGTTGTTTATTTTCTTACACTTGCCCCTTGCCATCTGGTTAACTCTAGTGCTACCTGCCTTTGCTAAATCTGACTGAAGTCTGTCCTTCCTGTGATCCTGGTTGTGTCAGAACTCCTCAGAGTCAAGCTGTCTCTGTGATCCTGTGATTCTGGGATCCTGGGATCCTGGTCTTGTTAGATCACTTGGAAGTGTGGCTTTCTCAGTGTGTTGTGGGACTGGCTGCAGAGCTTATGCCAAAGGTCTGCTCAGAACACTAACCCAGACAGACCGGAAGGAACCAGAAGCAATCCAGTAAACAGCACTCTTCCATGGCCTCTGCATCAGCTACTGCCTCCAGACTCCTGTCCTGCTTGAGTTCCTATCCTGACTTCCTTCAGTGATGAACAGCGATATGAAGCATTTCTCTTTTTGTTTCTTACAATATTTAACTAGTTTTATTTTAGGTTCACTGGGGCTTTGCCTGCATGAATGTCTGTGTGAAGGTTGTCAGATCCCTGGAACCATAGTGGCAGACAGTTAAGAGCCACCATGTGGGTGCTGGGAATTGAACCCAGATCCTCTGAAAGAGTAGTCAGTGTTCTTAATCACTGAGCTATCTCTCCAGCTACTTTCTATACCCAGCCCTGGTGGTTCATATCTTAAATTTTAACTTTAAGCTCAGATTCCTCTTGGACATCAGACTTATCTCAGTCCATCCAAAGAGTTAATATTCCCACTGTTATACACTTCCCACTTTTTTTCTTTTCTAACAATATTTTTATTAATTCTTTGAGAATTTCTTACATACCCTGCCTACCCGCCAAATCCTCCCATAACCATCCTCTCTACTCCCCCACCCATTCCCACTCGACTTTAGGTATCTTCTTTAATTTTTCCTCTCTATTAAATCCAGTTTGTGTTGCCCTTGGGAGTTGTCTTGGGAGTTGGGACCTAACCTACTGTGTGTTCAACCTATCAGGGGTTACATCATTAAAATAAATTGGCTTTTCCTCTATGGTAGGATCTATCTATCTGTCTGTCTATGTATCTGTCTATCTATCTATCTATCTATCTATCTATCTATCTATCTATCTATCTATCATTTTCTCTGTCTCCCTTCCTTCCTTTTTTCTTTCCTTTCCTTTCCTTCCCCATCCCCTCCCTCCATCCCTTCCTTCCCTCCTCTTCTTCCTCTTCCTCTTCCTCTTCTTCTTCTGGACTGGAGTGCAGGTCTTGTGCATATTTTTACAGTAACTGTGAGTTTGTATTTGCAGCTATCCTGATTTATCTGGAAAACACTGTTTCCTGGATGTTATCAACTCCCTTGGCTTTTGCACACTTTCCAGCCCCTCTTTCATGAAGACCCCTTCACCTCGGCAGAAGGATGTGGCACGTATGCTCCATTTAGGGCTGGGTACTTCACAGTCTGTTATTCTCTCCTTGATCACTTGAGGATCTCTGTGTTCATTGTCATCTGCTGCATGGTGTAGGTGCTTTGGTTCATAGGTACAGGGGTAGTCAGGGTAAGTCATCGGGAATTATTTTAATATTATGTCCATTTAGTACAACACTGCTTCTTCTGATCCATGAGCGTGGAATGCCTGGCCATCTATTTATCCTTGTCAAACATTTTATCAAAGCATCATAACTTTCACTCCTTCATCCCATTGATTAAATTTTTCTGGGATATTTTCATTTTTTTGTAGGCGTCATAAATGGGATCACTTCTTTCACTTCCATTTAAGATAGTTGTCCTATGTATAGCAATGCTTTAGAAATTTCTATGTTGGTTTCTGTATTCTGAAAAAGTTTAAATTCATATATTTCTCCTACCAGACTTTTATTTTTTTTTATTATTAGATGTTTTCTTTATTTACATGTAAATTTCTCCATTGCCAGTTTCCCCTCCAAAAAACAAAGAAACAAACAAA
>NW_022196905.1:166050459-166086003 GCF_008632895.1 Mastomys coucha | reverse complement strand
ATCTGTAGATTGCCTTCGGTAAGATGGCCATCTTTACTATATTAATCCTGCCAATCCATGAGCATGGGCCTACCAGACTTTTAAAATTGAATATTTTGCTGCTATCAGTATATATAGTCATGTCATCTATGATTAGTAGCCATTTGCCTTCTTTTCCAATTTTGATGATCTGTTTACTTTTTTCTCTCTAATTTGATCTCTTTGACCAGGACTTCAAATACTTAATAAAAATTACAACAAAAGTGGCCATCTTCATCTTGTTCCAGACCTTAGAGAGAAAGCTTTAAAGGTTTCCACAGTTAGTACAGTGCACTCGGTTGGATTATTATACATGCTCCTATGTATACAGTGCACTCGGCTGGATTATTATAAATGCCCCTATGTGTACAGTGCACTCAGTTGGATTATTATAAATGCCCCTATGTGTACAGTGCACTCAGCTGGATTATTATAAATGCCCCTATGTGTACAGTGCACTCAGTTGGATTATTATAAATGCCCCTATGTGTACAGTGCACTCAGTTGGATTATTATAAATGCCCCTATGTATACAGTACACTCAGTTGGATTATTATACATGCCCCTATGTATACAGTGCACTCAGCCGGATTATTACGTATGCCCCGATGTCTGCCCTCATTATGTTGATGCAGGTTTTTTTCTCTATGTCTGTTCTGTTTGTCCTGAAGGATACTGACTTTTGCCACATACCTTTTCTATACTTATTGATGTGATGAAGTATTTTTATGTTATTGTGCCTTGTTACATTATTTATTTATGTAGATTGACTTATTCTTGCATTCACTGGGCTAAGTCACATCTGATTATAATGAATAATCTTCTTTACTGAGTGGTTGGGTGTGTCTCACCAGCATATTTTAGGATCTTTGCGCATATGTCCATTCAAAGTTTTGGCGGGCAGTACTCTATGCCTGTCTGTTTCTCACTCTCTCTGCTCTGGTTTGGTATTTGTGGTTACTCTCCATTTGACAATGTCTTTGGAAACATTCACCCTTTTTCAGTTTTTGTATAATTTAAGAAGAGTTTATATTGATGTTGCAGATCTGTGAAGCATTTGGTCTGGGACTTTTTTTTTTTAAGGGAAGAACATTATAATTTGGAAATGAAGTATTCACCAGAGGGATCCTGAGGAAAAATAATAAGCCATTCTTCCCTCTAAGATTTCCTAGCTATTTGTCACATCAAGGGAAAAATCTAACTATTACAAACACTTTTTTTTTTTTGGTTTTTTTTTTTTTTTTTTCGAGACAGGGTTTCTCTGTATAGCCCTAGCTGTCCTGGAACTCACTCTGTAGACCAGGCTGGCCTCGAACTCAGAAATCCGCCTGCCTCTGCCTCCCAAGTGCTGGGATTAAAGGCGTGCGCCACCACCGCCCGGCTTACAAACACTTTTTAATATTTTGTTTTATTGTGTGTATGTGCATGGGTATGTGTGTGTGTGTTTAAAGACATGTGTGCCCTGCCACACATGTGGAGAGCTCCTTCGAGGAGTTGGTTCTGTCCTTCTGCCCTTATGTGGGTTCCAAAGATTGAGCTTGGATGGTCAGGCCCACACAGCCAGCGCTTTGCCCACTGAGTCTTCTCTCCCTGCATTCTAGTCCTGAACCAGCTTGTTGTTGTTAGTCCATTCAGGATCTGATTTCGTCACAATTTACTCTTGGTAAGGTGCACACATGTAGGAATCTGGAAATTTCTCATGTTATTAAATTAAGTAGCATATCATTCCTGATCACCTGTAACAATCTGCATGTCATCCAGTCATCCACTCCACCTGATTCTACTGGACTGAGGACATCTTTGTTGTTCCTTCTGAAGTGCTGGAGACCCGGCCCAGGGCTCCTGCATAGCAGGCGTTCATCGTCTCTCGGTCAGCCACACCCTAGCTACTATTTCATTTCAATATCCTTCTTTTGCTTGGCCCAGATATAGGTTTGTCATGTTGGGGACTAGAAAGCAACCAAGCAACAGTGATAAATAACTTGAACACCAAGAAATTTGAACCAAACCATACCACAACAGTGACTTAGGCTCTGTGAAGTGGGGCGTAATGACAGCCAAAACTAAAAGTAAACCTGGCACACTTGTGGCTTGGGCTCCAGGATTTGGCAAGCAGTTGAGCAGGGACTCCACTGCCCAGGAAAGAGGGTGGCCCCAGCTGCTCCAAGCTCTGGACAGTGGGTGCCAAACTCAAGAAGTGGGACACTCTTTTGGTCTTCTTGTGGGACAGATGTTATGACAGTTCAGGCATTTCAAAATCCTTTGGTAAGGGTATGCTTAGCTTTGTGAGAAATTACCAAACCAGAGCCAGTGGGATGGTAGTACATTTTAATGAAAATGCCACTTATATTCTAAGAGACTAGAACTTTTGATGGACTTGAAACCTGAGTTAGTCATACACCCTGAAGTCAATTTATTACCCTGATATCCTACTGTACACCCAGCCTGTTTGTTTCTCCTGCTTTTAAGAGAACAAAGTAACAGTTAACCTTACTTGCCTTGGATTTCCCACGAAATCAGCTTTTACGGCCTAAATTAATGCGTAGCTTTAATCTTTCTCATGTCCTTGACTCAGAGCAATGTGTGTCTGTGTGCATATTCACGTGTGTGTGTACATGTGTGTGCATGCATGCTTGCATGCATATGCATGCATGCATGTGTGTGTGATGAGTGCATATGTGTGAGTGGGGTGCATGTGTGTGTGATGAGTGCATATGTGTGAGTGGGGTGTGTGTGTGTGTGCATTTATGTGTCATGTGTGCATGCATGCGTGTGTGTGCGTGTGCGTGTGCGTGTGTGTGTGTGTGTGTGTGTGTGTGTGTGTGTGTGTGTGTGTGTACAGTCAGCAGGTCTAAAGTAAACTTAAACCACAACCATCCACCATGACTGCTGCTTGGTAGTGGTGTGTTTGCAGTTCTGTTTGTCATCTGAGTCAGCTAGGGTGGGTCAGAGTCAGTAACTTAATCCCTTGTGAAAGTCTGTTAAATATTTCTGTAATACATCCCACATTCCTCCCCACACTGTGCTTTCTGTGTTGTTTAACAAATGTTATTTCCAACATTAACGAATGACTTTTGTTGTCTGAGGTCACTTTTGTCAGAAAATGATGATCAAAACACACATGCATTCAAAAGCATTCTTCCCTGGGTCAGGGAAATAATACTTCAATAAAACACTCCCACACCTAAGGCTCAGTAAACACTTCAGGAGAGGGAACAGAGAGGTTGTAAGAGCCTGCGGATCAGGGACTTGGGGGACTCTCAAGTGATAGATTATTGCCTAGCATATTAAATGATGTATTTTTAACTCAGCTTTGACAGCTAGCAAAAATACCAGTCTCTTCCAACATAAGAAATATTTTCACAAAATGTATCAGTGCAGTCTTGTTTCTTCATCTACTCCAGAACATGGGGTTGGTCTGATGTAGAGCTTTGCATCTATGGTAATGGAGCACAGGCATCAGCTTTACCCAAAGTCTAGGTCACAAGCAGGTCTACATCTGTGTGTCCTCGAACTTCTGGGTGTCTACTACAAAGTTCACAGGTTCTGGTAGTTCAGCTTATAACGAAACGTGGAGAGTTGTTGGTTTGGTGTCTGTCGGCATTGGATGTAAACATTGACTCTACAGTCGTTCCTGGTTTTGTGTAACGTGGAGGAGGAGGATGAATATTATTGTTAACTCAGTTCCTGATATGGAAGCTCCACCCCTGGGCTGTAGTATTGCTCATGGCTGCTTGATGGTGTAGTCTCTAGGCTTTTCCCCCCTTGTAGCTTAACATATTGAGTTACCCATATTATATGTATAATATAACATGCATGTATTTATAAATCATTTATTAGTTTGTTATATTTGGTATGTAACAAGCTCTCATTCATGCCTTATTTTTATTAGAAATGTATTTTTTAGCCAAAAGAAATTAATAGAATATTAATAATGCTAAAGTTATATTTTAAAAATATATTCCTTTGCAAACATTTCACTGTACACACTAAATCACACTCTTCAGAAATCAACTAAGTCTAAAATCTTACTAATTAATGCAATAGGTCCTCAATGACATATTTATTTTTAATGTTATTTTTAATGAGATATTTTTAAATTAGCAAATGAGAAATCCAGTCTTACGGGGCAGTCATCCTGTTTCCTAAATCATTTGTCAATGTCCTCTGTTGTAGGTGACTTACGTCATCACCGTTGACGGGAAAAGCTACTCTCTGCATCTCAGAAACTAGTAAGATGTATCTTCTCTTTCTGCAAAAGTAAAAATTCTGTCTCCAGTTTTTATTCTTTTAAAGTTTACATGTAATATTTAAACTCAGTAGTGCCATATAACAGTCAGTCAACTTTTCAATTTAGGACCCATTTGATCCTGAATATTGGGTCTGTGAGGCCTTGGCATTTAAATTTTCAGAGTTGTATTTTTAAACTGGGAAATCTTCAATCATGTATTCCCTCATACCCATGCACGGTAAGTTGCATCAATTTCTGAAATCAAATACGGTGAGAATCTCCCCCTTTGTAGGTTCTTCTTTGCCTCTTTGATCTGAGAATGTGAAATCAACCTTATTTCTAATGTGTATTCAGCTAGCTCATGTTGCAAACTCAGTCTGTAGCTGTAAGTGGACTTACTGTGGTGGCTTGTAATTTATATCCATAAGTGATTCCATTGCAATCGATGCCACATCCACTCACTACTTACTTCATAATCAAACATTTGCTACAATTCCTGTTGGGAACTTGCTCAAAGTGAGCCTCTGATGCTAGGCCCAAACCCGCATTTCTCGTAACTCTGTTAGTAAATGGTAAGTCATTTCCTCCCATTTAAAAAAGAGACAGGAAGAAAAAGAAAGAGATGAGAAGAGAAGAGAAGAGAAGAGAAGAGAAGAGAAGAGAAGAGAAGAGAAGAGAAGAGAAGAGAAGAGAAGGAAAATACTCCCTGTGCTCATTGGTGGCTTCTCTCTCGCTCCTGCCTTCCCCTGGGTACAGTGGGTGATTCAATCTCATATGTTTACCCTTAAAGGTAAGTCTTGAATCTTCATTCAAGACTCCATCAGGGAGGGCCTGAGTGACAGTATTAACCTTTTAACTGGCCTTGGCCTCTGTGAATTTGCCATGTAGAGCACTGAGTTTTGCTCTTTGAACTGGCTGGTTTTATGCATCAACTTGACACAAGCTGGAGTTATCACAGAAAAAGGAGCCTCCCTTGAAGAAATGCCTCCATGAGATACAGCCCTTGGTTGGTTGTCCTGGATTCTATAAAAAAAGCAAGTTGAACAAGCTAGGAGAAGCAAGCCAATAAGTAACATCCCTCCATGGCCTCTGCATCAGCTCCTGCTTCCTGACTGCTTGAGTTCCAGTCCTGACTTCCTTTGGTGATGAACAGCAATGTGGAAGTATAAGCTGAATAAACCCTTTCTTCTCCAACTTGCTTCTTGATCATGATGTTTGTGTGGGAATAGAAACCCTGAGTAAGAGAACTCTCTTAAAATGCTGGTCTACTACTATCTTCATCTGTTCCAGCCTCCACTGGTTTTCCCCATTGGTGACATCATCTCAATGTCTTTTCTATTGCTCCACACTCTATTCTAGGCACAGAACACATTGCTGCTTTTTGTATATGCAAACACATTTCTGGCCCATGATTCTTTCTTTTTACCCAACCCTGTCTAAATGTCCATATGGCTTGTTTTTTGTGTCTAGTAGTCATCTATTTCATGAGCCTGGTCGTGTCTTCCTATATACTCTTGTGTGACTGCCACAATCTAATACCCAGGCCCTGTTGATTGTCACTTGACAATCTGTGACTCTGACTGACCGGAGACTTTTCCCCAGTGCTATATTCTAGGACTCAGATGAGGACCTATCAAGTGATAGATGTTGTAGTATGTGTTTGTTCAATGGAGCCATATACAGAAATCCCTGATAGCTCTGTCCCAGAGACTTTTCTATCATTTAATTCTCCTGATTCTGACCATATTACCAGTTGTTTTTAAAAACAGTATCAAGAATGATGACACACTAAATCTATTTTAATTAAATTATGTTATTATATGAATCTATTGTACTTAGCATTATTTTATGAATGTATATATTAATATTAAGTCATGGCTCAAATTCTGTTTATTCATTTACTTCTAGCTCATTTTTATCCCAGAACTTTTTGGTTTACACATATAATGAAACTGGATCTTTGTATTCTGACTCTTCACAGTTTTTGGTAAGAATCAGATGTATTCCATATTCATTATCTTTTTTATTGTTGAAGGAGATATACAATATAATGAGAATACTTCTGTCTTAGCTAGAGTTTTATTGCTGTGAACAGACACCATGACCAAGGCATCTCTTATAAGGACATTTAATTGGGGCTGGCTTACAGGTTTCAGAGGTTCAGTCCATTATCATCAAGGTGGGAGCACGGCAGTGCCCAGGCAGACATGGTTCAGGAGGAGTTGAGAGTTCTACATCTTCATCTGAAGGTTGCTAGCAGAATAAATGACTTCCAGGCAGCTAGGATGAGGGTCTTAAAGCCATAATGACACACCTACTCCAACAAGGCCACACCTACTCCAGCAAGGCCACACATTCAATAGTGTCACTCCCTGGGCCAAGCATATTCAAACCATCACAACTTGTCCCTTTAAGTCATAGTCATCTGTTTTGATTACTGAGACTAAGTTCAGGGCTTTGCATGTGCTAAGAAAGGCCTATCTTGGTGCTACTTCTCAGGCCCTATGTTGACACTAATTCAAATGCTTTCCTCCTTGGAACTCTGACCTGTTCTACGAATGACCTATACATGGAAATGTCACAGGGAAGAGACAGAAACATGGAGAAAACACACATGTGCCAAGTAAAGAGAGTGCCCAAAATCTTATTTCCTGAGACTTTGCATTAATCATGATTAATCTATGATTTGATATCAAATTCATTGCTATCATGAACCTTCTGAAATATTTTACAACAGTTTTTTCTTTTGTGTCCTTATCTGGTGACTTCTTTTTCAGGCTCATTGCCATTACCGAGGATATGTTGATGAAGTCCCAAATTCCATTGTGACACTCAGCATCTGCTCTGGCCTCAGGTAGTGTCATCCCAGAGAGTGTTTATACATGAATACACTGGGATTTGCTTTAGAGTTAAAAACTCGATGGGTGGACAGAAGTCGAGAGAAACCTCCAATGGAGCCCTGAGCGTTTCTTCTCCAACAGTCTTATATTCATATTGACACCTGAACATAAGTTGTCACTCAGATTAACTCAAATTAGCCCAGCTGAGGGCACCCTGATGGGGGGTGTTTCCCAGATGCTGGACAGGAAGGGATGGCTTGAGAAATGGAAACATTAGAACATCTTAAAGGCCATCATTTTATCTTGTGTCATTATCTCAGCTGTGACAAAAATGACCTTAATTGGTTATTTAAATCTAATAGGCCCATACAATATGGTATGAGTTTATAGTGCCATGCATGAGACAGCTAATAAGTGGTCAAGCGATTTCACAGAAATAAGTAATTTCATCATTCCTGTGGGAAACACAAAAAAAGTTTGTCAAGAAAAGATGACTCAAGAACAAAGAGGATATTCTGCATGGCCCCCTTTCCATGTCGGTGCTTTTCGAGAAGTCTTTTCTGTATTCCATTTTTCCTTAATTTTACCTTGTACCCACAGGAACATTCTTCTTAGAATTTGTTATCAATTTCTAGGTCTTTGTCTTCCTTAGTATATGGTTTTTATTATATCTATAATAGGTGTTAGCCGTATGGTCTCAATCAGTCTCATGTTGGCATTTCCGTACAGCTATACAGCATGGCTAGAGAGTTTCTGCTCCCCAACTCTCTGCTCTTACACAGCATAGTTTGAGAGTTTCTGCTCTCCAACTCCCTACTCTTACACTCTCTCCTCTTCCCTGTAGCTATTTCCCTTGTAGTCTTCCTGATGTCAGCCACCCTTAAACAATGTTTTCTAGCCCATATTGAAAAAAAAATAGATGCTGTCTTTCTGTATATACCATGGTTGGCTCTTATGAGTTATGTAGTTGGCATGATTTTTCAGTGGTCACATACTACTCATCTGTGTCTAGGCCTCCTATTTCCTTTGTGTGGTCATCTGTTCCACTTAGGTTGATTCCATTCTTTGGTTGGCGTGAGTCATGCTGCAGTGAACTCAGGGCTAAGCTTCCTTGACATCCCTTCACTTTGCTTCCCTCTGCATGCTCTGCTTTGGTTACGGCACACTGTCCTCGAACTTGTGAGTTGAAAACCTGGTCTCAGGTAGTGTCACAATGAAGAAAATATTGGACCATGAGGACACTAACATTGCTGATGGATTGATCCCTCATGAGTTCACAGTGGAATGGCTTATGAAGTAGAAGAGCTTAGGCAGACGAATTGGGTCACCGAACTGTGTCTTTGAGATGTCTGTTTTGTTCTCCTTCCCCCGACCCCCTCGCTTCCTGCCTGACATGAGGTGAGCAGCTGTTCTTTTATGCTTCCTTGAGCCATGAAGTTCTGCCTGGTCACAGGCTCAGAAACAAGGCCAAGTGCTCATGAGATGGTGTCTCTGAAATCATGAGAAAGATATAAATCTTTCCTGTTCAAGGCTTCTCTGGTGCTCTGGGTTGTAATGGTGGAAAGCCGCTGAGCATAGTGCATACCCAGGAATGGAGTAGTTGAGCCCTTTGCTGCTGCTTTTCTGAGGCAGTCCTATACTGTCCCCATAGTGACTATAGCAATGACATCTTCACCAGCAATGTGTAAAGCCCCCTTCCGGCCCCACTGCCTGCATTTGCTGTTTTTGATTTTGGTTTGTCTCTTACTAGGATTGCTATCCTTGTCTCTCTGCATTAACCCTTTACAGATTCATTTTTACTTGTCTGATCTGAGAATGCAAAGCCAAACAGGGAAAAAATGCATAAGATCATTTGCTTTGCTGTGGTTTTTCGTGTCTTACATTTCAGGTGATAGCTTTGAGGGGGCTCCTGCATGGTTTTGATAATTTGCCTTTCTAAATTCAGGGGATTCCTGCAGTTGGAAAATATCAGCTATGGAATTGAACCACTGGAGTCTTCAGCAAGATTTGAGCACATAGTTTATCAAGTGAAGAACAACAACTCAATACTAGCAGAAAATTACAGCCATATTTGGCAGACAGGCCAGCTTGATAAAGGCCATTTCAATGAGCAGGTAACCATAAGGGTTCTGGTGGTAAGGGACACTGACAAATCACTCCCATCCTTTGTCAGTCATCTGATAGGTGGGAATAATGCATTTCACAGCTGTTTGTTCTACACCCTGATATAGAGCATTTAAATTTCACATAACTTGGAAGATTACTGAGTATTATACTTGAAGTCTATTACTTTCACAGTGTATTTATAACATTTTCATGTAGATATTTTTCAGAGGAAACATTTGTTATTGGAAATCATTAAACAATGCAGGAAGACTAGCCATTACTTTCAGTAGCCCACTGAAAGTGCTTTCAATGTCTCATATGTAGCTTTACATACTAGCTGAACATATTTTCTAAGATAGGCAGTTGTTTCTGTATTACTGCAGATAGAAATACTAGTAAGCCTTAACATCAATTAAACTGTAATTTTAAGAGGATTCACTAATAAGCCTACCCAGGAAAGACTAAGTTACATAAAACTGAGAAATTTAGTTGAGAGGGTCTGCCTTATTTATCGCCCAAACATGACTCTAAGACAAGTACCCACTGAACAATTTCCCCTGGACAATATCCAGAAATAGAGAGTAGAGATATACTTCTGACTTAGAGAGTAGATATATCCCTCTGACTAATCAGAACTGAAGTTGTGCCATTCGAAACTTGCTCATTAGGGCTGCTTGCCCCTTAAAAGTTTCATTTTCTCATCAGCAGAAACAGAAGTTTATCAAATTGTCTTGAGAGTGGCCTTGGCTATAAGCTAACTTCTCCGAGAACAGAGAATCGTTTGTGTGTGTTTGCCCTAAGAATTCACTTATTCACTCTTATTAAAGTTTGATATACGCCAGGTCATTTCCTTGAATCTCCTCACCTGTCATCATACTGGATTCCCTAGAAGATTGTGCGATACTTGTACATCCCATGGTGAAATCACACTTAGGGAATATCAGACTGACATGAAACTCCACCACACTCCTGTGAACAGCAGGGGGAGCATAGAAACATTGTCCGCACAAACTACGAAGTGTTTAAGAAAGAAATATGTAAATGGAGAATATAATATTCATTTATGGGACTGTAAGATTTGGCTTAGGAAAGGCAACATTTTTTCTGAAAGTGACATATGAGTTTCACATAACTTTAAAAAAAAACCAGCATTAAGATAGGTAGATACATAGATACTATATATCAATATATGATAGTATGTGTTTGCATGCTCTATTTTGGAAATAAAATGAGCCTCAGATGAAATTTCATCCCATAAACAACCATGAGTGTACCATTATTGGAAATGATTTAGAAGCTAAGGGACAAATCTAAGGCGCAGCCCACGTGGAAAGAGAAGACCAACTGGCCTCTCTTAAGATCACAGTGTTCTCATCTGCAGACTGTGTGACACAAATGAATGTGATGCAGACTGGTTCTCGACTAGTAGCTTTCCTGCAGGCTTTTAATTTTTATGGATTTCCATCATTCTCTCCCTACCAATCCTCCTCTCTCTCTAATTCCTCTTATTCTTTAAACTTGTGGCTTCTTATTCTTTAATTGTGAATGTCTCACACTCACATGTGCACTTGTGTACAAACACAAGTACACACACGGGGGAGGAGGGGGGAGGGAGGAGAGGGAGAGAGAAAAAGAGAGAGGAGAGGGAGAGGGAGAGAGGAGAGAATTTTGTAAACACAGCTCACTGAGATCATTCACGGTTGCACATGCGTTTAGAGCAGACCTCTCGAGACTGGCTAGCTTATCAGGTGCTCCCAGCACCCACCAATGTCTGGAATTGTCCTTGTAAGGGCGAAGACTTCACAGGGAACCTCTCACGTCAAGGATACTTCAAAGCAAAAATAACATTCTGCAATAGTTTTGGATGTTTAGGTCTTGATGGTGGTTTTATGTGTATCTGTCCTGATTTCTTTGTATGCTTTAAGAAGCTCAGTACACAATAATAATCAGTTAATATGTTTTGATTGTTTTCCAGGATAAAAATCATTCGCAACTGTTACCTCAAAGTCTAAAATTGCATATTATAGTGGGGAAATTTTTGGTAAGTCTGTCTCCCTCCTTGCCTCTGTCCTGTCTCCTCCTCTCTCACATCCTCTCTTCTGCCCTTTACCATCCTATTTCCCATCAAGCTCCTCTCTCCTCCTGCCCTCCTCCATTTCTGCTTTCTTCCCTTCCTTAACAACAAAAATTAGAGACAGAAGTTATTGGGTTTTTTTGAGCTCATAGGTGTATTTGTTTATTTGTGTGTTTCATTATCTTTTGTAAGCCTGTTCACCCAATGTTATCTGCTTTGTAAAGTTCAATTTTGAAAAGACGACTAAAGAGTAAAAGAGTTATGGAGAGTTGCACAGTGGTATAGTGGGAGTTAAAATAAAGTGTTCATAAGTACAGTGTTCATAGCAAAGGTTTTTAGGGTAGACAGTGAAGGATTTGGCAGACTCACACAGCTGTAGGAGCCCAAGTCTGGAGACTCTGAAGTATGCTACTCGTGGGTTGATGCACCTGAAAGAGAAGTGAGCACTATCCTAGGATGGTGGCTGTGTGGGGAGGGTCCAACGCAGTAGCTGGATCTCAGCCTGAGGCAGGGGCTTGTGTCTCAGCTCATATGTAGATGGGGTTGGCCAAAGAAGGTTTGCAGCATGGAATCAGTTAAGACCATGGATTCAGTAATGGGGACAGAGGTTTAAGTGGTCAAAGAGATGGGCTTGTAGGGCAGAGGAGGGGATGATGGGAGAGATAACCGAGGTGTTTGAAGATCCCATATGGAAACATACGACTTTACCAGTGACTCACATCTCTCAAAGAGTAAGAACTGGGGAAATGTTGGCCAGCAAAATCCCTCATGTAAGCAACAATATAGAAAATTCAAGGCTGATATTGCAGAGTAAATTGAGAATAAAGCCATGGAAACCATGAAAGGAGCTGTTGGCTAGTTGTCTGGGCTTTCTGAGGAGCATCAATAAACTTGGTACAAATGGAGTTTGAGAAGCAATGCTTAGAAATCCCTACCTAGTACTTTGTATAGAAGTTTACAGCCTACGTAGAGTGAAGTAGGGAATACTTCACTCTGGCTTTTACACACATAGATATCAAAACACGAATGTACATGTAGACACCAAATCAATGTGTACCCCAGCTTTTGTGCTCATTTATATTTTTATTCATTAATTAATGTTGTAAGGTTATGGACACTGTGAGCATGGAACATAGGTCATAAACTATATAGGATCTATTCTTTTGCACAGCACAGTGGTTTTGAAGATTAATTTACAGTTTTCCTTTTTATACTAAGCTTGAGGCTATAGAGAATAAAGTTGCCATTAATATTCTTGTACATGAATTTTGATAGACAGAGCTAGTTCCAGGAAAGCCAAGGCAGTACAAAGAGAAATCCTGTCTCAAATAAAATAAATAAATGAGTGAATAAATGAATGAATGAATAAGTAAATAAATTAGCATGAAGAAATACTCGATAAACCCTATGCTTGCCTTGTATTGCCAAAATAATTTAGCGGTTCAAAATTTACTTAAAAAATTACTCTTAAAAGTTAAATTTGTTTTTCAGTTTGATTACATGGGATCTGACGCTGTGGCCATCACACAGAAGATTTTCCAGATTATTGGACTTGTTAACGCTGTAAGTTTTTAATTTTCAGAACTCTAATTTCATAAAAAATTAACTATAAAAGTATGGAAAATTAATGACTTGAGTATATTTTATTAGCTTACTATTCTGAGCACTCTGGTGGACTTTTTCTGTATTTCTGACATGTAATAGTTGAAGTTTTTGAAACATACACTGTAATTCTATTCTTAGATGTTCACTCAGCTGAAATTGAGCATTGTGTTAGCCTCCTTGGAACTGTGGTCAGATAAAAATCAAATTTCTACTGACGGAAATGCTACTGATATTTTACAAAGGCTTTTGGGCTGGAAACGAGACTATCTCACCCTACAGTCCAACGAAATAACACACCTACTCATGTAAGTAGACAGAGTTGTGCATGATAAAGATTAATAATTCTTCAGTTTTCTGTAGGATACTTTAAAATTTTATCTATCTATTTATTTATGGGTTTTTTTGTTTTTTTTTGTTTGTTTTTGTTTTTTGTTTTTAGAGATAGGGTTTCTCTGTATAGCCCTGGCTGTCCTGGAACTCACTCTGTAGACCAGGCTGGCCTCGAACTCAGAAATCCGCCTGCCTTTGCCTCCCAAGTACTGGGATTAAAGGCGTGCGCCACCACTGCCCGGCTACTTATGTATTTATTTATTTATTTATTTATTTATTTATTTGAGACAGGATTTCTCTTTGTATAGCTCTGGCTTTCCTATATCTATATAAGTATATAGATATAAATAGATATGTGTGTGTTGAAATATATATATATAATAAGGTATATATGTATGCTATAAAGGTGATACTTTAAAAATAAAGAATGATGGTCAATTTTATATTGGCATATTTTCATATTTAAAGTAGAATTTGTGTGAGCAAATCCTGGATTCCACGAGGTTGTATGATATCAGCTTTTCTGCAAACTATATCATCTAATCTAATTAATAATATAAAATTATTTGTTTAATGTTGCCCACATAGATTAATATACTTCATGTCTACTTTTTCACAGGAATAGATTTATATCAGTTTCCTTGTGATAATTTAGTATCAAATTTGCTTCTTCTACAGTCAAAAGTTCTTTTCTTTACTTTTCAACTTTTAGTGACCTAAGGAGTTACTGCACAAGAAGGGAGACTTGGCAGCACTTCAGATAATAAACTAATATCAAATCTGGGGACTAGCTGAAGAAAACAAGTTGATATCAAGTGAATATTTCCAATAATCTGGATGTTTTGCACACTTTGATTAGATATCCAGATTGGAACTTGTTGTGTTTCTCGAGTAATCTTTTAAGTTCACGAGGAGGCAAATGCATGCTTATATAGTATTTTGCATAACTACATGAATACAAAGTCAACCTGTCATGGTGTAGTTACAGGAAACACCCGAAATACATCGGAGCGGCATCACCGGGTGAAATATGCAGTGAAAGTGTTGCGGGTGTTGGTATGGTACGTGGTTTTCATTCTTGACTATAGCACTACTTTTCAACAACCTTATACTAGGTACGTGTTTATGGAGTGGCCAAATGGCTCAAAGAATTTGGTATTTTCTCTCTCTCTCTCTCTCTCTCTCTCTCTCTCTCTCTCTCTCTCTCTCTCTCTCTCTCTCTCACACACACACACACACACACACACACACCATTCTCTTGGGACAAAGTTGTTCACATTTAAAAATGTCCCATTGCATTACAAATTTCAAGCATAATTAGCATAATATAAAGCCTCCACCATCTTTTCACTAACTGATTGTGACAGTTACTAACGTTTCTTTGGATTTTTAAGTAACTGAAGCATTAGCCCAAAAGTCAAGATGCTTCCATGTGTCCAAGTTTATTTAGCAAGTAGGAAAAGCCGTCAGCTTGCGTTGGCCAATTTCACAACGCTTCACGTTATTTTCAAAATTCTCATTCTCTCATGAGCCAAATAATGAACTAATATTAACTTGCTTTGATGGCACAAAAGGTGGCTCGTTCCCGATTTAAATCACATCACACTGGTTTATCCAAAGTATGGCTGCCTTCCTACGTGTTTGAGAAAGACTTCTTTCTCTACTCTAGAGACATTCTGGGGAGTGTGTCATCTTTTCTGCCGCTGCACATGATGCAGGCTGCACAGCTGTGATGTGACAGTACTCGCTTTGTCTCCTTGGGAGCATGTGCCTTTCTGATTCACATTTCACTGAGTCTCTGCAACCTACTGAAAGAAAGAAAGCCAACCCTCACGAGAGCTGTGTGATTCCCACACACAGGCATCTGGTTCTTCTAAACATTCAGTTAATTGTGTGTGTGTGAGGGTGGGTAGGTGGGTGGGATACCTTGAAATGTACTAGTCTCCAGTTGCCTTAGCTTTCCCTTGGGAATTGAAAGCCATACTTTTCTCCCTCACCTGTCTGTTGCTTGCTGTGTCCCCTACAGCAGCAGTTCTCAACCTGTGTGTCCTGATCCCTCTGGGGGGTAGGGGGATGTCCATTGTCAATGATCCTTTCACAGCGTCACCTAAGATCATTGGAAAACACAGAGTTTTACATTATGATTCATAAATGTAGCAGCAAAAATAACTTTACGGTGAGGGTCCTACAACGTGAGGAGCTGTACTAAAGGGCCGCAGCATTAGGGACAATGCTCTGTACAAATATTTAAAGACTTCGTGTCCTCACATGCCCTCCCTCATCCCCCGACATGCTGGATAGACAGACACCTTTTCTATGTGGATTCGAATGAGTGGCTGACCTAATGAATTGTACTATATTTATTGTCCTTTCATTTTTTTGTTTTTATGTTTCACTCTAATCTTTGTTAATTATATCAAAACAATCAAAGTCTTTTCTGTAATCTCAGTGTTCTGTTTCATTCCGCAGTGTCTCTGCTCACTTCTTTTTGCCTCAGTCCCTCACCCACACTCTCTCAGATCCAGAACCTTCTCAGCCCCTGCTCAGACACCTCATGGGAACTGTTTTCCCTCCCTCCAGCTTGTGTGTGTCAGTACAGATGACTGGAAGGTCTTCCCGGTCCCTACCTCAGACCCCAAGCCTGTGAACCTTTGCTCCGCCCCCTTCTGCCCCAGTGCAGGCTGAAGGCATCCATATTAACCAATCAGCAGTACCTTAAGGGGCAAGGTTTACATAGCATCATTTGGTATATATGAGGATCTCCTTGTGTGTATGTATGTGTATGTGGGGGGGGGCAACCAGAGCTCAGGGCTGGTATTTAATATTTGATACATAGCAGCACCAGACCTACCCCCTAGATCTAAGTCCTGATAAGAGTCCTTCACTCATGTGGTGATGTTCCTGGATCGAGAAGTAACTTGCTTTTCTTTGTTAAAAAATTGTTTTTGAAAAAACAAAAACAAAAATGGTGGTAATTCTTTGACAATTTTATATAGTTTTTAAAATCATGCTCATCCCCTCAGTGCCTCTCCCGTTGCTTGCCCTCACCTCCTTTTTCAAACCCATCAAGTCCAGCTTGTACTGGCAGACTACTGCTAGGTACAGGGATCTCACACCATTAGAAAATGACTTTCCCTCTCCCAGCAGCCCCCAAATGCCAATGCTGACAGCTCCTCACCTAGAGGGTGGGACCTCATCATCTCCTCTCCTCCTCCTATGCTAGGATTTTTGTCTGGGTTGGGTTTGTGCAGGTCTGTGCACGTCGCCATAGTTGCTATGAGTTATATATACATCTGTCTGCCTTGCTACATCTGAAACACAGTTTCCTTGAAGCCATCTACTACCCCTGATTCTACATCATTTTGCCCACCCTCCCACATAGATCCTTGAACTTTAGAGGGAGGAGTAGGATGCAGATGCAGAGTCCCGTTTAGGACTGGACATTCCCAAGTGTCTTTTTTTTTTCTTCCTGTGAATAAGTACATCTTCTTCTTTTTATTAGATACTTTCTTTATTTACATTTCAAATGGTATCTCCTTTCCTAGTTTTCCTTCTGGGGGGTGGGGGGAACAACCTGTACCCTCCCCCTCCCCCTGCTCACCAGTCCACCCTCTCCTGCTTCCTGGCCCTGGCATTCCCCTACACTGGGACATAGAACCTTCACAGGACCAAGGGCTTCTCCTCCCATTGATGACTGACTAGGCCATCCTCTGCTATACATACGCTGCTGGAGCCATGAGTCCCACCATGTGTACTCTTTGGTTGGTAGTTTAGTCCCTGGGAGCTCTGAGGGTACTAGTTAGTTCATATTGTTGTTTGTCCTAAGGGATTGCAAACCCTTCAGCTCCTTGGGTCCTTTCTCTAGCTCCTTCACTGGGGACCCTGTGCTCAGTCCAATGGATGGCTGTGAGCTTCTACATCTGTATTAGTCAGGCACTGTCACGAGCCTCTCAGGAGACAGCTATATCAGGCTCCTGTAAGCCAGCACTTGCTGGCATCCACAGTAGTGTCTATCTAGGTTTGATGATTGAAGAAGGGAAAGATTCCCAGGAGGAGCAGTCTCTGGGTGGATCTCTACATTGTCCACCATTTGCTGCAAGATGAGGCTTCTCTGATGAGGGCTGAGAGATGCAGTGACCTATAGGTCATGTAATAACGACACATGCTCCACCATGTTCATAGCAGCCTTATTTATAATAACCAGAAACTGGAAACAACCCAGATGTCCCTCAACAGAGGAATGGATACAGAAAATGTGGTACATCTACACAAGGGAGTACTGCTCAGCTATTAAAAACAATGAATTTATGAAATTCTTAGGGAAATGGATGGATCTGGAGAATATCATCCTGAGTGAGGTAACCCAATCACAAAAGAACACATATGGTATGCATTCTCTGATAAATGGATATTAGCCCAGAAGTTCTGAATACAGGAAGAACAACCATAAACCACAAGAAATTCAAGAAGGAAGACCAAAATGTGGACATTTAATTCCTTCTTAAAAAGGGGAACAAAATTCCCACAGAAGGAGTTGCAAAGACTAACTATGGAGCAGAGACTGAAGGAAGGACATGACAGCCTAATATAGCTATCTCCTGAGAGGCTCTGACAGTACCTGACTAATACAGATGTAGAGGCTCACAACCATCCATTGAACTGAGTACAGGGTCCCCAATGATGGAGTTAGAGAAAGGACCAAAGGAGCTGAAGGGTTTGCAGCCCCTTAGGATGAACAACAAACTAACTAGTACCCTCAGAGCTCCCAGGGACTCAACCACCAACCAAGGACTATACATGGTGGGACTGATTGTTTTGGCAGCATGTGTATAGTAGAGGATTGCAAAGTCGATCACTTGGCCCTGTGAAGGTTCTGTGCCTCAGTGTAGGGGAATGCCAGGGCCAATAAGTGGGAGAAGGTGGGGGGGCAAGCATAGGGGGGAGGCAACAGGAGTTTGTTCTTGTTTTTGTTTGTTTGTTTGTTTTTTGGAGGGGAAACTAGGAAAGGAGAAATCATATGACATGTAAATAAAGAAAATAGCCAATTAGCATAGATATGCCTAGCAAAGATATGCCTAAATTATGATAATGTATGTTCAACATAAAAAGGAGTATAAAATTTTGTTACTGCAAAGATGTTTATCACTTGCCTTTGTTTTATCCTTACATAATAATTTCTTTCTTCGCCTGTCTCTATTTTAGTATCCAGAAGACGTAGGTTTGGAGGGGTTCTCAGTGGTTATCGCTCAATTGATTGGCCTTCACATAGGATTAACATACGACGATGTTAACAGTTGTTCCTGTCCCAGCACTCCATGCATAATGCAGCAGGGAGCATTGTAAGAATTCTCATGATAAGTTTTATTTTTAAATCCTTTATTAGATTTATTAATTTTATATAGCAGTTTGTAAGAAACATAGTACTGTGGATTAAATTAAAAGGAAGCAATATACAACTCCAGTTTTACATTGAACCTCTGCTGAAGTATACATTTTTTATTTGAAATATCTCTTGCTTTTCTGGTGTGTTGGGGTATCCAGGACTCACTATGGTGGGAGAACTGGGTTCTGATGATGCCAAGCAGCCTTGGTTTCTGTTGCTTATGCTCTTGTCCTTGCCTTTGACCATCTGGTTATCTCTGGTGTTAGCTGGTCCCATCTTGTGAGTCACGTGCCTGGAGGTCACATGACTTACCTATGGAGCATGGTGAGGATGTTGTGTTTTAGTAGGCTGGTGTATCAGAGAATATTTTTTTCACTGTAGGAGTTCCAGTGGGGTGAAAACTTTTAGCAACTGTAGTTTGCATGACTACACACATTATGCTTCAAAATTTGATGCGAAATGTCTTGGTGACCTGTCCAAAGTGCACGTATCGCAACCAAAGCAAGCCATGTGTGGTGACGGAATCATAGAAGCCGGCGAGGAATGTGACTGTGGTAATGAGACGGTGCGTAGTGAACATCATGCTTGACTACATGTTGTCACGCTGCGTGCTGGGTATGGACTATGACATCTTTACCATATGATTGACATGTGAGGACGAGGCTAAAACAATTGAACTTCTTTCCTGTGCCTCTTTTGTGATTTTTCTTTTGTGAGTCCGGGTTCTGTGTAGCCTAGGTTGACCTTGAACTTGTGCCTCTCCTATCTCAGTCTCCCTAGTGTCAGACAGTGGGGTATATTAGGCATCTCTTGAGTTGAGACAAGTGTGGGCTGAAGGCCTGGTTGCATAACCGTTGCCCCACCTGCCAGCCCAAAGTATATTATGAACGTATAGAATGAATGTATGAATGTATGAAGCCCATTTTGGCCACTACTCAGTTACAAGGTCCTCCAGTTCCAGCCTCCAATTTTTACTGAAACATGCTAAATTTGATTCAGTTCTTCCCCCTGTACCTCATGATTGCAAATGTTTTTTTTTAATTTTATAATATGTTGTCTTATCTCACTAACAAACAATTACAAGCTTTTGGGTGTCTTTAAAAATTATTTCTAGATTCAGCGGTGTCCTTCATTATAATTCCATCAGCCAGATTTCTGGGGCGCACTATACCCCTCTAGCAGAACTTCCATATTTAGTCTATTATAAATGTGACTGTCCTATAATCTTTAACAACTCTCCTTCATTTAAGTACTATAAAGGTGTCTTCATGATTTCTCTGCCAGGAATTGCATCTTCCTTCCCCATAAATAAAGCTGATCTCCTTCTTTACATACATTAAATCCCTAAAATCATCTTTTACTTTAAACAAAAGAAAAGAAAAACCTGTAAATGTGATTCAGTGCGTGTGCTTATATTCTTGTATGATCTCTAATTACATTAATTCCCAAAGGCTATTTGACTTTCCCGACATGCAACACTGTGGTCCCCTTGCATTCTCCTGCTACTAAATGTGGTGGTGCCTCATCCCTGGCGAAAGACAGTGCTTGCTGCCTTTAATGAATGAAGGAAGCAGTGCAGGCTGTAGCTACTACAGGAGCGTCTGCACTGTAAACAGACTTTTCTTTTGATGCAGGGTTTTACTGCACAGCCTCTTATTAACCTCACAGTCCCCCCTTACTCCTGAGTGCTGGCTGGGCTTGAGATCGCCGGCCTTCAGGTTTTGTGCTGATGGTCACTACTCTCTTAGCACATCCTCCACATTCACTGTTGCTGAAGAACGTTTTTACTCCTTGTTGTTGGGTGGGTGCTCCTGAGTCACAGCGATATTTCTAGCACTTATCAGAGTGGGCCTGATAGTTCTGAAAACTACTGATCATCGCTCAAGTGTTCAGCTTGTGGATAAAAGACATAGCTCCGGGAGGGAGGTAAATAAAGAAGGAAGGAAGGAGGGAAGGAAAAACTCACTATGGATGGCTAAAAAGGACACAAGGAATCCTACTAGTAATTATTTACAAAAAGAAAGGAAGAAAGAAAAATAACCCCTCAATTTATAGTGCATGCAATCTGTGTGCAAACATATATAACATAGTTTTAGTGAACTTTTCTCATCTGGGCTGACAGAGCCCTCTCTAAAGGCCGAAGACCACCTAACAGAAACCCCAGTAGCGGACATGAGAATCTTTCCTTTGAGTTCTGTGTAAGGGCTGTCTTCTTAAGAGACTCCCAAAACACACAACCCATTGCTGTTGTCCTTGGTTATTACGATGAGGGGTAAGGTGAGTCCCTACTGATGATGATATCACACACTTCAGAAACAGGACCCAGAGGCCCCTGAGCTGGACCTTGCCTGAATGCACCCTCCCTGAAGACTAGCTCTTGCAGCACCATCAAGTGCCATGCAAGCTTCCTAAGGAGGAGACAACTGCCATGCCTTCCCTGTTGTGATATACCTATAAACCATATCAATGACCAACAGGCACAGTAACCCTACGGGTGCAGTAGTGGCACACATGCCTTGGTGGTAACCGATAGCTCTCTAATTGGACTTAAGATCCACACAACAACAGGGAGACCGTGTAAATTACTGGAAACCTACCCAACTGATCAGTGCTAGCGAAATCACAGTGATTGGAAGAGAATCTACAACCACTAATCTATTAAACCAGCATACTCCTAAACAACAATCTATAAACATTTCTTTTGACACCCACAGATAAGTGTAATCTTTACCCCTCAGAAACAAATAAGATTACAAACCTGAGGGAAAGATGTCTTCCTCAGTCATGTGGGTAGGCCTAACCTAATCACAGAAGTCCTTAAAATCAGAGAACAATTATCCAGCAGAAGTCATCAATGTGATAGAAGGGGGCCCAGAAGGATGTAAAGAAGGAATAGAACACAGTGTGGTGTTGTCAAGGAGTTATGGGGAAGTTACAAGAAAAAGGAAAAAAAAAAAAAAACCCAGGTAGTGTTGGAGGAAACACTGGCTGGCCTATACTGGAGAGGTAGCAAAAAAAGCTGGCTGTCCAGTCACGCCACACAGCCACAAGGAACCGAATCCGGCCATCCACCAGAGGGACTCTAGATTCTGTCCAGCAGTCTCCAGTAATGGCTGCAGAGTGTCTGACACCTGAGGTACTCTAGGCAAGCGTCTGCCTGTTAAGCCAGCTTCCGGCCTGCAGGTCAAGAAGGCTAGCTGTATTCAGTGCCTTACCTCCCATCATGCCAACTGCACTGCCTTGATAAATATAGTTAAATGTTGTCACTTAACGCTCCTGTTCTGGAATCCAAAAATCAAATGAAAAACAGGGAGACCCACTCTAAACCAATACCTGCAATGCTCAACCCTAGTGTATAGACAAAATCTACAACTGATACTTGTAATGTCCTGTGACCTTCTGGGACACCCCGACTCTGAAGTTGACAGAGCCCCCCTCCCCCAGTACCGGTCCCCTATTTTGTGTGCTGTAAGAACAATCCAGAAGATAGTAAAGATAAAGCAAGATGACCTGAAATTACCAGAGTAGAAGGAAGAGAGACTGAAATGTCTTCAGTGGAAAAAATCAAGGGATATGGGGGTCATTTGAACTATGTAAAAGTGAAATGATTAACGAGGACATCACAGAAATATCGTGTTTGGAGTCAGTGAAGATAATTATGACATCAGAAGACTTTAAACACTGTCATGACATACAGGCCCCATATTCTGTCATTGTTATTATTTTTAGAATTGTGTTTTATGTCATAGATAGAGGCCACTACTAACACTGTTGGCAGGGGGAGAGTCCATGAATACTTAATGTGTCTTGGTTGCACTTCCTAAAGTTCAGCTTCATTCACAATAAAAATGGATATCAAACAAATCAACGAGAGAACTGAAGAAAGTTTGCATTTCTCCTGGAAAGTTACAGTTCCCTCAAAAACATATATCAGTGGATTCTGAGCCAATTACCCAAATGTTCATGTCATGTCTCAACAACTGACTTCAGTGCTCTTCCCTCCGTTCTTACGGTTACATCTGCTTTGGGTGGTTCTAGGGATAATAAAAGCCAAAGAGGGTGAAGCCTCATTGAATGTAGTTAGGAGCAGAGCATGCGAATTGAAGTTGAGACAAAGGAGCAAGAGTTATTAAGCTGGAAGTGATAGTGCCCTCTCCTAAAACCCCTGCCCTTGGGAGGTGGAGGCAGGGAGGGAGGCTTGTCACTGGCACTTTCTGCTGTGCGATAGAGCAACCTTGGCTACATAGTAGCCTGTCTTAGAAAGGAAGGGGAGAAGGGAGGGAAGGAAGGAGGAGCCGGGGGAGGGCTGAAGGGGGAGTCCTGTCTTGACTGGAATCCTATTTCTTCTGAAACTGCAGGAATGTCAATTTAAAGAGTGCTGTGACCACGAAACGTGTAGACTAAAAGGTTCAGCACAATGTGGATCTGGAGCATGCTGCACATCCACGTGTGAGGTGAGTGGGTGGCACTTCCCAAAGAAAAGCTACAGCACAGTGATACAAGACTACCCAGACCAAAAGAACGCAGGTAAGATTCCGTGCTAAGGTACCATGGACTTAAAAAGGCATCTCCGACTGGTGCTTCCTGATCTATGGTATGGAAACCAACAAACTGATCTAAATGCCCAGACAGGATAAAGTGTATACGCTGCATTATGGAATGTGCCAGTAGCCAGATAACTCATAAAGTTGGATAAAGGATAACTGGAAATTATAATATGAGGAGCAGGCAAAACATGTACGATGCTAAGCACTCGCAGATGGGAAAATCTAAGGTACACTGTGAGCAGCCCAAATGGTTTCTGCCATTGGAGTGATTATATTGTTATTGAGTTTTATTACAGGTTCATGTTTGCACACACATGTGCATGTCATGAGGCATGTATAAAGGGCTGAGGATAACTTGTGGGCAGGTCCTCTCCCTCTACCATGTGTGTCCTGGGGATCGGACTCAAGTTTCAGGTTTGGCATCCAACGCCTTTAACCATTGAGCCATCTCACCGGCCCTGGTGGCATGCAGTTTTTGATTATTATACAGAAGTACAACAAACTGTGGCATGTGCAGAAGCAGAAATGCAGCAGCATCCCTAACAATCTGGTTGGGTGAGAAGTCAAGCTCCAGAATGCAAAATACTTTAGGGTTCCCATTCTTGCAAATCCCAATCTGTAAAAGTCATACATGTTCCTTTCTCCCAACTGTTCTCAAATTCTGTGGTGCTGACGATTGAACCCAGGCCCTTGAACGTTCTCAGGCCTTGGGTTGTTTTCAGATAGGCTCCAAGTCTGTAGCTCAGGATGACTTTAATCCTGAAATCCTCCAGAGTTCTTCAGTTATAGGCTTGTACCATCATCTGCTCAAACTCTCTATAAATATCTAATTTGATGCAGTGAGACTTGGGGAATGAGAGTTTCTGAACATCAGGACAACCAGGATCATAGCCAGCATCTTCCTCAAGGGTGGGTGGATCCATGGCCTAAGGCTTCTTGCTTGTAGATACTCAGTCTACACACACAGTCCACACAGCACAGTCCACACACAGTCCACACAGCACAGTCCACACCACAGTCCACACAGCACAGTCCACACACAGTCCACACACAGTCTACACAGCACAGTCCACACACAGTCCACACAGCACAGTCTACGCACCACAGTGCACACACAGTCCACACACCACAGTGCACACATAGTCAACACACCACAGTCCACACCACAGTCCACACACACAGTCCACACACGGTCCACACACACAGTCCACACAGCACAGTCCACACCACAGTCCACACACACAGTCCACACAGCACAGTCCACACCACAGTCCACACAGCACAGTCCACACACAGTCCACACACAGTCTACACAGCACAGTCCACACACAGTCCACACAGCACAGTCCACACAGCACAGTCCACACACAGTCCACACAGCACAGTCCACACACACAGTCCACACAGCACAGTCTACACACCACAGTGCACACATAGTCAACACACCGCAGTCCACACCACAGTCCACACACCACAGTCCACACACAGTCCACACAGCACAGTCTACACACCACAGTGCACACACAGTCCACACACCACAGTCCACACCACAGTCCACACACCACAGTCCACACACCACAGTCCACACACCACAGTCCACATGCAGTCCACACACCACAGTCTACACACAGTCCATACACCACAGTCCACACACCATAGTCCACATACCACAGTCCACACATCACAGTTCACACACCACAGTCCACACACCAGAGTCCACATATTACAGTCCACACAGCACAGTTCACACACCACAGTCCACACACAGTTCATACACCACAGTCCACACACAGTCAACACACCACAGTTCACACACCACAGTCCACATGCAGTCCACACACCACAGTCCACACACCACAGTCCACATGCAGTCCACACACCACAGTCCACATGCAGTCCACACACCACAGTCCACACACCACAGTCCACACACCACAGTCCACACACCACAATCCACACACCACAATCCACACACAGTCCCTAACAACCACCAATTTGTTTTCCACTTTTACAATTCTGCTCTCACAAGAATGTAACAATCCACTTCTAGCTGGTTGCTTGTAGCAGGCATACTGAATCCTGCAGCAAGAGGATGTAGAACTTTTTAGAAAAATGGAAGATTTTCCAAAGTGAATGCAGTAATCCAAGTTCCCACATGTGGTACTTATGATTGCAAAGTAAAACAATATAACTTACAGCTTCGTTTTACTTTTTTTCTGTTAAGATTTCTTAAGAATCATTTTACACACACTTCAGCCCTGTGTGCACACTCAGCATGCACTCTACCACTGAGCCACACTCCACCCATCACATCACATTTCTTGAACTTGAAAGCCTTCTTTTACTATTTCTTGTATTCTCATCTACTGAGAATGGATTCTTTTATAGCTACTGTTTGCCCGGGAAAGGCTTTATTTCTCATTAGTTTTTTTTTTCATTTGTGTATGTGAATTGTCATGTCTTTGCCATAAACGTCAGAGGACTGATTCTAAGAGCCGTTTCTCTCCTCGCACTATGAGGTTCCCATGTACTGGACTCCTACCATCACGCTTGGCAGCAACTCCTCCTGAGGTGTCTTGCTGGTCCTCACGCTTGGCAGCAACTCCTCCTGAGGTGTCTTGCTGGTCCTCTTACTCATTTTCACATATATTTTCAGCATATGAAATTCTAAATTGAGATTTTTTTCTTTCATTACTTTAAAGGTACTATTTTTACTTATCTTTCCTTTAATTGAATTAAATATTAATTCAATTTCAAATGATTATAGTGTGTTTATGTGTGGGTGTTTCTGCACACGCATGTGTGTGATTCTGTGTGTGTGTGTGTATGTGTGCATGTGTGTCTGTTTTCAACACACATGGTAGGTCAACATTGGGACACTGTAAATTTTATTATGAATGGCAGCAGATGAGAAATTTATCCCGCCAGCCACAAAAAAATGTATCTGAACTATGCAGAGAGGCGCTTGTTGTCTGAAAATAATGAATATTGGTGATGATACGTGTCAACACATTTTTAATCATTCATTATTCTAAGCGCTTTTCTTTTAAAAAGAATATGATTTCAATTCATACTTTACAAGTATAAAAGAAATTCTTTATATCTCTTACACAAATAAGCTAGTCAGAGTCAAGGCTGTAAATGGGTTCAGGACCTTGTCAACAACATAGGTAGGAACAATTGTTCCACGCTTCTCAATCCACATGCGGCTCAAGTCGGAATGCGCACACACCATGGGCCACAAGGCTTAATGGCAGCAAGCCTGCCGCCAGTGGGGATCTGTGGAGAGCTACTGTTCTCCACGCTTCCCAGTGGGTGTTTTGCTTGACTTTTCTCTTTCTAGAACTCTTAGTTTGAGTAGGGCTCTTAGTCCCTCGATTAGCCACAACCAGACAGACATGTTTAGCCATTTTCTTTGACAAATACAAATACAGCCTCTGATCTGTTTTTCTGTCCCCAGCTGTCAGCCGCAGGCACTCCCTGTAGAAAAGCTGTTGACCCAGAGTGTGATTTCACAGAATATTGTGATGGATCCTCTAGCCACTGTGTCCCTGACACCTTTGCACTGAATGGCCATTTGTGCAGGTTGGGATCTGCATACTGCTACAATGGACGGTGCCAAGCTCTTAATGACCAGTGTGTCGGCTTGTTTGGAAAAGGTACCATTTTCTTTCGTATTCGTGTTGCACTTGGACTGCTATGTAGGGTTTGTATTACTTCCCTAGAGCCTCGTTGAGGAAGAGCCTGGGTCACACTTCTGAGAAGGGCTAAACTGAAGTTAAAGAAAAAAAACTATAGACACGATAGAAAACTTCTAAGAAAATTGCTATGTACGTATGCCTTTTCTCAAGGTTTGGTTTTAAGGAAAAAAAAATGTTGCTTATACCTCCTACATTCTGTGAAAATGTAAATAGTAAATACGTAGATTGCGACATCTTAATTTCCTATTATCCACCACATTCATAATCCAGAATTGAGAACATGAAACTTACAAAGCTTGGAGTGGATGTCATTCACATGTGGTCAGTTGGCTGACTGTGGAACTGCCACCATAGCAGAACTCACAGGCTTACCTGCCCAGAACTCCTGCTCAAGATTCTCGGCACGGTTTTGTTTGTTTTGAAATAGTCTCATTTTATGGTGGAGGCTGACTTTGAACCCATCATCCTCCTGTCTTGGTTTTGTTCATCTTTTTTTTTTCCTCAAGAAACATTTTAGAAAAATCCAGATCAGACTCTTACATGCCTGCTGGTGTTTTTAGTGTGCCCCAACATGATTATCTATATGTAGGGTGACTAAATAATTTGCATATACAACTAATTTACAATGCAATGTTAGAGATCAGAGCAATGGGTTTGCGAAAGTAACTAACAGGAAACCATCCTTCAGAATGATCAGAGACTCCTGTGGCTATGATTGGTCCTTGAGGTGTGGGAGAGCAGTTATGATGATAGACGTTATCCAGGACAACATGACCTACAGGAAAGGACTGGGTTTCCATTAAAACCTGGAGTAGAACTTCACTAAGTGAGAGCTTAAAGTAAGAGAATAAGAGAAAAATCTGCCATAGCCAAGACAATGGGAGGAGTCAGGGAGGAGCCATCAGAAAATGGGTCTGGGTCTATTCACAAGCCATTAGGAGCCTATTTAATACTACGGCCACAAGAGGCTCTCTCCTAGGAAGTAGAACCTGTCTAGCCACAGGTTCTTACCCCAAATTACATTAACAGTTATATATGTAACATCTTACGGAATTGCCCATACATCCAATCAGAAGGTACGTGGTTACTCCCAGGACATTTGCCCATTATTGTCCCAGTGGGTGCGTCTTCCCGGACCATTGTTAGTATAGCTTGTAGGGTCACAGCTGAAAAAGTATGACGACTGACTCTCTGGTCTGCTAACGTGCCTCTCACCTTCTAGCATTGTTAAAACTAGCCAGTAAGGATGAAACTTCCAGGGCAGTACCAGTTTGGTGGAATCTTCAGCAACAGCGCCTTCCCAATCAGTTCTGGGAAGTAATCAAGAGAATTGGCAGTAACTGTAATGTTTGGGGGGCTATGGAACCTCACTAACCAGAAGACAGAACCCATTCCCTACACTAGACTTTTTATTTGTTATCTTCGAAAGACCAGTGGGGGGGGGGGGCAACATTGCCTGCCATAAAGTAACGCTAATGTAATCTTTATAATTTCATAATGAACATTATATTTATATCATTTCCACACTCCCTTGCTCCTACAATTCCTCACACATTCCCCCAACTGTGTCTCAGATTTAAGACATCTTCTTTAAGTACTGTTTCAAGCATATGTACATATGTAGTAGAGCCTACCGAGTATCTTTGGTGTGACTCCTATGTGTATGTGTTCAAAGCTGAATGCTTGGGATTGAATTATATTATCAGGAAGCTGGATACAGAAAAAGGATGATTTCCCCGTCTTCTCAGCCTTTAATTGCCAGATCTTCACCTAGGGGGAGAACCCTCTACATCGGCGCGTTAACTGCCCTTGTCACTGTTGAGGGCCCTGCTTATCTATTGCCTGGGAGCCTATCCAACAGCCCGTGCCCAGCCCTCCGCCTCTTTCTTTGTATGTTCTGCAGTATCCTTTAAGCCTTAGGTGCAGTAGCTGTATTGGAATTGTATTGGAGATGTATCATTTGGGGTTGGGTACTCCACAGTCAGTGTTCTCTGGATTTTGACCAGTTGTGGATTTCTGTGATGGTCTCTCTCATGCAAAACAGAAGCTTCTTGCATGAGAGGTGAGAACTACACTTACCTGTGAGTCTGTGGATGAGGACTTAGAGTGCAGTTAGAGTTTATAGTAGCTTAGGATAGCAGCAGTAGTAGGTTATCCTCCGGGTCCCATGGCCCCACCAGCCGGGTAGTTACAGTATCAAGCATGAACTCCTCTCTGTTCAGAGTGCCTTATGTCCAATTAGACAGCAGCTGCCTAACAGTAGGATGCAGGCAGATGCCACTATTACACCTTTAGGATGCTTGCTATCCTGGTCATTGGTGCCGTTCATGGCCATTATATCTTGGTGGGACTTGATTGCTTTGCTCCCTCGGCAACTTGCACAGGACTTTCAGATAGCGTGAGGACCCATCCTCAGAGAGGAAGGTTTCGAGTCAGATCCAGACAGGTTGTGTCTGAAGTACACAGTGTTTTCAGCAATAAGCACTTCCCTTTAACTTCAGGGAGGCAACCAAGGCAATGGCAATAGCAGATGTGATTTTTGGAGTCTTCTTGACTCCTCTGTTCAACAATTCCAAAGGAATTTTCCTATGCCTGGCCATAGTGGAAGCATTATCACTTCAAGTGGTATGCCTTCATATATATATACACATATATATACATATATGTATATATACACACACATATACACATGTATAATGTGTGCATATATACTCAGTTAAAATGTATATATGTAAATATTAAAATAATGTTTCTCTATGAACTTTTCAAACATCCTTAGTATTATTTATCTCTCCCTCCCTCCATTTATACCCCCTTCTCTCTATTGCCCTCCCTTCCCCTTCCATTTAATTCCTTGTCTCATTTTTCCCATTTCCCCTTTATGTGCATCTGTGTCCTACTGTACCCCCCTCTAAAGAACTCTCCCACATATGATCCACTTTTACTTTCCTGGTATCTTAAGTTACTGCAGGTTATATACTGACATCTAAATACTGAGAGGTAAGATCCTCAGATATAAGAGAACGTATAGCATCTGTCTTTCTAGGTCTAAGTTACATCGTTCAGTATAATACTTTTTAGATCCACCCACTTAATGCAAACTTTGTGATTTCAGTTTTATAGCTGAATTTAATTACAGTGAGTATATGAGCCACATTTTCACTCTCCACGAATCTGTTGGAGGATATCTAGGTCGTTTCTATTCCCTAACTATGATGAATATGACTAGAGAATCAAAGGCCTTGGCTGAGCAAGTATCTGCAGGATAGGATGTGACATTTTGGTCGTATGCCAAGGAGTGGGATGGCTGAACTACAAAACAGATCTACGTTTAGCTTTCTGAGAATCCTCCAGTGATTTCCAGTGTGGCTGGACCAAATTGCAAACCTCAAACAGCAAGTGAGGACTCCCTTTTCTGATATCCACACTAGCATTAATTCTCAGTTGTGTTCTTGATCTTGACCGTTCTGACTTGGGTAACATGAAATCTCAAAGCACTTTTAACTTGTGTATTCCTGACTTCTAAGTGTTAGCATTTCTTCTAAGGTCTGCCCCACAGTTCCCTGGCAATAGCCAGTTATGCCTGACTCACTATGAAGGGGCTCTCTTACTCTCTTTCCTTCTTCCCCCTCTGTCCTTTCTCTCCCCATTCCCCTCTCTCATCCCCCCTCTCTCTGTGTGTTCATGGCTGGTCTCTTCCCCCCCTTTTTTCTCTCTCCCTCTTCCTCACCTCTCTCCCTTTCCCTGTCTCTAATACCTCCTCAACTTCCCTCCTCATGCCCTAAATAAACTCTATTCTATACTACACCATCATGTGGCTGGTACCTTAGGGGGAAGGAATGCCCCAGCATGGGCCCGCAGAAGCATCCCCTTCCCCTGCAACCATACCTACCGTGCCTCCACCAACATATCACTGGCTTTGTTTTCTTTTTTATAAAGAACATAAACATAACACTAAGAATGTTGAACACTTTTTAAAAGATATTTCTTGCCCATTTTTATTTTTCTTTTAAGAACTGTATGTTCAGATCTGTAGTTCATTTTTTAGTTATAAAGGGTTGGGAATCTTTTTTCTGGATATTAATCCCCTGTCAGATGTACAGTTGGCAAAGGCTCTCGTTCCATAGACTTGCTTCTTTATCTATGCAGAAACCTTCTAGCTTCAGGAGGTCCCGCTTGTCAATTGTGAGTTTCAATTTCTGAGCACATGGGGTCCTTCCTACTCAGAAGGTCTTTCCCTAACGCTGTATCCTGTAGAGACTGCCTGTATTTTCTTCTAGCAGTTTGACTGTTTTGAGTTTCACAGGCAGGTAGATCCCCAATCCATTTGGAGCTAGTGTTTGTAAGGGCGAAACATACAGGCTGAGTTTCATTCTTCTGCCTGTGTCCACCCAGTTTTCCCAGTGCCATTTGTGGAAGCTGCTGTCTTTCCTCAAGTGTTTGTTTTTGTCATGTTTGTTGAAAATTAGATGGCCGAACAGTTATATGGCAGTGGTTATGGATACTCATGTTTGGGTCTTTGATTTTGTTCCATTGGTCTACACATCTGTGTTTGTTCCCATACCATAGTGTTATTATTACTACGATTCTGTAATAGAACTTGAGATCTAGATGACAATCCTGCTGGCCTTGATCTTTTCCCCCAGGGACATTTTAGCTATTTAGGGTCTCCTGTAGTTGAATGTAAGGTGATCCTGTCTAGGTTGACAGAGAGTCATATCAAAACACCATTAATGTAAGAACATAAAACATCCTCATCTGTAGCTTTACTAAGATCAAGATCATTTTTATCATTTCTAAATATAACAAGTAAAATTTAAAATACCTTAGGCAACTAAGTATATCTAAGCATGAAATAGTGTAGGAAATCTAAACATGTAGTCCCTCCCCTCTGGGCTGGTCTTGGTACCCTCTTCCAGTTGATGAAATCCTCTCCTAGGACCTTACTGTACCAAACCTCTGTAATCAATCTTAAAGATCTCATTATCTTGTTTAAAAGCCCCCTATCATACTGCTTATCTCCCTTCTGATAGTTTTTTTTTTAAATTGACTTCTCTTTATTATTTTATATAAAGATGATTGATGTTTTCCAGTAGAGGAAAACTAAAAGCTGGAAGAAATAATGGAGGTGTCTTGGGCTATGGGTTGGGGGGCAAACACTTCATTTAATTCTCATTGTTTATTAGTGTTGACTATTTACTTATTCAGCAGTTAGAGAACTGAATATCATAAGCATGCATATATATAAAATACAATAAGTTTTTTTTAAAAAAAAAGCAATGTGAATTGTGCCTAAGGAGCAATATATGAATTTCCTTCTCCACATACAGACACATGCATGTGTGTGCAAGCACACACACACACACACACACACACAAACATGGACATGCCTAAAATCCCAAGCATCAAAAGGCTGAGGCAGGAGGTTTTCAAGGCCAAGGCCAGTCCCAGATATATAACACACCTTATTTCAAAACAACAAATAAGTAAACACATCAATGTAACCTGTAGCAATGGACATAATCTCTTCTGTTTTATGTTATGACATTAGCAGTTTACCCAAGGAAACCAAACAAAGCATGAAAAATGCATGTTCATTTTGAAATGACGGTTTTACTAGTCTGTTACTAACAAGCATGTAAATTGGATTAAAGATAGTAACTTAGGAACCTGTTTCCTCTTTAGGTTCTCAAGGCGCCTCCTATGCCTGTTTTGAAAAAGTGAATTCACCACATGAAAATCTGGCCAACTGTGATTCTAAAAACTCAGACTCATCATCTTGCGGACAGCAGTATGTATAGAAAAAGTAGTTGTTTTTCTGAGTCAGAACACTTTGACTAAAAGACATATACTAAGTGATGACAACTAGCAAATTGTTATGGTAGGAAAATAATCTCATCAAATGAGTGCATGAGCAGACTGACATGTATAGTGCACTCACCCATCCTAAGGATGAGAATGGGGAATGGGGTTGTGCTTGTTATGGGGAACTGCCAAAGTTCAGAAAATTAAAATTAAATTGAAACTGAGTTGTGTTTTAAGTCTGTAGTTGACAATAATCCTAAAGCAGGTATTTAATTTTTTTTTTTTTTTTTTACAACTTAAGATTGTTGAGAGGAAAGAAATTTTCATCTTGTTGGTTGTTTCTACAAGGCCGACAAGTAAAGCTGCAGAGCGTGTCTCGATGGCTCCATTTGGACTGTTGTAGCTTGGTTTATTATAACATGAAACAGCTCCTGGGTCCAATAATGGGAGTAATTACCTTGTAGCAAGCGCTGCCAGAAATTCACTTGGATGTTTTAAAAAGTCACAGAGGGGCTGGGAGGATTCTTGCTCAGAGAGGAAAGTGCTTGTCCAAGTTAGAGCCACAGAACTCATGGGGAGAAAGCCAGATGCCGTGGGGAGATAGAGAAAGATGGATTCCAGGGTCTCACTAAGCCACTAACCAGGCTTATTCTGTGAGCCTGAGGCCAGTGAGGAACCATGTCACAAAAAGTGAAGGTGAACAGAACCTGAGGACAGGCGCCCAGCACAGCCTTCTGCCCTCCATGAGGACTGGCGCCCAGCACGCCTTCTGCCCTCCATGTACATGTATATTTATGCACACGTGAGCACATATGTGCACATGGATCTGAGTAACAGATCAAATATATTGTAAACCTCTATGTGGTATAACAATGTGTATAGTAATAAAATGATAGTGCATAACCAAAAGATGAAAATAAAGTTGCATGTACATGTGTGGATTCAGTATATACATTCCAAGACTGCCACGGTGCTAATTAACCTGTTTGAACTTACCTGCTCATGTTTTTAAAAAATCTTATATAATCCCAGCACTCAGGAGGCAGAGGCAGGCGGATTTCCGAGTTCGAGGCCAGCCTGGTCTACAGAGTGAGTTCCAGGAGAGCCAGGGCTATACAGAGAAACCCTGTCTCAAAAAAACAAAAACGAAAAGCAAAAAACAAAAAAACAAAAACAAAAATCTCATAACATCATAAAACACTGTTACCATTGCATCGTTGTTTTATATCATTAACTGAAAGCTAAAATGATGATGAAGACTTTTCTGTTTCCATCTCCAGGGATGTTCTCTGTGGAAAATTAGCTTGTTTTCGGCCTCACAAGAATTATAAAAGCCCTAGCCAATCTGTAGTGTATTCGTACGTCCATGACAGCGTGTGTCTGTCCGTACTTCCTGGGTTGTCTATGAGAGCAGATGGCAGAGATAGCGCGTACGTGGCTGATGGCACTGTGTGTGGACCACAAATGGTAATCGACTGAGGATTTTATTTAGCTCTGTTAATTTATGCTAATTGCCACGATGGCTATCACAGTTTGAACCTGGTGCTTGTGTTCATTTTCTATAGGATGTTAAATGGCAAATTCAAGGGAGCTTTAGTATTCATATCGCAATGCTTTTCAGTCTCTAGGTAAAAAACAAACAAGCACCACATGTTTTTAACACAAGAGCGTACTAACCACCAAATGCTATGATTTTTCAGACCTAATAACTTCCAGTAGTAAAACTGAGTTTTCATTTCCTCTTACTTCACTGCAAGCGATATTCATATTAATCAGATCATGTGCTTATGTATATGACCAGAGTGTAAATGTGAATAGTTTGAAAGAGCCAAAGCAAGACTCGGGAAGCACAGCTAATGGCTATCGCCCAGAGACAAGCTCACGTGTGCATGCACAGCCAATGGCTATCGCTCAGAGACAAGCTCACGTGTGCATGCATAGCCAATGGCTATCGCTCAGAGACAAGCTCATGTGTGCATGCATAGCTATACGTGCAAGTGTACATAGATATGCAAATTGTATTCATGAAGTCATTATACAAAGAGAGAACTAAAATCCAGAGTTTCTCAGTCTAGGGACATGAGGGGACCCAACTCAGAAAACACACTAACCGCCCTGTGAGGTTGAAAGTGGCTATTTATAAACCCTTTGGCTACAGGTCAATGGCCTACAGTGTTTGCTTGCAAAGCCAGCTCTGAACTCCTAAGATCAGCAGTTCGTGATCCCCGGGGAAGCTTGTGGATGCTAAGATCCCAGGTCCGGGGGATGACTGCCCTGTGTAGTCAACGGTCTCTGGGAGCTACCTCTAAGAGTTTGCTCCTCAGATAGACTAGAGGAAAGTTTGGAATATCAGATTAGGGAAAACTGGTACCCAGCCTTCATCTCTCTTCTTAGAACATCTTCATAGCATAAGCTACAATCACGGAGAAGCCCACAGGGAAGGCAGTTCTGAGCCAGTGAGGATGCACACAGCCCGCATTCAGACTACCAGGGAGCAACAGAAGTCTACCCCCAAATAGATGAGCAAACCATAAAGAAAGCTTGCCTTTCAGCTCAGACTTTCCAGTGTGACAGTAGCCCCAGATCAGAGTTCCACATGTAAGACTGTGAGGCAGGAGCCCCAAGCACGGGACCTACCTCATGCCAGGCAGAGGGCCCTGACTTTAGGTCTGACTGTGAGGCAGGAGCCCCAAGCACAGGACCTACCTCATGCCAGGCAGAGGGCCCTGACTTTATGTCTGACTGTGAGGCAGGAGCCCCAAGCATAGGACCTACCTCATGCCAGGCAGAGGGCCCTGACTTTATGTCTGACTGTGAAGCAGGAGCCCCAAGCACTGGGACCTACCTCATGCCAGGCAGAGGGCCCTGACTTTAGGTCTGACTGTGAGGCAGGAGCCCCAAGCA
>NW_022196905.1:166043642-166050437 GCF_008632895.1 Mastomys coucha | reverse complement strand
CAGGCAGAGGGCCCTGACTTTAGGTCTGACTGTGAGGCAGGAGCCCCAAGCACGGGACCTACCTCATGACAGGCAGAGGGCCCTGACTTTATGTCAGCCAGGACAGCATGCTAGCTTTTCTCATCTTGAAAGTGGGGACAAACAAACTTCCAAAAATGCCAAACATGATCACTTTGTGAAGGAAGAACTTGCTAAACAAGACTCTAAAAGTGACATTTGTTAGCTTGTAGAAGGTAGTGCCTTGCTCCTGGGTAGGGACACGGGTTACACTCCCTGGCAGGGAGATGGCTCTTAAGTCTAGGGTCTGAATCCCTCTCTTTCTCCCTTTCTTGGCTAAATTATTTTTTAAGTACCTTTATTATTATTATTAATTATTATGACAAAACACTTAAAATATTCATTGGCTTGACCATTGTTTTTTGGTAGAAATGTAACTGATTTTTTTATGTTAATATGTTATCCTGAAACTTTGCTGAATTCACTGATTAGTTGTGATCATTTGTGTGAGTGTCTGCATGTGCATCTGTATGTAATCTGTCTGCCTATGTTTGTTTATGAATCTGTGTGCATTCTGTCATTCTCTGCATATTCCCATGTTCATCTGTGGAAACATCCATGTTTCCATGTGTAGTGCATTTGTGTGTGAATGTTTACACAGCATCTGCATGTAGTTGGTCAGTCTGTTGTGTGTTTGCACATTCATCTATGTATAATCTGTTAGTGTGTGTTTCCATGGGCATCTATGAGTAGTCTGTCATCTGTGTGTGTTTCTATGGCATCTGTGTGCAGCCCCTAAGCTGGTGTGTGCCTTTTATAAAGGCATCAGTGTACAACATGTGATGAAACTATGTGTGCTAGTGGATGGATCTGCAGGCAGTCTGTAAGTCTGTGTGTTTGCACATGCATCTCTGAGGGGTCTGTAAATCTGTATGTTTGCACATGTTTCTGTGTGTGGTCTTAAGTCTGTGTGTTTGCACTTGCATCTGTGTGTGTTCTGTAAGTCTGTGTGCATTTGAACACACATCTGCATGTGGTCTGTAAATCTGTGTGGTTTTGTTTGCACATTTAACTATGTGCTGTCTGGCTGTGTTTGCACAGGCATGTGTGCAGTCTGTCAGCCTGTGTGCGCTTGCCTGGCCATTAGTTTACAGTCTGTCAGTCTGCACATCATCATTATGTATTTTCTCAGACATGTATGTGCAGTCAGCTTGTGAATGTTTGCATCGCCCAGCCATCTCGGTAGTGTGTCAGCCTGTGTGTATTTGAATATATATCTTTTTGCAGTCTAATTACACAGCCATCTGTCTCTAGCCTCGGTCTCTGTGTGTGTACATAGACAAGTGTATGCAGTCTGTCAGCCTATGTTTTGGCATGGGCATCAATATGCAGTCCCTCAGCCTATGTAAGTTTGCATGCACATCTCTGTGTACTCTATCTGTGTACACTGGAGATCAACTATATATATAATTATATCATCTGTAAACAAAGAATTTTTACTATTTCCTTTATGATTTAGATATCTTTATTTCTTCTTAATATCTAAGTGGATTCAGCTAGAATACTTAATATTACACTGGTTATTTAATGTAAGGACCACATGAAAGCTGGTATATGCAATTTGGTATATTATTTATTGGTTGTATTGTAATTTTGAACAAATAATTATAAAGAGAAAACTTTCGTTCTCATTTGACATTTTCATATTGTGAATTATTTAATTCCACCTTATGTTAACAAAAAAAATAAGCTTCCAAGTCAAATAAAATAGAAAAAGGTAAATGAGACCAAGAGAATCACACACCCAAATACCGTTTGCTTGCCACTGTGTCATGAAAAGATTTGAAAGTGCCTAAAAAAACAAAGTTAAACCATTTCTCTCTATAATTTTGATATATGCCACCACAATGGTTCAAAGCAATTCACAAATTGTATTTGAGACATAGGCAAAATTATTCTCCAGCCTTAAGGGGACATTTTTGACTTCTGTCCAATTTTACCCACAACAAATACTAACAGTGTAGGAAATGCAGCGAGAATTTCAATCAGTTCAAACTGTAGGAATCAAAATCCAAGCCACTTGTCATCTCCATCAGCTAAGCAGACACATCCCTATCGCTTTGATACCATTGCTGTTGAGGGGCTGACATATGAAAGCCAGAATGTTTGTATTAGAATCAAAGCAAAATGGGTAAGCAAGTCCTGAGCATCTTTCACACTTAGGTAACACATGGTGGCATTTCTTGTTTGACATGGCATTTGTGACTGGGAAGTATTCTGTGTTTAATTTTAGTACTGTATAAATGGAACCTGCAAAGAAGTTAATTTCACAGGAAACGACTGCAATGCCACCAAGAAGTGCAAAGGGAATGGGGTAAGTGGCTCTGTCAGTAGTTTGCACTTCAGACTACTGCAGGGTGATTCAAAGCCAGTCTCCTCTTCTGGAGAACTGACAGCAATGGATTCTTTAAAGACATGGCTACGTCTAGTGGGGTAATACGAGAAAACAAAATGAGCTAATATAATACTATGAAGTAAACTGGATGCTTCACTTATTTTTAGAAAACATTTTTATTTTTTCTCAATTGCTTATCTGTTTTAATCTAGTAATGTAAAATGCCCCTTGCCCGGCACCGGGCTTTATTTTTTTGACATTTACCGGTTTGGGGTGAAAGGGGTCTTTGTTTCCTTCTTTTCCTAAAAGGAAACCAGTGTGTAATATAACCAACAGAAGAGGATTGAGCTTGAAATTATCCAGATTATCTGCATTCACTTTTATAATTTCTAAATATGTTAGATTTGGAGTGTGTGGAAGGCTTAGCGGAGAAGAGCCGGCTCACTTTGCTTGTGTTCTCTGGAATTGACTGCTGGCAAGATCTGTGGTTTTCCTCTGTTAAGTTTTTCTCTCAATATTTTATTCCTAATACTTTAATAAAGCAGAAGAGAACAGTAGATATTATTACATTTTTTATATTCTCCTTCATTGGACACACTTTTAAAAATAGATTATTTTTATTTAATCATTTTACCTTGACATTTTGGATTTGCTAAAACGTTTTCATTCGTGTTTATTTGTATTTTGCTATACATATTGTGTTTCCAAAAATAAAGCATTTTTAAAGGAAAACTAACTTATGTGGCTCTAATATTGGACTTCCTTTCCTGTTCCTTGGGTTTATTTTTCTATTTCCTTTTTAGTACCACATTTTTATGGTTACTGTGCCTTTTTAGTTTATCTGGATCATAAAACTAAGCTATCTATCTTAGCTCTTCTTCCACAGTGAAAAGTACTGGTTGTTCTACACACTTTTCTCTTTAAATACATAATTTAGCTTGGCAGATGTGTGTGTTGATATCCACGGCACAGTTTGTCTGGGGCTTGGGCTGGGTTTATGTTGATCCTTCAGTTCAATTGGTAAAATCCAACATCCTAATACTGTTCCATGAGTGTGGACTATCACTCCATTTCTGTATATTTAAATATTTTATTTCACCAGATTTTTAGTTTCCTTATCATGAATCCTATTCATAAACCATTCAGTTCATAGATAAGCATGCCAGTGCACTTGTGTGAATGGCATTATATTTTCAATCCCAGATTCCTATTGTCTATTACCATAAGAACTTCATTTATGTATTTAAAGTTTGCATCAGACAACCTTGAAGAAAACGTTTTTAAGGATTTCTCCACAATGTGTGGAGTAGTATTGGCTTGGAACTTTTCTATCGTGGTGCAGGCTATCTGGCCTGGAAACTGAGTTAAAGCTGGCCGGATAGGGCAAACCTCTCCCCTTTCTGTCTTCGTAGATTGTACATAAGTTGATACGTCTCTCTTAAAAATCTGATCTAGTTTGTGAGAATAAATCTGGGCTTAATGACTTCTTTTTTGAAAATAAACATTTATATAATATTGATACTTGATTAGAAGAATTCAGTTTGCTTTTCTGTTCACATGCATTTCGTGGATTTTGTTTTTCTTTTGGGGAATCAGTCTATTTCTCCTAGATCATCAATTCTTGAACATGTTTCATATCTTTTCATTGCCTGTAGGTCTATACTAATGGCTAGAGATGAAGCGTAGTTTGTTTGTTTGAGATAGGGTCTTGTTTTAGCCCAGGCTGGCCCTGACATTGATAAGTAACTGAGGTTGACCTGGAGTGCCTGGTCCTCCTGTCTTAGCCTCCCAAGTGCTGGGTGAGAGGTGTGACTAAATGGGGCTTCATTATTAAACCCTTCGCTCAAGGCTCAGGGCTTAGGGGTCTATGATGAAGAGAAGAAGGCAGAGGGGCTATAAGAGCCAGAGCTGATGGTTGACTCCCCTAGGAACAGAATCTTCTAGACTGAACAGCACTGCCCACACATGAACTCCCAGGATCATAGGACCAGCTCAGGTTCAGGCTAGATGGGGTCCCAAGACTGAGAGGGGGAGGTAGCAGTGGCCTCTGTTCCAACTCCTACTTCTAGGTTCCAGCCTTGAGCTCCTGCTGACAGGGATGAGGTTGCAAGTGTGAGCCCCAAACCCCGCTTCCCAAGCCGCTTTTGGTCATGGTGTTTAACCCAGCAGTAGAAAGCACAGACTGGCATGTCAAAAATGTATTACATCCCATTGTTAGAAGATTATCAGAGAAGATAAAGCAGTTTTTAAAACTAGACAATAGGAATTAGAATGTATTTTCTCATTGTGGTCATTATGCCCTTTGATTATGCCAGCACTGAGTTTTTAATTACTTTTTCTAACACACTCTTCATACTGTGTAGATACAAAAAAAAACTTAAAAATATTCGATGTATTTCAGTCATTTATATCAGATTTAACTACTAAGATATTCAAAATGACTGCATATTTTTCCATTTTAGATATGTAATAACTTTGGTAATTGCCAATGCTTTCCTGACTACAGGCCTCCAGGTTGTAACTTACAGATTGGATCACCAGGGGGCAGCATCGACGATGGAAATGTTCTCAGAACTGGTCAGTAAAAGTAACTTCCAAAGCAAGTAGTGTGTTGCTTTCTGTGGTATTAATCAATAAATAATAATAATAATAATAAAGTCAACGGAAATAGAGTTGTACTCTTACATTTTAATAAATGTCATTAAGTAAATTTTATAAATTCATATATAGATTAATAATAATAATTCATATTATTAAAACTGAACATTATTGAAAAGCACTCTGGAATACACTGTTCATTCTGAACGAAACTTCAAAAAATGTACAGTAAAATATAAATGTATTCCTACCAGGAAATAACAGTGAGTCACGTGCTCATAGTGTTCTTGTCCCTATGGTGAATAAAAGCAGTATCATAAGGTACTCGCTGGTTCAACCATTCATTCCTTCACGCATTCCCTCCACAAGCATATTAGCAGGTGTTTGGAGAAGGAATAATATTGAGATCCGTGTTTTAGAAAGTCTACATATACAATAGCATAGAGGTTTAATAATGAAAGTATATCACCCAGTAAGCAATGGTGTTAGCTAAATTGGCCTGAAGTAGACGTAAAAAAGGACAATGAGTAAATTGATTAATGTATCACGTATTTGAAAAGTAATGATGACTAAAACATGGTTGTGACTTAGCACATGAAGCAAAAGGTTCAAGGATACTGTAGAAATTTTTATGAGAGAGTCAGGGGTTAGTCAGAGCATGAATACAATCTGTTAAATGTGTATAGTGAGAGCACGTGACTGTAATCTCAACACACCAGAGGCTGAAGCAGGGGAATTGCTACAAGTTTGAGGTTTGCCTGGGCTAACGTGAAAGACCCTACCTGTGTTAGTTTCTCTTGCTGTGATCAAACACCATACTCACACAACTTTGGTCTCTCTCTTTCTAGTCCCATTGATGGTGGGTTCTCCTCCGGGGCCCATGACATTTCCAGCCACCATTTCTTGCCAATGCTCAGGCATTGGAGCTCTTGCTCATGGTTCACAGCTGGGGAAGAGTAATGCCTACTTTTCTTCCTATAGTCATGTGCACAGCTCTTTCCAGCACTGTGAACACTCTCCAGTAGAGAGAAAACATCTAGGTAGTGACAGATTGACATTGCTACGTCCCATGATTCAATTATGTGACATCTTCAGCAATAGGGTCTTAACATTGCATTCTAGGGGTCACTGAGAGTATCCACTATAGTCTGTGATGCTTGCTAAGTCTGTAAAAACTCATTGGCTAAACACTCAAAAGGAGGTAGCCCACGCCTTTTTTTTTTAAACTTTTATTGCATTATGATGAGAAAAGTTACATGATTTCAATTTGTCTGAATTTGTTAACATTTGAAAACATATTTTAAGTAAATAGAATTAAATCACATTCTTGTTTCCCTTTTGTACCTCAACTTCTCCCAGAGACCTCATCTTCAATACCTACAATATCTTTTTTGTCATATTCCTTAAAATTTATAAAATACTATAACAATAAAAATGAGTATTATAAAAGTTGTTTGATGTAAAAAAACAATCAATTTAACAGTGTTATGTAGGTGCTTGTCTACAGCAATACTGAAAATACATACATTTTTCTCAGTTTAAATTTCAAATAACTCCAAATATATTAACTGTATATTTCAAAATAATACATCACTACTAGTGTTTTCTTAAATGAACATAAATATGTAAAGTCTTTTTCTTTGTTTGTTTTATATTTAGTAGAGTTTAAAGTCTTGGCTCTTTCTGTGGTTACAAGCCCAAAATAAGGACAATTTTTAGACATTGGATTTCATTGTAATAAGGCTGTATTTCAATGACTCTCAAATCACGGAAGGATTTTACCTCCATCGTAGCTAAGCTGAGAG
>NW_022196905.1:166040733-166042086 GCF_008632895.1 Mastomys coucha | reverse complement strand
CCTAGGTTTTGTATCTCCAGGGTTGTCTCTCTTTCTGATTTCTTTATTGCTTCTATTTCCACTTTTAGATTCTGGATGTTTTTGCTCATTTCCTTCTCCTGTTTGTGTTTTCCTGTAGTTCTTTAAGGGATTTTTGTGTTTCCTCTTTAAGAGCTTCTAGCTCTTTACCTGTGTTCTCCTGTATTTCTTTGAGGGTGCTATTTATGTCTTTCTTAAGGTCCTGTATCATAATCATGATAAGTGATTTTAGATCTAAATCTTGCTTCTCTGGTGTGATGGTGTGTCCAGGACTTGCTATGGTGGGAGAATTGGGTTCTGATGATGCCAAGTAACCTTGGTTTGTGTTATCTATTCTCTTACGCTTGCCCCCTGCCATCTGGTTATCTCTAGTGCTACCTGCCCTTGCTAAATCTGACTGGAGTCAGTCCTTCCTGTGATCCTGGTTGTATCAGAACCCAGGTTGCAGAGTCAGGCAGTCTCTGTGACCCTGTGGTTCTGGGATCCTGGGACTCTGGGCTTGTTAGAGAACCTGGGAGTGGAGCAGCTTCCTCTGCATGTTGTGGGATAGGCTGCAGAGCTTGCACCCAAGGTCCGCTCAGGACACCAGCCCAGAGAGACTGGGGTAGCCTACTCCTAATAACAAACTTTTTATTTGTTCACTTCTGGCGTCTAGTAGAGGCTTTATTATCCAATTCTTGAATAAATCCCTTTAAACTCTGGTGTGTGTGTGTGTGTGTGTGTGTGTGTTAGGAATCTTCTAACGTAGTAATTTCCATATGGCTTTCTCAAGAAATCTTAGTGTTAGGTGTCCCTCCTTGTATCCCCCCCACTCTACCTTCCCATCCCCCACTCTACTGTACCATTTCCTATTCCTTTATTCTCTTTTAACCCTTTAACCGCTGTCTTTTTTTTTATCTCCCCTCCTTTAAAAGAGGTCCCCATGGCCCTTTACTAATTTCCTGACTTCTCTAGCTGTTGCAAACAGAACACACACATATCTGAAGATCCAAAGCTAATACCTACAGAACAGGAAAAAAGAAGACTTGAATGTTTGCCTTTCTAGGTATGTGTTACCTCACTCGAAATGATTGCTTCCAGCTCCATCCACTTACCTGTGAATTTCATTTTCCTTAACATCTGAATGTTTCCATTGTGTAGCTGCCCCACATTTTCATTATCCATTCACCAGTTAACAAGCATTTAGCTTTTTCCACTTCCTGGATATTATGAGTAGAGCAGTAATGAAGATGGATGACCAAGCATGCTATAACAGAATACAGAGTCCTTTGGGTATATGTCCAAGATTGGTAGTTCTGGCTAATGTGATAGATGTATTTCTAGTTTTTTTTTTTT
>NW_022196905.1:166005198-166040444 GCF_008632895.1 Mastomys coucha | reverse complement strand
AGAAGAAGAAGAAGAAGAAGAAGAAGAAGAAGAAGAAGAAGAAGAAGCAGCAACATCAAGAAGAGCCATGTCATCAAGAAGAGCTGTGACACTTAAGAACCTAGGAGAGCCATAATACCTACGTACCTTAAAGAGCTGTAACACCTGGGTACCTAGGAGAGCTGTAACACAAAAGAAAATTTCCTGAGTAAACCGCGAGAGAAGAAGTCTAAGTTTGTTCGTCGTTATTGCTGCCATCTGGGCAGCAAGGCGCCATACACTGCACAATTTTGCCCTCACCCTAGCTTGAATCACTATTCCTGCTACATCCACACCAGTATTTATTATTATTTGTGTTGCACAGGGGGTGTTTTCTTGATTAAAAAAATTTTGACCAGGATAAGATGAAATCACAAAGTAGTTTTAATTTCTAGTTCCCTAATGGCTAAGGATGTTGAACATTTAAAAATATGTTGCTCAGCCACTTAAGTTTTGTCTTTTGAGAATGCTGGTTGGGTCTATGCTTCAGTTTTTAGTGTGGCTGTTTTTTCTTGATGTTCAGGGACATTTGTTTATTTGTTTGTTGACCTCTATACATCCTAGATCGTAACCCCCTATTTGACATAAGTCTGATAAAGGCCTTCTCATCCCGAGAGCTGCCTCTCACTCAGACCATCACAGCTTGGCTGTGCGGGAGCTTCTTAGTTTCACGAGGCCACATTTGTCAAGTGTTCATCCTGACATTTGCACCACAGGGCTCCTGTTGAGGAGGTCCTTTCTTGGGCCAACGAGTTCAAACCTAGTCCCCATTTTGTCTTCTGCCAGATTCACAGGGTAAGGGCTTCTGTGGAAGGTCTCGATCCATTGAGTCTAGTCCTTTCTTGCAGAGGGAGAGATAAGGAGCTAGTCTCATTCTTGTACTTACCCAGTTTGACAAGCACCACTTACTGAGGATTCTGGCTTTTACCCAATGTGCATTTCCTGTCTCTTGGTAGACACTCAGGTGCTCGTAGCAGTCTGGGCTTGGATTTGGGTTTTCAGTTTTATTCCATTGACCCATGTGTTTGTTTTTACACCAGTCCTGGGCTGTTTTCTTACTATAGCTTTGTAGTATAAATTGAAATCTGGGATGGTGATACCTTCAGCAGGCTTTTTTTAATTCGCTAATATTATTTTGGTTATCCTATGTCTTTTGTGTTTCCCTGTGAGATTTAAGATTTTTTTTTTCAGTTTTGTGAAGGATTGCATTGGGATTTTGATGTAGACCGTATTGATCTATAGATTTCTTTTGATAGGTTGTCCATTTTCACAATATTGATCCTACCAATCCATGAGCATAGGTGATCTGTCTCCTTCTGTTTTGTTTTTTCAGCTTCATAAATCTTTCATTGCATAAATCTTTCACTGCCTTGGTTGTATTTATACTAAGATAGCTGCCATCTGCATACAGATGTGGTGTAGGTGCAAAGAGGAGTTCTTGTATGCATAAAGTATAAATACTACATGGAAAGACACAGTTTTATAAAAATGTATTCATCCATGGAGAGAGGCTTATCTAGCAAGGCAGTAGATAAAAGTTTTATAACAAAATTTCTCTTGGCTTTTCACTTAGACTTTGTTAACAGTCAATTCTTAAATATTTAAATGAGATTTACTATTAAATTATTCATTAAATAAGAATTTGAATCAGGTTGTGTCATTGTCCACAGATGCTTTGCTGTAGACACAGGAATCTTTCTCTTCTTTCTAGAAGAGCTTAGAGCCTTGGGGTGTGGGAAGGTTGGTCAGTGTTATCTTTTGAATTATTGGTGTTACCAGTGAACCACCTGAAGTGAACTTCATTCCAAACAAGTATATAGCACCAGAATTTAAACGAATATGCAAAAAACATCAATGGGGAAAAAAAAACCATGGAAAACGTATCATGTGATTTTGAAGTATTCTATTATTTTCCCCAAGATAGTTGCTTGCAGTTTGCCAAAGTACTAGCCAGGTTATGCACAGGTGAGATTAAAATGGCTCACGCAGGTGAGATTAAAATGGCGTAGCTCAATGCATCCTGTCTGGCGCTTCCTTTCCAGATGCGGCTATGGCTACAAAGCGCCTGAGTCATCACGAAGACAGCTGGGTGATTCTGGGCTTCTTCATCTTCCTGCCTTTCATCGTAACTCTCCTCGTCGGAGTCATGAAGAGAAATGAAAGGAAGATCATGCCTCGGGGAGAACACAAAACATGAGGGGTAAGTACCACCCGGTGTTAACTTACCAGGTTACCGGAGCTGCGCCGCTAGTCGCTCCGTAAACTCATACACATTACCTCTAACATCTTACTGTGTCCTTCTCTGCACTTGGTTCCCTCTTCCCGATGAGACTAAAATCGGGCCATCTCGCTGTGTCTAACCCATGCCATGAAGCTGAACTTCAAGAGCAAGACCACCTTTCCTAGCGTAGGCATACTGTTGAAACTACTCTTCTTCTTCTTCCTTAATGAATTATTGATAAATTATTTTAACTTCGTACTTTATAACCCTTCCGTATCTGCCTCAATTGCTGCCAAAGCCTCGTTTCTGAAATGACAAGCTGTTCTCTGTGTCCACGCACGCTTTCCCTGGTTTGTGCTTCTCTCTGGACAACTAGGCATTTCGCTCACAGATGGTAAAAGAAACTCTGATCTGCACGCCCAAGTGCAACAGTTTGCCTTAGGCCTTTTGCTGCTCTTTTATTAACTGTGGTCATGAGCGAGAGGCCAGAAAAAGAAGTTGTAAGGGAGCCTTCACAAGGATAGTTCCTAAGCCTCTGGAGCAAAGAACACTGTGAGCTGACGCCAGAGCTCCTAGCCTGGCAGCCGCTGGTGGGCTGACGCCACAGAGCTCCTAGCCTGGCAGCCGCTGGTGGGCTGGTGCCACAGAGCTCCTAGCCTGGCAGCCGCTGGTTGGGCCCTTTGACCAAGCTGCCCACGTTAGATGACCCTGATTTCCATGACTCGTGATGGCAGAGATTGCGCACTTGGTAGTTATATACACAGCCATTCAAGCTAACCTCCCAGAAGTGCCACAAGCCAATTTTAACCATACTCCTTTGCATGTTCTACATGCATACAAAGAAGCTTACCCTGACTACAGTAAAAGGGCACCCAAGTAGAGACCCACGCACCCAATAGTCCATGGACCTCACCACAGACACCAGTTGCCGTCAAAGCTGCGGCCTTGTTTTCTCAGTAAACTAGCTTTCCTACCATGTTCTAAAGGATGAGATCACTCACCGCTGGTCCACTCCCTGCTGCCATCCTTAGCCATATTCTTATAACTAGAGTACATTTGAATACCACCTATGACAAATGACAGTGGGCTGTAGGGATCTGCAGACTTGTGGAAGCTTCTCAGTGGGAGGTCAGCTGCAACTTCTGATCTTTTATTGACGACTTTCCTCCATAATAACTTACTGCCATAGTACGTATAGTTTATAAAGAATGAGAGTTGGATCAGCACATGGTCCTGGAAGCCGGGAGGTTAACGTTTGAAAAGCTGTATCAGGTTCGATCCTTTTTGATGGGGATATTCCCTGGAAAACCCTGATATGGCAAAGTGAGAGGTAGATCCAAGAGACACATCAAGCTGGCTTTCATAGAAGACCAATACTTGGGATAGCTTAGCAACTTGCTAACTTATGAAGCTGTGAGAGGGTTAGTCCATTCACAACCCAATCACCTTTCAAAGGTTCTACCTTGTTCCTCTTCTTAATGCTTCACAATGAGGGTTATATTTTAACATGTGTTTTGGTAGGGGCAACTAATCTCTAAGAATTGCAAATACTGTATCAACTTTGAAGTGTGTTTTAATTTGGAAGGTATTAATGATCCATTGTATTAAGATATTTTCAGACCAAAGAGTACACAAGGTGGGACTAATGGCTCCAGCTGCAAATGTAGCAGAGGATGGCCTACTCGCTCATCAATGGGAGGAGAGGCCCTTGGCCCTGTGAAGATTCTATGCCCCAGCATAGGGGGGAATGCCAGGGCCAGGAAGTGGGAAAGGGTGGGTTGGTGAGCAGGAGGAAGGGGGAGGAAACAGGGTTTTTTTGTTTTTCTTTTTATTTTATTTTATTAAAAATTTTTTGGAGGGGGAACTGGGAAAGGAGATATCATATGACATGTAAATAAAGAAAATATCTAATAAAAATTTTAAAAAGATATTTTTGGTTGTACACATGTTATATGTATATTGATTATGTAGAAGTGGGTCATACTAGAAGAGAAGAGCAAGAAAAAGGAGGAGGAAGAAGAGGCAAAAGAAGAGGAGAGAGAAGAGGAGGAAGGGAATGAGGAAGAAAAGAGAAAGAGGAGGAAGAAAAGTAAGAAGAGGAGGAGGAGAAGGAGGAGAAGGAGAAGGAAGAAAAGGAGGAGGAGGGGGAGGGGGAGGAGGAGGGGGGAGGGGGAGGGGGAGGAAGAGGAGGAGAAATTCCTTATGGAGAAAAAGGAAAAACAGACTCAAGTGGAGTGCTTGACACTGGATGCTATTGAGAAAATTGTTTATCCTACAGTTAACATACTTGGGGCCCCTGCAGAGTTAATTAGCAAAGGAAAAAGCATTTTTTCCTTACAGAAATATATTCATCTTCATTATGTTTGGGTGCTTTTATTTGGATGCTTAGTCTCGGCTCTTGGTGAAGTTTCATAGGCTGTGGAGCTGTTCAGAGGTGATCCCTGGCTAGGAAAAGCAGGATCTGGCCTTAAAAGTGATAACCCAGTCCTGGTTCCCACCCACTCTACTCGGTGCTTACTGCTCAGCCCTCACAGTGTGCCTGGCCTCTCTGTGCCCCTGCCAGCATGGACCAAGCGATGCCTGCTGACAAGTCTTCTCTGCATAGTGGACTGAAATTCCCTTTAACCATAAGCCCAGATCTTAAGTTTGTTTCCCACAGCACTGAACATATATTACTTTAGGATACATAAAAATAAAAGGTCTAAGTGTACATGTTTCAGGCCCGCTGGGAGATTTCAAAAACGTGCTTGGCTAAGGAAACTGCAACCGTGCTTAGCGTGCTGGCTGGGGCACACTTGTTACCAAGTGCCTTGAGCTATGCCGATGGCAAACGTCAAAGGGAAAGTCGAGCGGAAGGGTCTGAACACTTGTGGTTTCTGAATATGAGAATATTTTAGGCTTCAAGCATAGCAGACACGGCAGTTGTCGTAGGTGAGCCCGAGCAGACACGGCAGTTGTCGTAGATGAGCATACCCATAAACACAGATTAAAAATCGCTATTTCCCGGGCTAGCAGAGTTTTCTGTTTCTTGCTCTTCCTAAAGCTACTCTCATCCTGGATTTTGTGGGTCAGCATCTGTGTTACAGAATACAAAGCACAGCTGGGGGGTTCAGACAGTACCACCAACAGCAGTCTCCGTGTTCCTTTGCTCACTGGGATGCTGGAAGTGTTCTCAGACACAGGCCCTTCCAGCTTCACGTGTGGTCACAGTTCCCTGAAAGCAGCCTGTGACAGTTTAATTTTATCCATTTCAGTACCATGTTTATTTTAAGAGATCATTGTGGAAACCTAACATAATGAAATGCCCGTGGATCATTTCTAGGACACATCCCAAACCCCTTGAGTGCGTTATGGCCTCCATGGCATAAGCACACACTAACTAGAGACTTTGCCTCTACAGTGTCAGGTACACACAATCGTAGCTCTGGCTCTGTGATTCCCAGCATCCTCGCTAAGGTGAGACCCAGCAGAAAACTGAACCATTTCCACACTTGCCAATGCACTTCTTGTGAGAGCATGCAGAGGCTGGTCTGTCAAGCCCTCATCAGGCATCCTGGGGTATTCTCCCTCTGCATGGAGAAGCGTGGGGTAATGACATGATAGCAAGTGAGTGTTACATTGGGAGAAAACCCAGCAATAAGAGAGTGTTTCCTGAACCATTCATCCTCTAGGAGAAAGGAACTGAGTTAGTGTCTTGGCTAACACACTTCCTGATAGAGGAAGTGTGAGCAGAAACCCTGAGCTACTTTCTTTTGTGGTTTGTATTAATTTGGCAGCAACGGAAATTGTCCTTGGCCTAAAGGGCAAACATAACATTTAGCATGTGGGGTCTATGGGGTAATTGCATACAGGTCTATCCTTTTTAGCCCAAACTTCATGTAGAACACTCTGTGGGGTTCCTTCTCTTTCCCTGATATATAGAGAAAAAGACTATCTGTAGTCAGAGTGGTTACAGGCTGGCAAGTTGCGGAGGCTACTTCAGTTCTGGGTAAGCCTTCTCAGCTCCAGTAGGACAGAGAAGGCTTCAGACCATTCTGATGAAAGATTAGAAAACGAAAGCAGGGCTAGAGATATGGGACTGTGGTTGGAACACTTGCCACATTTCCAGAGGGCACAAGATTAGATTCTGACGACCTGCATCATGTAGCTCGCAACTGCCAATTAACTCCAGCTCTGGGGAACTGGATGTGTCCGGCTTCTGCGAACATCTGCACTCAGATACACATAACTAAACATGCACACACATGCATATGCATATATCCTCACATATACACACATACATATGCATGCAAACACACATGCACTTAAAAACTAATAAAAATAAATCCTTTAAAAACATTAGACAGGGGAGATGGTCCTTTCCAGATGTGCTCAGAATCCAGTCCGCACTTTGGGCTTTCCTCCCCCAAGAGCCCAATGTGAAAGCAAGTAATACTGAGGTTGTAAATGATGTCTGGAGAAGTCCAGGCTCAAAAGCTAAGTGACCTGGATGCCTACCTCAGTGTTTACAGAAAGCCAGGCCGCCCTTGTGCAGTTAGGGGAGCTGTTGACAGTCATGGGGAAAGTGTTTGGGGTCATAACATGTGCTGCCTTTTGAGGCTGCTTTTCCAAAAAGCCACCAGTTGGTTGGGTTGCCACTCTTTCAGGTGCAGCAGAAATCCTGCCCATGCCCTCTCTGGAACCGCATATGCTGGAACAAGCAGCTCCCTGTGACTCTCATCCCTCCCTGACCCAGGGGTTAGGTGTATTAATCTGAAGAGCCCTATGAAGGTGCCACATGGCATGGAATGCACATCCTACACTTCCGGGAGGTCACCTAGTAGTCCCCTGAGAGATTTGGAAGAAATGGGTCCCCTCCTATCTTCACAGTGAAATTACCCTTCACACATCTTTTGTTGATCAACTTTAGCAACTTAAAATGTCCAACTGCAATCTTTGAACTGGCCACAAGATGACACTATACATTTATTATAATGAAAAGACCTGATAGTGTCCCATTCCTTGATAGATCTGAATTAAAAGTTCTACCAAATGCATCCCTAGACATTTGCCAAAACATCTCTTTTCAGTTTCTATTTAAGGCTAAGAAATACTGTATTTTATTTTTTGTATGTAGATATTACATACACATATTAAAGTATGGATGGACAACTTATGCAGCAAAGTTACAAAGTACAAAGTTAAATATTTTTATTTATTTATTTATTTTGGTTTTCCAGACAGGGTTTTTCTGTGTAGCCCTGGCTGTCCTGGAACTGACTCTATAGACCAGGCTGTCCTCGAACTCAGAAATCTGCCTGCCTCTGCCTCCCAAGTGCTGGGATTAAAGGTGTGCACCGCCACTGCCTCGCTCAAAGTTGAAAATTTTAATTATATTATTAAATATGTATATGTGGGGTATTCATGCATATATGTGTAGCTGTGTATTTTGCCCGTGTGTATCTGGGAATGTATGTATGTTCCTTTTGCTATGATAAAACAACTTTACTATAAGCAACTTGAGAAGGAAAGAATTTGTTTCTGCTTACAGTTCCGGATCACAGTCCATCATTGAGGGAGGGCAGGGCAGGAACTGAAGTAGGAACTGAAGGTGGCTGGAGGCCGTGGACTGCACCCTGCACCATCAACCACTAATCTAGAAATGCACCACAGGCTTCTCCAGAGGCTGGCTTGGTAGAAGCATCTCCTCAGCTGATGTTCCCATTAGCTTGTGTCAAGGTGACATAAAACCAGACAGCACAGTGTATGTGAATGAGTGTAGGAGTGTGTGTGGGAGTGTGTGTTGAGTGTAATCGTGTGTGAGAGAGCGAGTATATGTGTATGAGTGTGAGTGTGTGTGAGTGTCTGTGTGTGTGAGTTTGTGTGTGTATGTGAGTGTGTGTATGTGAGAGAGTATATTATGTGAGTGAGAGAGTGTGTGAATGTGTGTGAGTGTATGTGTGAGTACGTGTGAGTGTGTGAGTGTGTGTGTGAGTGTGTGTATGTGAGAGAGTATATTATGTGAGTGTGTGTGAGTGTGTGAATATGTGTGAGTGCCTGTGTGTGAATTTGTGTGAGTGTGTATGAGTGTGTGTGTGTATGTGTATGTGTGTGTGTGTGTGTGTGTGTGTGTGTAGGATGAGGTCTGTATCAAGTACCTTCTTCTATTGTTCTCTGTCTTATTTTCTCAGACAGGATTTTTTCACAGAACCTGGATCTTGTGATTTGCTTAGGCCAGCTGGCCACTCTATGCTAGTGACCTTCCTGTCTACACCTCCCAGTCCTGAGATTTCAGGTGCTCCTACCATACCTATCTACCTTCTTATGTGGCTGCTGGGGGTCCGGCTCACCTCCCCATGCTTGCACTACAAGTACGTTACTCGTGGTGTGAACCATGGCCGCAGCTGCATTTTTAGGGTCAAGAGTCCCAAAGCACGAGCCTCACCCACACCCAAGCCCCCCATTGCACATCCCTAGCAGCAGGACCGGTGGACCTCAGCTGGTTTGGTCCCTTAGCAAGCTTGTTTTCTGCTCCTTTGTTTAGTACATGCTAGCCACCCCGATGCTGCAAGAGTGGCACCTCAGTGTTTTCATTTCCATTTCCCACCCCCCACCCCCCATGCTGGCAACACTGAGTCTTTTCTTGATTGGTGGGCCACTGGGAGGCAGGAGCTGCTGTACACACACACAGTAGTGCTGGCTGCATAGAGCAAAGCAACTGACGGATACAGCTGAACTGTCACCCAGGAGCAGCGATGACAGTCAACTCTATACTTTGAACACTCTCACGGCAAAAAAGGTGTTCCCGGGAAATGAGCAATCAAAAACTCGAAACTGTCATCCGAACTCAAATTACCAACCTGAATAGTAGCTACTGAATGGAAGTTCTTTCCTTGCTAAACTCTGTTCCAGTGGTCCTCAACCTTCCTAATGCTGGGACCCCTTTTGATGCAGTTCCTCTTATTGTGGGGATCCCTGATCATAAGTTATTTTTGTTGCTACTTCATAAATGTAATGTTGCTACTTTTATGAATTGTAATACAAATATCTGTGTTTTCTGATGGTCTTAGGCAACCCCTGTGAAGGAGGCGCTTGATCCCCGAAGGGGTCATGGCCCACAGGTTGAGGATCACTGCTCTTCTCACACACACACTCACACAAATGCACAAGTACACGTGTGTGCGTGCACGTGTGCGTGCGCGTGAGCACACACACACACACACACACACACACAGTATACTCTTTCACTTAGTTTCCTTAAACCATGACTTTACCCCTAAGAAAGTAAAGTGTGTTAAATTGAGCGGACCAGGAGCTCCTTTCCTATAACCCCAGGATTTAGATGGGACAGAAATAAGAAGATGGGCTTCATAAAATCTACCAGTCTTTAAACTAAACAAAAGGAAGAAAGAAAAGATAAGATTCAGACTTAGAAAAAGGAATGTGTCCTTCTTGTCTCTTGGCCATAATCTGCTTGCCCAAAATGTAGATTGTAATGAATAGTAAATAAAAACATATATGCTCTCTCTCTTTTGCACTTCTTAGACAGTTCCCTAGAATTAAGCTGGTTGGTCGTGGGTTAATTTTTAATGTTTGTGTTAAGTGGAAACCCAGCAGCTGGTTCTGCTGACCCAGGTCTGGCTACTGACCCAGCAGCTGGTTCTGCTGACCCAGGTCTGGCTACTGACCCAGTTGTGACTCTTTGCTTTCCTCTTTCCTCTTTGTTACAGCAGTTCATTGCACCAGAAATCGGTGGAGGAGGTTAGCAGTGGATGGACCAAAGGAGGAAGTGTGTGTTCTAATCTCTCTGTTACCCCTGGATATGCTTTAAATCTCAGACTTTTGGAAAATAAAACTGACATATGCACGGGTGAAGCTTTTATGTGTCTCTCCTAAGGCCGTGGATGACAGGTGACAAGGAGTGGGTCAGGGTGGCTGGTGGCATGTCCAAAGTCCTCCCTACTGGGAACACCTGGAGCCACAGATCCGGGCCTGGGACAGCTTAATGTGTTTAAGAAAGACAAAGCTGGGGGAAGAGTCGGGAATGAAAACCAATTAGAGTTTGTACTATAGGAAGATAGAAAAGGCATTGGTTAAGTCCAAAGGTGGCCAAGGGTCCAAAAGTGGGATCTGCTAGGAAAGGGGAATAGAAGGCAGGCACCAGAGCAGTGAGAGAAGGGAGGTAGGGAAGGGAGAGTGCATGTGACTGCCCAGCAGACCAGTGCAGAGGGCAATGGTGTTGGTTACAGTACAGGCAACACGGGATCTCACACAGAATGGAAAACACCACCCAGCCACAACTCCCAAACCCAAGTTAGCACACATAAGTGACACCAGTAGATATCTACTCAATACAGAAATACGATCATTTTGAAACATCTCCAGAAAGATTGCTGTAGACACAAATAGCATCAAAGATATGTTCTAACCAACATCAAAGGGGAAGTTGAAACCAACTCTACTACAATTCTTCCAGGAAACTAAGGTCATTATGGCTCCCACACCCCAGTAATAAAGAGCATCACATGGCGAACAAAAATTGTCTGCAGATCTTTTGCTAACAAAGCTTTGGCAAAGAGAAAAACTTAGGACCCATGAACACCCAATCCAGGTTGCCATAACTCAGATAGACCTGGCTTAATTCCACAAGCAATTAGGAAGCTTGTGAACCTTAGGATAATTCAAAGGTACCAGGTGGAGCATTTGAGTGCTCTCCAAAGGCCAAGTAACCTTTCCAACTTGTATACATTATTATTATTATTATTATTATTATTATTATTATTATCATTATTATTATTATTATATTATTATTATTATTATTATTATTTAGCATTTTCCCAGTTATCCATCTTACTCAGAATTTTGCTTATGTTTCTTGAACCAATCTATGCAGTTATGTGAAAGAAAGTGCCTGTCATTTTTCTCTCCCCTGCTCCCAGCCCCTGAGCGCATTTTTCTGTTCAAGGTCATCCTTTGCTACATAGGGAGTGCCAGGCTAACCTTGGCTAGAACATTGTTTCAGACAAAACAGAACAAAACAAAAAACTCAAATGTTCCTATATCTGTTTATTGGCATGGCTAAGTACCTAGACATGGTCCTTGTGCATGGCTTTAATTCCACATTTCTTAACAGTGTTATGAATGTAGTCCCTCATCTTACTGATTCACAATGGCTCTTCATATTCTCTACCATCGCATTTCATATGACCCTGTGCATCAAAGAAACACAAAATATAAAACAAGGTCTAATACTTCACTTGCTTGAGGCCTAGGGAGGATGCTTTGTGAATAAAATGTTTGCAACACAAACATGAGAACCAGAATTTAGACACTCAGCACCAAGAACACACCACGTTGCCAAGGCTGGTCTTGAACTTGCATCGATCCTCCATTGTCCCAGCCTCCCCAGCTCTGGGATTAAGGCATGAACCACTGCAACCAGGGACCCTTTCTTGATTATACTAAGAAGTTCATGGGATCCATCTCATATTGAAATCACATAATTTCTCCACTAACCACAGCTTGATTTGTGGGCAGAGCAAGGCATGTTTGTGGCCAGCAGTGGTGTCCTGGGACCCATGGTAGCAGGTATTTGAACAGCCTGCTGCCTCAATGGCACAACGTGGAACAAGTGCCGGGCTTTCCAGTTTTAATGAAAGAACTAAGAAAAACACAAGTGAAGAAAGGTGTTGACATTTTTAAATTTTCCAGGCTATTCTCAAATTCGCCACCCTACTGCCCCAGTCTCCCAAGTGTTGGAATTATAGGAATGTCCTGCCATACTTGGTTTGATTAATTTTTTTGAAGAGGAAAGATTGGGAGGAAAGAATGCTATTGTCTTGGTTTCTACCAGGGTATGTGTTGTCCATTGTTGTCACAAAATCTCTAGAACTGCTAACATCTAACACAGTTTGGCTCTGACTAATATCCTAACAGGTTATGAGTGAAATTTCACCCCTCTGAAATGGATGCTTTATCACACACTGGTGCCCTTTCCCAGAGGTCCCGAGCTTGATGGTAAAAGCCTGGGGGATACCAGACATTCTGCCAAAAATTACATTTGTTCTCAAACTTACTCACCTCTTAACTGCCAACTCGACAGAGTCTACGGCCACCTAGCAGCCACGCCTCCAAGCATACTCACGAGGGATTATCTAGGTTAAGATCAGCCTGGGGAAAGCACTGTAAGGGATTACCTAGTGTAAGAGGTTACCTTGGCTGTGTTAATGGATGTGGGAAGATCTATTTTTGACTGTGGTCCCTACTGTTGCCAGGGCAGGGCTCTGAGCTGTGCAAGACAGAGAAAGCTTTCTAGCTGATGATGAGGTCCCGGGGAAAGAGCTCCTGTGTGAGAGCACAGGACTGAGAAGTTATCAGCAGCTTCCGCAGGAAGACGCATCAGGGCAAAGAACTGAGGACATCGTTTCAGAATCCAAGAAGACGGGATGGGTAGACTAGCTTCAGATATATGGAAAGGGGGCAGGTCCTGGAGGATGCGATGTAAACCATGTAGGTGTGGCCTCAGAGGTGGTATAGAGGCACCTGGGTAAGTAGGATGCCACAGGCTTTACGAACATGGCTCTTTGGAGATGCTCCTGAAATTTTATCCAAGTCAGACTCATCTAGAACTTCCTTCCATGTTCAGAAAAAACACATTTTCCACTTGCTATTGTTGTGTTAGAAACTTTGCTTTCTAGTAGAAATGACAGGATTCTTAACTCGTGTCATCCTTTGAGGATACAATATGGCCCCGCCTCTCCCATGGTTCCAAATCAATCGGCCCCATCGGTCATTCAGTTTACAAAAGCTTCACTGATGTACCCTCTTTTCTGGGTTACTTTTGCTTTCAATTTTCCCTGCCATTGTTTTTTATAATGAGCACATATTCTTGGAAACCCATCTGTTCAAAGAAAAGCCATCATACGCTAACAATGTCAGATCTCTTCTAGAACGTTCCAGAGCCACGGTTCATTAATTTGTTTCAAGAGCTGATGGTCTGTTCGATAAGCCTCCACGTTGTCTTTTAATGTTCTACATGCTTTTTTTTTTCCTTTTAACCCTTTCTGGTCATCAAAAGGGATGATGTGGTTTCTGCTTTGGTTCAGTATTTCATAAGAACAAGCAATGGCTCTACAGAGTGGGACACTCTCTTAAAATAAATAAATAAATAAATAAATAACTTTAAAAACTCACACAAAACAAAACAAAACAAAACAACAAAACCAAAATCCATTTCATCAAAGTGGACATAAACAACTTAGAAGTGCTCTGTACACTCTTGCCAGAGTCTCAATTTTGTATTGCGAGGAACATTCTTAGTTATTTGAACCTTCTCTTTACACTTACTTGAACACACTAGAAAATTTCCAGGTGTGCAGGGCTGTGGCCTCATCATGTGTCGGTCCCTGACAGCAAGATATAGTAGAAAAGATAGACAACCTTCCAAGATATGACTTACTAATCATGTGAAGAAGTGAGCTCTTGATTGGTCTTAGCATAGACAAGAACTTAGGGAAGAAAACTAGGAGGAATGATCTGGCTTGTATGCATCCATCCGTGTGTGGATGTGTCCATCAAAGTCTTCCCCCTCTGTGCTACTCCTCAGGCTAACTCTCCTGTGTCTCCCAGGTTGACACTGAGATCTAAAAGGGCATACGTTCCCTCATGTGAAAGCCAATAATGGATAGCTATTGGTGTGATGGGATGATGGCATTTCCAGAGCCAAGGCCTGAGTGTGTACTCATCACCATAATTGGCGTTGGGAAGCTCAGGACATCATAGCCAGTAGTTGATGTCCTTAAGGGATAAATCTGATAAGAAACACAAATGTTTAATTTCTTCATATGTTGAATAGGGATCCTTTGTGGTTTGATTGTTTATCAAATTACAAATACGTAAAATAGAAAATGAAACTGTCATAGGTGGAAGCCACTTCTTCCGTGTCAGCTGTGGGGGCTGGTTGAACCATGTCTATAAGAGATGCTTGGAAACTCCTTCAGTGGCCAAGGGGGTCAGAGGAGTAGGCAGCAATGGCACACAGTAAAATATCTCCTATAGAAGGTTCTAGAAGGATCCTTGAAGACTACCACATAGATGAAGATGTGGGCTTTGCTCTTCCACATCCACTGGTAAGAGAAGTGAAAATCTGCTTATTTATCTTGACAGATGAATTCCTAAGTAAGCAGCTCTGTCTCAGGTTCTCTTAAACGAATGCATGTTGTCAAATTCAGAGCCAATGTACAAATAAGTGAGCCTGGCTGTCTTCAGTCCTCCTCCTCCTCCTCCTCCTCCTCCTCCTCCTCCTCCTCCTTTTCTTCCTCCTTCTCCTCCTCCTTCTTTTTCTTCTTCTGAATTCAGTCTTTACTTTCTTAACCTGGAAATGTGAAATAGTGAAGGAAGGGGCACATGAGAAGTCTTCTAGCTTTGTGAAGGAACCTGCTCATAGATGGGAAGCCAGTTTGTTACAATGACCTTTCCAACACGGTGTTCTGAAAAAGCAACATTCAACTGCTCAGATTCATGGAAACTTCTCTTCTCTTATGGACTGTATCAAATGTACAGTCTATGTTCCTCACTGATTTCAATATGTGAGATGATATATCAAGCAACTCTTGTTTCATATCAATAATGCTTGTGGTTTGCTAAGCATAATCCAAAGGAAGGTATGAACTACCTTGACTGTGCTTTTGTGTAAGTTTTGAAATCCAAGTGGGGGACATGTGGGGGAAATGCTTATTTGAAAACACCTCGTGTCTCAACCAGGTACGGTGGGAACAACTATAGTTTTAGCACCCGGGAAGCAGAGGCAGGGGCATGGCTTCAAATTTGAGGCCAAGACAGTCTTAGATAAAACAAAGCTGATAACGTACTGAACAAACAAAAATTATGTCATTAACCAGGACTGTAAGAATGCCACGCATACCAGTTTATCGTTCACATCTTCATTATCAAAACTTACGGAAAATAGCAAAGAAGCAAAATAGTCGTTTAGAGGTGCCCCGCGCTCATCTAGTCTCACTAAGAACCCGAGTTAAATCGCCGCACATTTTGAGCTCTAGTGATTCCGGACAGAAAGAGCCCGGAGCCAGGAAAGGCACTGACGTAGGAGCAATGGACTAGAGACTGGGATAAGATGTGGAAAACCAAGGCGGTTACCGCGAGGGCGAGGCGCTGGAACCCTGCAGAGTTAAGGCTAGCAATGAGCCTGTACCAGCTAGCCTAGCCTGGAGGTTCTGAAGCATGCATGACTCCCGCGGCGCTCAGGAGAGAGAAGCATCCTGCGCAGCTCCCATCCAATCCGGTGGCTTGCTGCCTGGGGCGGGACTACGGTCTGGCGGGCAGCCTCAGGCTCCCACGCCCCTGGGCACCAAACCTAGTATCCTTGCTAGAAGCGTCCTGGCGCCTGCATCCTTGGGTGCCCTGGCGTGCCTGGTGTTGAGGTCTCCGTGTACCCAGTCACGAATATGGGAAATAACCACATTGACAACTTTAAAACCATCTCGTTCCCCTACCCCCACACACACACTCAAAGAACATACCTGAGAAGAAAGAAAGATAAATAAGTGACTGGGTATCAAAAGGCATAATGCCGTTTAGTTCCGCAATTCTCAACCTTCCTAATGCTGAAACCCTTTAATAAAGTTCCTCATGTTGTGATGACCCCGACGGTATAATTGTTTTCGTTGCTACTTCATAACTGTAATTTTGTTACTGTTATGAGTCGTAATGTAAATGCCTGTGTTTTCCGGTGGTTTTAGGTAATCCCTGTGAAAAGGAGGAAGCCTTAAAGGGGCCGCAACCCACAGGTTGAGAAACGCTGCTCAACAGGAAACAGCACTAGGGGTGGGACATTAGGACAGCACTGGGTGTGGTTCTGAGTTCTGGAGTTCATATTTGGGGAGGTTGCCTGTATCTGTGTAGGATTCATTTGTGTCATGTGATAGTAACTATGAGAGTCAGGATATACTGTTATTTGGATTTCTTTTTCATTTGAGGGTGGGGCGGAAGTTACATATGGGAGAGGAAGTGGACTCCACGTATACAGCAGTCCTCTCCCCTATCAATGGCTTCACTTCTCACACTTTCTCCCTCCTGCACAGCCTCAGTGCTAGATCCATGCTCCCAGTATTGGGGTGCCTATGTTCAAGCAACTTGTACCTTATTTAAAATCTCTAAAGCACATACTTCAGAGGAGCCTGAGACCCACTGAGTGTCTCTTTTAAGTGACGAGGTGACCATTCTCTAAAATATATAGAAAACAACCATATGTTAAAGCTGCTAAGCCTTATGGGAAGAATAAGTCTGTCTAAAATTGTGATGAGGAAAAATGGCTCTAAGTTAGGAAGATGGCTCAGTCAGTGCTAGGCACGCAAAAGAATATAAATCCAATACCAAAAGCCAAAGCCAAGATTAAGCGATGTGCACTAAAAATCTCAGTGGATCCCCTAAGACTTGCTGGCCAACCAGGCTAACCTCATGGGTGGGCTCCAGACCAGTGAGAGTTCCAGTCTCAAAGTTAAGGTGAGGGACGTGTCTAAAGTTGTCCTCTGGCCTACACACACACACACACACACACACACACACACACCCGCGAATGTACATGCGTATACACACATACTCATGCACTCACACATACACACATGAACAAACATCCACACACATGCACATATGTGCATTCACCTACAAACACTCACATACATGTGCACACACACACACACACACACACACACAGAATCTATCCTAGTTCTGCTGTCCTACCTCAAACTGCACAAGTTATAGCAACACCCTTGTCTGCTACTCAGGGTGGAAATGGCTTTAAGTGTCTAGACAGTACTATCCCAGGCCCTTCAAGAGATATATTAGGAGCACAATACAGCCTTGATTCTGAAAGTTGGAAATGCTAGTTTGAGATACAAATAAATTATACCCAAAGTAAGTGGCATTTGGACTTTTAAAATATATGACAGAAAAACCACTTCTTGGGCCATAAGGAATATAGGCATGGGACTGAGCAAGGTTCTTGCTTTGTTGACAACTTTAAAACCATCTCATTCCCTCCCCCCCACCCACACACACACTCAAAGAACATACCTGAGAAGAAAGAAAGTAAGATAAATAAATGACTGGGTGTCAAAAGGCATAATCCATGGGCTTCACAGAGAGGAGCCTGGTGTAACATGGAGAAGTGAAGAAAACTTGGGTAGAATCTTTAGCTGAATTTTGTAAGATGTGACTGGAAGCATAAGAAGACATGAAGGATTGGGGCCTTCTACCCAAGCTTCTGTCAGAGGCTGGGCTGGCACTCCTAGACCATGTTTGGTAGGGGCCCAAATGGAGCTGGAGACAAGATAAACCATCCACGGGGAAGTCTGAACTACTTTAAGTGACCTCCATGGGCAATTCAAACAAAGTGGTCTTGTTGGGTCTTCTCTTTTTCTTTTTTTTTTTTTTTTTTTTTTTTTTTTTTTTTTTTTTTTTTTTTTTTTCTGGTTTTTCGAGACAGGGTTTCTCTATGTAGCCCTAGCTGTCCTGGAACTCACTCTGTAGACCAGGCTGGCCTCGAACTCAGAAATCCTCCTGCCTCTGCCTCCCAAGTGCTGGGATTAAAGGCGTGCGCCACCACTGCCCGGCAGGTCTTCTCTTTTTCAAGGTGGACCTGCCTGATGCTTACAGCCCCTGGACCCTTGTGGCTAGAAATCTGCCTATGCTGATTGAAAACGGGCAGCTTCGAGAAGAAGTTGAGAAGGTTTGAAAACCTGTACAATTGCCTTCCTGTGTAGTTTCTTCACACTTTAATCTTGGCTTTAAGACCTACAACATTCATTACCGGGACTGAGGTTAGTCACATCTCTCCATCTCTTCTCAGCTGCCCACACTGCAGACTGACGGACTGAGAGGGCACAGGTTACAGCGCCTGGCACATTTGGCCCTAGGGTACATCACCATGGCATATGTGTGGAACCGAGGGGATGACGATGTTCGAAAGGTTTGGAGACTTCCTGGTATTTCTCACAGAGTGGCTTTTCATTAGCATGAATGTGAATGCCAGCTTGCATTCAATGCAAAGTGTTTGGGCTTGGAATGTAACTCGGTGGTGGAGTGCATGCCTGGCATGCAGAAGGTCCTGGGTTTGAACCCTAGACCCCCAAAAAGTTAAATACTAGAATTGTATTATCATCATTACTGTTTGGGATGCTGGTAGTTGGTGCTTCTGGAGTGATGTGCCGTGGTAGAACCTCGGGCCTTGTGTGTGTCAGGTTCCACTGGGCACCATTCTTAAAATTTTCATCAGGAGGAAAATAAAGCACTTCCTCACTGGATTGTCATAATTACATTGTAAATGTCTTTCATACACTAGACAAGCATTTAATAAATGAATACAGATACATGTCCTGCATTTTAAATTTCATAATAGTGTAAATGTCTTATAGCTACCACACAAATTCAGGTGGCATTCAGAATCACATGAAAAGACTACATACCTCTATTTCAAGTAACAGAGGAAGAGCGTTGGTTTCTCAGTGCCTTTTACGACTTAGTGCCGAATGTTACTGGTGCTCTCTTCAGGTATTTTTATTGCCATGTGTAATTTAAAGACAGAGACACACATAGAGTCCACTCATGAAATCAGTCAGCTCCTAGGGTACGGGGAGGAATAAAACAATCTGTATGACCATGGGAGCACCTTGCCCTTGCTAACACTCTTCTAATAGCAACCAGTTCCCCTTGTGAGTGCCCGCTGTCTTGTGTATTGAGACAGGAGATCAGTATTAGCATGGGACCCAGAACTCTCTCTGTAACCCTGGGCTGGCTTTGAAGTCTTAACCCTCTTGTATCATCCTTCCCAGCCACAGGTTAACAGATCTGCATGGCACCAATGCCAAGTATTGTGAAGTTTACTGAAAACAGAATAAACATACAACACGCACACGCACATGTGCACGCACACGCACACAAATGTTTCCTTCTTCTGGGTGCTCTGGGACAGCATTTTGCTTGTATTTCTCCCAGGTCACGTCCTGTGTCCTTAACAAAGCCTACAAGTCCAGAGACAGCTCAGTTTTCCTTTCTCACTGCCACCAGCTAACATGGTGTCTTATGGGATGGATGGGTAAAGGACAGAGTGAAAATAACCCAGGGTCATTTGAAAATAAAACCTGCAGGCTCCTTATCTCATTTTCTTTCCTATCTGTGGCTGAACTATGCCCTAAACAACCAACATCCTAGACAGGAGCGTTGAATCATCACCAGGATTATGTTATGAAATAAGGAAGAGAAAAATTATACATGTGGGCTTCCAAGTGCTATCTGTGCTCCAGAACAAGTTTCAACAGTGAGATAAGTGAAATATAAGATGTTTCGGTGGCTAAAAAATGATGAGCCAGTGTGTTTGAATCAGGTGCTGCCCCGAAATATTGCTATTCCCTACTGCGAGCTCTCAGAGAAGCTGGGGCTGCCTCCCATCCTGTGTTATGCAGACTGCGTCCTGGCAAACTGGAAGAAAAAGGACCCCAATGGGTATGTAACTGTGGGCAGAAAGCAGATGCTGTCAGCTATGGGTATATAAGTAACTGTGGGCAGAAAGCAATGGGTAAGTAACTGTGAGCAGAAAGCAATGGGTATGTAACTGTGGGCAGAAAGCAGATGCTGTCAGCTCGGGATATTTATTCCTTAACTTTTGGCAGCACAGCCTCTGTCATTGGTTATGGTTAGTTTATTTGTTAGTTATAGATTGTTGTGTCTGTAACTACAAACATATTACCCTTGAGCATGAGAGAAGCACCTAGATGTATACGGGAGAATCTAGAGAGTCTTTGTGCTCACTCTGGTGTGCGCAGGCCTCATAAAGCCACCGCCCAGAGCCAGGGGCAGGAGTGTGTCAGTCACCCCGGAAAACCCTTTCATGCTTCTTTTCATCCCATTCCTTCCTCTGCACCCAGAAAAATACATTCTCAGTTGTTGTTGTTGGTTTAGGGCCTAGTAAGGTGGCTCAGAAGGCCAAGGTCAATGCAGCACAACGTTGTCAAGCTACGTTTAACTCCTGGGGTGCAAGTGACGGAAGTAAAGAATTGACTCCACAAAATTTTCCTCTGACCTCTACATGTACACCATGAAACATGTGCCCTCCACATCACGCCCATAGGGAATAATAATAGATATGATGGTAAACATAATAAATTTTAATTTACTTGGTTTGTATTAAAATGTTAGTTGTGATATGAGGGTGGTTTATTATTATTATTATTATTATTATTATTATTATTATTATTACTATTATTTATTTTGTTAGTGTTTTGTCTCATTGTCTGGCTTTTGACAATGTCCTGTCACATACCCCAAAGTGACCTTGAGCTTGCCGTCCCCTGCCATCAGTCTCTTGCACTCTAGGATGCTGAGTGTGCATCACAACACCTGGCAAACTGGATTTCAGATCAATAAAACCATTGTTAGAACAGCCTAACTGAGAGCAACTTGGGAAGGAAAGGGTTTTATTTCACCTTTGGTTGTAAGTTCCTCATCCAGGAACGCCAGAGCAGTAACTCAGAGGGAACTGGGGCAGAAGACACAGAGGAACCTTGCTTCCATGCTTGTTCTCTGTGCTCTTTGTGGCTTATTCAGACAAGTGAATGTGCCAGTTGGAATATGGGCACCACCTATACTAAGCTGGGCCCTCCCCCATCAATCATCAATCAAGAAAGGCTTGCCCACAGGCCAATCTTAAGCATGACGTCTTCTCCAATGATGTTGCCTCTTCTAAAACAACTCTAGTTTGTGCCGCGTAAACATAAACACAAGCCAACACAAGCAGCGAACGCGAACTTCTTAATCTTCTTAATGTATGGTTCCCTTTCATTAATGTACTCTTGAGAGTCCACAAACTTAATTCCCAGAGAGCTAGTTACATTCAAGAGTGCCCACATCCTCAGTGGGAGAAGCAGAAACATGAACTTTCAAGGCAGCCTGTTCAGGAGTCAGCTAGTAATGAGACCTACAACAAAAAGGGGCTAACAGCGCTGGTAGCTGTAAACTTGTACCTGTGAGATGCAAGAGGCTAACAATGGCTATTGTGGCTATCAGCTTGTACCTATGAGATGTAGTCTGCATATGGGAATGCCTTGCTGTAGAAGGTACCTTCATAGTAACAAATTATTCTGAGCGTATGCTCTTTGATTATTCAATTTTAAGCCAGTGTTTTTCAACTCGTGGGTTGTGACCCCTTTGGGATCACATATCAATATTCTGCATATCAGATATTTATATAATGATTCAACAACAGTAGCAAAATTACAGTTATGAAGTAGCAATAAAAATGATTTTATGTTGTGGGGATCACCATAATGTGAGGAACTGTATTAAAGGGTCACAGCTTTATGAAGGTTGAGACCCATTGGTAAGCAATCTTGAGAAATATAAAAGGCATGGTTTTCCTTTATTGAACACATGTCTCAATTCTGATGAATCATAGTATATGAGCCAATACTCAAATTCACCTGATTTGATAACTGTTTTCTCTCTTCCCAATTGTGGCTGCTCTCCTAAGGCCCATGACATATGAGTAAGTATCTGGTTATTCTTTTATCCTAAAAATTATGGGCCATCCAGAGTGAGTATAGGTTTATGGGATGTTCAAAATGATTAGATTTAGAAGAGAGGAATTGAAATAATTATTTAAAAGACCAATAGTCCAGTCTTCAATTGTATCTATAAATATGACTATGTCTGTAAGATATTGTAGCTGTAGATTCTTGAAACCCTGCTATGTGTATCTGCATGTTTGAAATTAATATAAGCAGGTATGAAGAGTAGATGCTCTATGCATGTGTGACCCAGTGACCTCCGTGACTAGACATAGTTAATGATGTCACCTAATAGACTTATGTCTGCTCTTTTAATCCAACCCTTACCATATCTGATCGCTATACTACGCTTTATTAAAAGTTGGGGAGCTGGGGCTAGAGAGATGGCTCAGAGGTTAAGAGCACTGGTTGCTCTTCCAGAGGTCCTGAGTTCAATGCCCAGCAAGCACATGGTGGCTCACAACCATCTGTAATGGGATCCAATGCCATGCCCTCTTCTGGTGTGTCTGAAGACAGCTGCAGTGTACTCATATACATAAAATAAATAAGTCTTTTTTAAAAAAATAGAGTTGGGGAACTAAGACATGGCACTAGTGTTATCTTGCCTAGGTGAAATTAGGTTAAATAAATGGATATAAATATATAGAAGATAAAATCATGAGCACTGCTTAAACATAAGAATGAAAGGGGGAGTCCAGAACACTGAGTGCTTGTCGCCTAAGACATAGTTTGTGGGAAGGAAGGTCTCAGGACACAAAGCCTCTGGTGCATTACCAGAGCTTGGGACCTCCTAGCTAGCACCATCACAAACCGTGAGGAACTCAGATAAAACCATGGGATGAGAAAGAAACCAAGAGAATGATCCTGCAAGTCTCTGTTGGTGATGGTCAAGAGTTTAAGCAGTACCTTTAAACGATGAGCTTATTTGAAGCAGGGACTCACAGCAGACACGCAGTAGCATAGCCAGATTTAGAACCCAGGAATCTAAACCACTTCAAAATTCATAGATACACAGATTTTAAAGCCACAGTTATACCAATGCCAAAGCGTCAATAGAAAAGAAAAAAAAGAAAAAAACAAAAACCAGAATCTAATCAGTATGTGTGTGTGTGCGCGCATGTGTGTGTCTATGTGTCAGGAATCTAAACCACTTCAAAATTCATAGATACACAGATTGTAAAGCCACAGTTATACCAATGCCAAAACGTCAGTAGAAAAGAAAAAAACAAAAAACAGAATCTAATCAGTCTGTGTGTGTGTGTGCGTACGTGTGTGTGTGTGTGTGTCAGGAATCTAAACCACTTCAAAATTCATAAGTATGCAGATTTTAAAGCCACAGTTATACTAATGCCAAAACATCAGTAGAAAAGAAAAAAACAAAAAAACAAAAAACAAAATCTAATCAGTCTCTGTGTGTGCGTGCATATGTGTGTACGTGTGTGTGTGTGTGTGTGTGTGTGTGTGTGTGTGTGTGTGTTTTGAGGGTGAAGGGTGGGCAGAGTTGACAGGGAAAAGAACTCAGGTCTTTGAGAATATTTATGAGAATATGCAGTCTTTTACAATTAATGGGAATAGATCTACTATAGGGTTTCTAGGTCCATGCTCTGGAATAATCCCAAGTATGAGCACAACCTTCATTGCATATGATCTTTAGACAATACACTCAATATACTTGATTCTTCATGTTCTCAGATCTATAGTAGAGACAGTAAGGTGGGCATATACCACTCTGACACAGTTAATTTGGGAATTTAAAAAGTACCAATGAAAGTACTGGGAAAGTGTGTTTCCCTACAAGTACATTGTTCATTTCCCTGCATTGTTTGCCAACTGAGTCTGCTTTTCTTAGGAACATGGACATTCTGTTCTCGTTTCCTGGCGGGGACTGCGATAAAGGCTTCTTCCTTGTCTCTCTATTGGTGGAAATCGCAGCTTCTCCTGCAATCAAAGTATGTCTCTTCTCTCTTACCTGGGTTTTTTTTTCTCCCCATTCATGTAAACAGAGCAACATGTAGCAAGAAAATTACAATAGCAAGGTTCATTTCACCCTGATTGAGGATAGCATCAGGTTGTAAAACTGTAGACAATACATCCTTTACTCTAAAAAGACTTTTTTTTTTTTTTGGCACAACACCCTGAAATATAAAGTCTAGGGATGATGTATTTAGAATCAAATTTGAAATTTCATCAAAAAAAATCAAAATCTTCAAAGGGATTTGTCATTAGTTCATAGTGATATAAATCCAGTTGTTCTGACTGGGAAGACAAAGGCAGAGCCATGCTGGCGAATGGGTGTCTTAGTGAATGAAGTGCTTGCTGTGCAGTCATGAGACCTGAGTCTGGTCTCTTGATGAAAAGGCTGAGCACGTTGACATGCACTTGCACGGCGGGGAGGTGCTCCCTGGGACTTGGGAGGTGCTCCCTGGGGCTCTCAGTGAGCTTCTGGGCAGTGAGAGGTTCTGTCTCATAGAACAAAGGATTAATTATTCTGGATGTTAAACTCTGACCTCCACATGAGCACAAGCACCTATGTGTGCACCCACCAGTGTATACAAATTCACATGTATCATGTACACACTATAGAAATGGAAACATAAACTTGACTTGCTGAGTAAGCTACAACTTATTTTTGTGCCTATGTTTAATGCTTGCTAGAGCCTCTCTCTCCCTCCTCCCCACCCCTGTCTCTCTCTCTCTCTGTCTCTCCCTCTCTCCCCCCACCTCTCTCTCATTTTAAACTTGATTTTTTAAGGCAATCCCCACTGTATCCAGTGCAATAGAGCATCAAGACCTGAAAGCATTGGAAAAGGCACTGTGTGATATAGCTACCAGTCTAGAGCAAGCCAAGGACATTTTTAAGAGGATGCATGGTGAGTATTGTAGGCAGTGTAGGTTCTGGGCTCACAGCCATTGGTGCCTGGTGTCAGACACAAAGAAGTGTTGAGAAAAAGGAAGTGCAAGGTACTCCATGCTGGGTATCTGTCCACCTCAGTGCATCATTAGGTCATTTGGGTAGTACATCTAATTATTTTCATTTGCAGAAAAGAAAACCTAAAGTAAAAAAGATAAGATGACTTAAGGCTATGCCACTAGTAGTCAACAAGGAACCCAGAATTCCAAACCGTGTCTTGTTAACATTGAGAAACTTTCTGGCCTGACATTAAAACCCATGAAGAAACCCATGGAATGCAAAGGCAGTTTCAAGTATTGAGAAACCTAGATTCTGGCCTGACTTAACGCTGATTCTTCCCAAATCCACTCTGGGGGGTAACCGAGAAATGAACTGTCTCAAAACAGACGGAGAACCTCTACCAAACCCAGGAAGTGCATAGGAGTAATTTCGGAAGGAAATCTGCCTTCCTGCCTCAATTTAACAAGTGGGATTTTGTTTGTGAGTTTGAAGCTGCTGCCGGTTGCCTATTGTGGGAGAAAACTCTTCTAATCAAATGAACTTTAGGAAGACCCATGAGTGGATCCCATGGGGCATGTGTGTGTGCATGCATGCGTGCCTGTGAGTGTTTATCCGTGCTGCTGCGGGTGATGGAGCCCATAGCTCAGAGATGCTAAGAAAGGACGCTACCACTGAGGTACAGGTCTGGTCCTGGTGTGTTTTTGCAAGCACTGCATGTGTTGTGCCAGTGAGCACAGGGTGATGCTGTTCAGTGCTAGCAGCTTCATTTCAATGACAGTACTGTATAGATGATGTTGTGTGGTCCCTTAGCAGGCCCAATATGGAGGTACAGGAGGGGTAATAATTTTCTCTGGGAGAGGTCATAAGAGAGTCGCGCTGTCCATAGAGACTTTGTGGGTCTGCCTGATGCCTTTATTAGAGTCTGCACTGAAATCCAGACAGATGTTTGCAGTACCCCTGATGCTGCCTAGTACAGCCTTCCATCTTTTCGCAGACATTGTGGATCCAGACACGTTTTTCCACGTTCTTCGAATATATTTGTCTGGGTATGTATTCTGAGGCTTGCGTTTATTTTCTCAACTCATAGAAAAAGAAGGCCAGATCCCAGTTGCTGGCCTCTGGTGTTCTTTGTGTTGAAATAAAAATGTGTATTGCTCACACCCATGCTGTAGAGAAAGCACAGGATTTGTTCTCTGGTGACCGCTGGCCAGGGAGGCCCTGGAAAGGGAGTGCAGAAATGACTCAGAACAAAGAGGGAGAATGGCCTGAACTAGGGTGGAGCAAGGTTGGCCTCAGAGAGAGCGTCACAATTCCCTCAGAACTGTGTTCGAGAGACAGGGTGGGTGGGAGAGCCATTTCTTCTGTAAGATTTGCCACCTGGTAACTAATCCAAATGATTTTTCTTTCCTTTTTGATCTAGCTGGAAAGGCAACCCCAAGCTGCCAGAGGGTCTGCTGTATGAGGGGGTCTGGGACACCCCAAAAAAGTTTTCAGGGGGCAGTGCAGGCCAGAGCAGCATCTTCCAGAGTCTTGATGTCCTTCTGGGAATACAGCATAACACTGGTGAAGGTAGGTGGAAATGGCAATGTGCATTTTCCTTTCAACTAATGGGACTATATCTCAATGCAGGCTAAAGATCCTCCCAGGCAGGAGAAGTGTTGCAAACTCAAAGCCATCATGTGCCACATCCTGAAATCCTGTTCAGTAAAACCAAGTAAAGGAGAGAGGGAGTCATGGAGGGATGGGGAGAGGGAAGAAGAGGAGGGATGACAAAGCAAAAGCAAGCAAAATATGGTATTAGGAAACTGTTACTTATTCTGTCTTCAGGACTAATAGGGGTCTAAAGAAATAGGCAGTGCTAAGGCAAGTAGCAAGCTATTTAGCAAGGCCTTTGCTTCAAAGTCTCCCATGGTGGCTATGACCACCCAGCCTTCCAGACCTTGCCCTCTTTTCTCTCCTAGCTGAGGAAGGTCTTTCTCCTCCAACCCCTTACGTGTCTTTGTTTTGCTGTAGGATCTCCTGCAGAGTTTCTCCAGGAAATGAGAGACTACATGCCTCCAGCCCACCGGAACTTCCTTTTCTCCTTAGAGTCAGCTCCCCCAGTCCGTGAGTTTGTCATTTCAAGACGCAATGAAAACTTGAAGAAAGCTTATAATGACTGTGTGAATGGTCTGGTCTCTGTGAGAAAGTTCCACCTGGCAATAGTGCATACTTACATTGTGAAACCTTCCAGGCAGAAGCCCACAGATGGCCGCAAGTCAGAAGAGCCCTCAAATGTGGAAAACAGAGGGACTGGGGGTACTGATGTCACAAATTTCCTGAAGAGTGTGAAAGATACAACTGAGAAAGCCTTTCTGAGTTGGCCTTAGTGTAGCAAGCTGCACTTCTATCAGGGCACAGAAAACACCTTCATGCCGTCATAGCTCAATAAATCAGATCCACCAAGTAAGACTATAGAATAATTTGCCAGTAACAGACTGTATAGATTTCAAAATCATCTGTGCATTCCCTGTAGGAAAATAATCAAAGCGAATTATTTAATGATATTTTTAAATGGTATAAGAAATAATATAAACTATATTTATGATTGTAATATAACAATGATTCTCAGTAAATAAAAGTTATTGTGATGTTGAGTAACTCTTCTGTCCTTTGTAGCAATAATTAAAGATTCTTCCAAGTGATTTGTACTTCCCAGGGCTGAGTTCATAACATGCTCTTTCACCCTGACTGTCTTGTTGGCCTGTATTATCACCACACCAGAAGCTTTGGGTGCCAGACTACTGTTTACCCGCCTTAGCAAAAGATGTGTTTATAAAAAGATAAAGAGATATAAGATATGTTCTATGGGAGTGTGGTGAGGTGTGGGGGAAGGGTATGTCTCAGTGGGCCCATGCCAAGGCATCACTTCCTCCTGAGGGACCAGCCACATGACAGTATAGTATAGAATCGAGTTTATTCAGGGCACTGGGAGGGGAGTTGAGAGGGTAGTAGAGGCAGAGAAAGGCAGAGAGAGAGAGAGAGTAGAGAAGTTGGGGCCAGCCATGGCTATGAGCATGTGGAGAGAGGGCGAAGGGAATGGGGAAGGGGAGAGTAAGAGCAAGAGAAAAGCAAGAGAGAGAGAGAGAGAGAGAGAGAGAGAGACAGACAGACAGACAGACAGACAGACAGACAGACAGACAGACAGACAGACAGAGAGGAGGGGGCAAGCAGCCCCTTTTATAGGGACAGGCCTACATGGCTGTTGCCAGGTAACTGTGGGGAGGAGCATACCCGGCTGCTGCCAGATAACTGTGGGGTGGAGTTCAGACAGAATGCTAACAGCAAATATCTCAGGAATGAATTAATAAAAGAGTAAGTGAGTTGTGAACTCATTAGTCACAGCTAAGAAGGAAGAAGAGTTCACCTTTGTGGTGGTTTGACTGAGGAATGTCCCCCACAGGTTCACATATCTGGACACTTGCTTCCTGGTTGGTAGCACCATTTAGGGTGGCTATGGACTTTAGGAGGTGCAGCCTTTCTGTCTGAAGTAAACTTTGAAGGTATATGGCCTTGTTTCACTTGTAGTCGACCGTCTCCGCTACCTTGTGGTTAAATATGTGACCAGCCAGCTTCTTGCTTTGGCTGCCTGATTCAATGCCCTCCTAATGATTACAGATACCGTCTCTGGAAGCACAAGCCAAAATAAACGATTTTTTTTTTCCATAAGTGGCTTCAGGTCATGGTATTTCATTACAGAAACAGAAAAGTAATAATTTCCATAGTGCAATTTTTCCTGAGAGATTCACACTCTAACATGAGTTAATTTAACGAGGGGATCCTTCAGAGATAAGTTAAGAGGAATTGGAGCCGAGTCTAGGGGCTTGTACCTGTAATTCCAGCATTCAGGTGGCTGACAACAAGAGGCCGGAGAAGAGCAAAGGAAGGCTGCATTGTATGCCAAGTTCCAGGCCAGCCTGCATCTAAAAACACATAAATAAATAAGTAAATAATACATATATACATACATACACATACACATACACACACACACACATACATGCACACACACACACACACACACACATGTTAAAAGTCATCTGAGCCAGATGTAGTAGCGCACTCTTGAAATTCCAGCATGTGGGAGACCCTGGAAGTTCAAGGTCAGATGAGCTACCCAACGGAAAAGAAAAAGAAAAAGAAAAAAGTTACACACAGTGGCACACAGCTAACATTCCAGTCCCAAACTCTGAAGCTCCATGGCCTGTACCCACCTGCATTTGTTCTGGAACTGAGGGTGTTGGACAGTAAGATAGCCTTTTACAAAGGAAATTGTTCTTATGCTGATCTCCTTAACCTGTATTAACTGTTTTGTACGTCTAAACTCGTCAGCAGTCATTTGCTTTCTAACACATAGCAGATTCAAACATACAGCAGATCTTTACGTTGTATTTATTAAAATGGACAGGTTAGCTTGGCTATATTATGAGTCCTAACCAACGAAAAGCAAGCATCTGGTTGAGAGTGACTATGCATACAATTTCTACCGTGCTTAGCAGCACAGGGGCTTCAAAGTCAGAAGACCTTTGGAATCTCCATGTGTTTTTTTTCCTTTTATTGGATATTTTCTTTATTTACATTTCAAATGTGATCTCCATTCCAGGTCTCCCCACCAGAAACCCCCTATCCATCCCCACTCCCCCTGCTTCAATGAGGGTGCTCCCTACCCACCTAGCTACTCCACACTCCCTGTTTTCCCACCCTGGCATCCCCCTACACTGGGGTATCGAACCCCCACAGGACCAAGGGCCTCTCCTCCCACTGATGTTCAAGGCCATCCTTTGCCAATACTTGGCTGGAACCATGGGTCCCATGTGTACTCTTTGGTTGGTGGTCCAGTCCCCAGGAGCTCTGGCGGGGACGTCTGGCCGGTTGATACTGTTGCTCCTCCCATGGGGCTGCAAACCCCCTCAGCTCTTTCAGTCCCTTCTCTGACTCCTCCATCAGGGACCCCTTGCTCAATCCAATGGTTGGCTGCGAGCATCAACTATTTGAATAAAAGCTAAATAATCAACCTTAAAATATAAGCAATAAGTAATTTAGACCTAAATGACTCTCCGGTAGTTAGAAGGAAAGCTTGCAAGGGTTAATGGTGGCCCCAAAATAACCCAGAGAGATAGATCTGAAGTGTCCAGGAACCCAAGTACAGGAAGACATGGAGGGCGTATTGAAGATGCATTTGAGGGACAGTCCAGGCAGGTAGTTATTAGGTGGCTACTGCAGTGTAAGGAATGCTCCAACAATAAATGACAATGTCCTGAAGCATGGCAGTGGATTGGAAACAGAACATTGCCAAGGCAGAGGGTTAGGAGGACAGATACTCTCTTGCTCTGGTAAAGAGGTGGCTTTCAGGTCAGCTCCAGGTAGTCAGTAGGCACTGGCATGTTCAGGCTCTCTTAGTTTACCTGATGTTCCTTTGTCTTTATATTTTTTGTTTTGTTGTTGTTGGTGGTGGTTTTCAAGACAGGGTTTCCCTGTGTAGCCCTGGCTGTCCTGGAACTCACTCTGTAGACCAGGCTGGCCTTGAACTCAGAGATTTGCCTGCCTCTGCCTCCCAAGTGCTGGGATTAAAGGTGTGTGCCACCACTGCCCGGCTTGTCTTTATATTTTTATACTTCAGAGCAAGAGAACTTAGGGTCATTACCGAGCCCCATCAATCATATCCAGGTTTCCAAGAGACACCATCCACCAAGATCTGAAGGAGGTAACCGTTCTGTTCTTGATACGAAGTGGGAGCTAATCACTTCAATTCAGTCTGTCCTCAAGCAGTGAGCTTTCTGAGCCAGGCCTTCAGCTAGTGGCTGTGGGTCTTGTGCATTGCCTCTGCTTCCCTTAGAAAATATCTAGTAAACAGTGCACGAGCCGAGATATTTTCTGTAAAACCAGTGGTTCTCAACCTTCCTCATGCTACAACCCTTTCATACAGTTCCTCATGTTGTGGTGACTCCCCCCACCATAAAATTATTCTACTGCTGGCTCATAACTATAATTTGGCTACTGTTATGAATCATAATTCTGATATTCAAGATATCTGATGGGTGACCCCCTAAAGGGGTCATGAGCCACAGGTTGAGAAACCACTGCTCTAGAGACTACAAGGGACAATGTCCAGCAGACGGGTGGTACACGGGCCTGGAGATAGGGCAGCCCAACTGAAGCCCACCACTGCTAACTGCCAGGCTAGAGGGGACTGCAGAGGTGTTTGATGAGATTGGAGAGGGAAGGTGAGACATTAGGCCTGAATTGTGGAGCTCCAGAAGATGGCCAATGATGGTCTAGACTGGATTTTACGCCTTGGTTTTATTGCTCATAGGGAATGTGACACACGTGCGCGGCAGTGCCCTAATCTGAACGACACGAGAGGGAATGACACCTGTGACCAACTCATCTGACTGGGACTTAAGTGGGTTCTTGGTAGGGAGTTCTGACCATAGGATTTTGCAAAAGGCAAACCAGTGATTGTTAAATATGAGTTATTGCCAAGGAGGAGGTTAATATAAAGCAGGAATGGATAGGTATTGAGAAGGAAGGTTAAAAAAAAAAAAGAGTAACCACAGTGCCAGATGCCTGAACATCTAGTCAAGGAAGGTCTACAGAGTCCCATTACACATGAGAACAAAAAAGCAATAATAGAATGGAAAAGAACACTCGGTGCTGCTTGGGCTGAGTCATGGGCCATTTAGACTTAGAGGTCATCAAATCAGAAACTGAAAATTAAGTGGAGCTGACGGTTTTACGAGTCAACCTAGGAGTGATGCCCTGAGATACTCATTTCTGAATGTGTTTTCTTCATTTCCTAAAAAGTCACTAGTCCAGTTCCCAAAGATCCAAATCTGTGCTCTACAGGGAGTGGAAGCCTTGTTGTGTCCTGACTTTGTCTTACTCATGACTACTGTGAGCCCTGAAAATGTAGATTCTGGAGAGGGAGGGATATTTCTACATGGCCAACTTAACTAACTTCTAAAAGATAAACAAAACAGACACCAGAAGTGGTTTGGGTGTGTATTTCGTTGTTGTTGTTTTTGCTGTTGCTTTTTGTTTTTAACAGTATAGCCCTAGGTTCCCTACTGCTGGTTAAGTTTTGTGGGCTGGGTCTAAAATGTTAAATCAATGTAGGGGGTGGGGTAGAAGTCAGCGATAATCATTTGTCTATCCCATGAGAGGCCCTGGATTTGATCCCTAGTGTAAGAGTTCATGATTTGCCAAAGAATAACACCCAAGACTCAAATAGTACGTAAACGCAAAGTGTGTTTTATTCTGCAGAAGTCCAGCATGCTGGAGTCTCCCATTACCAAGATAGAGAGACAAACAAGTGAGCTGGCAGGCTCAATTAAAGCACATTGGAATTCTGGGGTAGATGAGCTTTATCTTACTCTATCTCTAGGCATTCTGGAACCATTATGGGGAGATGAGGGCTGGAGCCTGGGGTTTCTCTATCAGTAACTGTGTTAGTAATTCTATACTTATTATTGATTGACTTGCCTGGGCTTGCTTGGACTTGCCCAGTTCTTAGGTCTCGTCTCCTTAACTGCCAATCTGAAGTCTGTCATGGAATCAGCCCAGCCTTCTCAATAGCATCACAAAGTAAATAAATAAAACACAGATGTAGATAAGTAAATAAGATGGTGCACCATAGCCAAGCACAGTGGTCTACATTCTAGGTCATTGGTATAAACGGGTGACCTCCACAATGAGAATGAGACATGGCTCATCCAGAACATCCTAATACTGGGCTTGCAGATAACGTCAGCCACAAAGCTGGGTTAGGTATGGGTTCTGTCATAAAGAAGGCTAAAAGGAAATACCAGGTGAACACACATTGGTGATAATCAAATGAGGGAGACCTTGACAGGATAAGATGAACAGGTAAGATGAGAGAAGGGAACAATTCCGCAAAGAGAATCATGAGAGGGTCTGAATAGGGATATTTCTTTCTTAAGAGAGAAGAGAATTCAGATATGGGGACAAGCAAAAAAAAAAAAATGTGTCTCAGAGACAGGAGAGCTGTGAACAGACAGACAAAAGAAAGGAACGAGGCTCTGGCTGTTTCTAGGGCAGCTCATTGTTTTTCGGTGACTTGAACACAGCTAGAAATGGGCATTGTCGAATGCAGGGGTCCAGGAGGCATGGGCTTTATTTCACCCAGTGCGATATTCACAGACTACCCCCGCCCCCAACCAACATGGCTGTGAACCTCAGAGCAGTGGAGCCAAGACTGGAGATCAGAAGCTGAGGCTAGACCCAGTGGCTACGGCGAGAGGGCAATGCCTCAGGACGCCAAGGCAGAGGACAGAAGAGCTCCAAGAGCCACTGGGTATTCAGACTCAGAGTGCAGTGTCAGAAAGTCAGCTCAGAGGAAAGAAAGAAAACCGGAAACATGACCGGAGAGGAAACATGCAGAAAGGTAATGCTACCTGTCCCACCCTACTGCTTCTCTTCTGATTGCTCAAGTGCTCAGCCCCCATCCATATTTTTATTTAAACTCGTGTTAGCTAGGGCTGTCAGGATGGCTCAGTGGGTGGAAGTGTTTGCTACTAGGCTTCAGGATCTCCGTTCACTGTCCAGAACCCACACCATGGAAGAAGAATACCAACTTCTAAAATCTGTCCTCCTGTAACTGACCAGGCAGAACTAAATATTTTCTAGTGAGCCATTTGTGTGTGTCAGTCTGACTGTAAATGTGCTGAAACTGTGGCTCCCCAGAAACTAGAATTCCCTCTTCTCCCCCTGGAATCTTCTGCTGGGAGAAGGAAATGTTGGGGCCTGGCACATGTGGGAGGGGGAACTTCTCTCCCAGGAACAGACTTCACACAGGGATGCCAATTTGTCCGACCTCCACACAGGCCAAACTGAAGTCTAGACAATGGGTAAAGGGTGGGCAGGGCCACACCTTGGCCAGATGTGCAAATCTCTAGTTTTCTATTTAAACTCTGATCTTACTTCAGCACCCCAATAATAGACTTGAGGGGAGTTGCTGGATGTCTTTGTCCCTCTGCCCAATTTGGCCACAATGAATAAATCTCCATTGTCTGTTTGCTTATTTTATGTGTTTTCTTACTATTAATTTGTTGTATAGTGAACACAAGGCACATCATATGTTATGGCGCTCACACACACATGCACACACTAAGTTATATTAGCTTATATTAGTTACATAAAATTGCAGGTTTCACTATGAAATGTAAAATCGCTGGCCTTAATGGTAGATCTCTCAGGCAGGCGTTCTACACCACATTACAGTTCAGCACAATGGAAAGTTCTATAAAGTTTAGTAGTGTAACAAAGTTTCATGCAATTCCTATGTGTCACTTAATGAAAATATGATAAAAATACAGAGTGTACTGGCTAATCTATCAGCTTGACATACAAACTGGAGTTTTCTGAAGGGAGGGAACCTCAACTGAGAAGATACTTCCAGAAGGTACAGTTGTGGGGAATTTTTTTAATTAGTGATTGGTGTGGGAGAGCTAGCTCATTGTGAGTGGTGCTGAAAGACCCCTAGAACTGGGGAGATCCTTACTCAAGTTGAAAGGCTGGAGAATCTTAGAATTTAAAATGAGGGCATTTAATAGAAATGTATGTATAATGTGTAACCTTTACTTAAAGAAGGCATAGGAAGTCTCTGTCACGAGCCAGGAAGGTGGACTGGTCAGTTCCAGGAACAGGATAGCGGTCAGCCATTAAGAAGATAACATTGCCCAGAATAAGGAACAGGACAGTGGTCAGTCATTAAGAAGATAGCATTGACCAAACCACATTCCTTTAGACAATGAGTGAGCAGAATGACTTCCTTGTGACCTGACTCAGCTAGGTAGTGGGTTCCTTTGGAATTTTCCATTGTTCTCTTGTTATGTTTCCTTGGTAACCCTTTCACCCCCCCTAGTTTGTGGTTTTTTTCCCTTTAAATACCACTTACTCCTCCTCGTGCTCGTGGTCAAACCCCTCTGGCCTGCCAGGCTATGAGTTCGACCCCATATCTGGAATAAACCTCATGTGATTGCAGCAAGTTTGATCTCTCGTGAGTCATTGGGTGGTCGCGTCATCCTGAGACTTAAGTAAGGATCTCCCCAGTTCTAAGGGTCTTTCAAAGTCTTGGAATGATGCGACCACCCAATGACTCACGAGAGACTGAACTTGCTGCAATCACATGAGGTTTATTTGGGATAGACTGGTACCGGGGTCGATCTTGTGACCATGCTGGCCAGAGGAGTTCGACCCCGAACACAAGAAATGAGGGGTATTTAAAGGGAAGAATCACAAACTGGGGTGGGGGGGGAGGATTACCAAGGAAACATAACAAAAAAACAGTGGAAAATTTCAGAGGGACCCAACCCAAGGTATTCAGTTAGGGAGGGGAACATATTCCTTCTAGAAATGTAATCTTCATCTATCAGTCAGCAGGGTGGAGAGTCTCATAAACCAGTAGTGATAGTGTTTGGCTCTTATGTCGGGGTAGCTCTGGGAGAAGAAATAGGTCATCAGAAGTTGCTTACCTTCTGGG
>NW_022196905.1:166001908-166004277 GCF_008632895.1 Mastomys coucha | reverse complement strand
CAAGAAGAGCACAAGGAGGGATTGGAACGGAGATAGATAAATGCTTGAACATAGGGAACCTCCTTCCACTTACCAGTTTGCTGACAGTATGTATTAAGACCCCTTAAAACAGCTGGGTCTAGGGTGCCATTAGGTGGCCACTTTGAATTCCCATCTAGTTGATATTTAACCCAGACCTTATTGCAGAGATATATTAATTTTGATGCCTTCAAATCAAGCGTAAGCTTTAAAGATTTAAGATTTTCCAGGAGACAACCCAGTGGGGTGCCTGGAGGGACTGTCGAAGACATTCTTGAACCCATTGGGGGGGTGGTGGGATGTTTGTACCAGCGTCCTGAGAACAATCCAAGCACCAAGGAAAATTAACAGCCGAGGCTAGTGGTTTCAAGTCGTCACGAGAAACCCTAGTGGCAATTTGGCAGGGCCCGGTGGCCTGCGGGGGAAAGTAACTTACCCTGGATCCAGGGGTTTGGGGGGCAATAGCCCGGTAAGTATTAGGGGTGAGAGTTACCTCCGAGGGAGGGGTGCCCAACAGTAGGATGTCCTAACGCGTATGTCGGGGAAATCTGTACTCCATCAATTCCAGAGAAGGTTGGCCAGACCTTATCTGGGAATCTGGAGGTCTTCTCCCTGACTGATCCTATTAATTAATATGCCGGTGTCTGTGCGGCTGTTTATGAGCAATCTGGTAAATGGAAAGAAAAACACAGAGCTTAATGGTGCCTGAGTGGGTTATGGCTCACGTGGTTATGTCTCAAGGTGTCTGGTGAGGGGGCGGTGAAGTCACGTACCTATATTGTCTGGTCGGTAGCAGCTGCTGCAGCTTGCAGCAGTGAGTGTACTGGGAGTTGGGAGCAGGATGAAATGTAGCAGCAGCAGTGGCGGCAGCAGCGGAGATGGACCCGCCCAGCCCTTGACCTTGGTGCCTTAGTCGCCCCGGGCCGGCTGTGCAGGGCCCGGGCAGCGGCTATGGTGGTGGGCCGCGGCGGACTCGGCGGAGGCTGGCGAGACGCAGTGGCGAGTGGCGGATTCGGAGGAGGCAGGCGAGCCGCGGCGACTCGGCAGAGGCGGCCGCCCCTGTCTGCCCTGGCGGTGGACGCGAACCACCACGTTCCCGGGTTTCAACACACCAAATGATAGCGTTTGGCTCGCGGCAGCCTGTCCACAGACACCAGATACAAGCAGCTCTGTGTTTTGGAGGTTTAATTAGGAGAGGGGGGTGAGGACCGCGGCGCGTGAAGGGAGAGAGAGGGGAGAGAGGGAAGAAGAGAGAGATGGAGGAAAAGTACCCATATATATATATATATATATATATACATATATATATATATACATATATATATACACATATATATATACATATATATATATACATATATATATATATATATGTATGTATACATACATATATATATATATGTCGTGACGTAGCAGCCCAGGTAAAGGTGGAAGCTGAACCCAATGAATTCTGGGATATGGTGGTCGTTGCCCTGGCGACAGGTCTGTGGACCTGCCCGTATCTGCCGTGTTGGGTGCTAACAAGTAGACCTTCATTCCTAGTTCTGCCCTCATTGTGGATCAGTCAGGAGGGGCAGGTATCGGGAACCAGAGCCCTGAGACTCTGAGTTAGCCAAGTTCCTGGAACTGACTACTCCACCTTTTTGGCTTGTTACAGAGGTTTTCCATGCCCCCTTTTAGGTAAAGGTTATACATTATACATACATTTTTATTAAATGCCCTCATTTTAAATTCTAAGATTCTCCAGCCTTTCAGGGCCACCTCAGGGCTGGGGTCTCAGGGCAGGAGCTCTGCATCAGCTCCTGACTCCAGGTTCCTTCCCTCTTTGAGTTCCTGTTCTGACTCCCTTCAATGATGAACAGCAATATGGAAGCATACTTGCTTTTTGGTCATGATGTTTCGTCGCAGCAATAGAAACCCTATTTAAGGCAACAGGGCATTAAACCCAGTTATCTATTCCGACAATTTTAAATTTTCTGGTATAGCTAAGAATATATGATTCCCCAGCTTGTTCTGTCCTGTTCTTGTGGTATGGGGTAATTGAAGAGAAAAACTCCTAAGAGGCATATAAAAATTGAACAGAGTCTTTATTAACTGCCAGCTGGACTGTCCCAAGCAGATTAGAGGGAGGTACCACTTTGTCCCAGCTTCTAAGGAAAAAGAATTGTGACTGTCAGGTGACAAATGGCTTGCTGTGGTGTTTATAGCATATACAAAGCCCATGCTGGCTCCAGGCTCTCACAACATTTCAAAGGCCTGTCACAGGATAGCATCCTGGCTCCTCTCAGCTCTTTCCTCAGCTCTTCTCACCCTGCCCCACCCTAAAGCTCTCCAGACGGGGTGGAGGGGGT
>NW_022196905.1:165972115-166001898 GCF_008632895.1 Mastomys coucha | reverse complement strand
AGGGGGCTTCCCTCCCCTTTCCCCAGCTTCTGATTCTATAAACCTTGTTGTTTTGGCCATGTGCTCCATTTTTGTTTGTTTGTTTGCTCTTGCTCCTAGGCTCCTCTCTTGGTCCTCTTGGCCTTCTCGTCCCTCTCTTCTCCTCCTCCCTCATTCCCTGCCACCTTCTCATGGTTCAGGCTGGACCCTTCCAGATGCCCCTGGCTCTGTTCTCTTTCATATCTACAATAAAAACCTCCTCAGCCATACCCCAGAGGGGTCACATCCTCATTTTCATTCCGGGACACATACAGAAGGGAACTGCAGCAATCAGGCTAGCAAGCATCATTTACAGAAGTAGAGGGATAGTAGTTAAATGGCAGGCGTTACCTGTAAGCTCAGAGCCACGGTCTATAGGAATTTATGGCTGGACCAGAGATGAGTTTACCTTAGGAATTTAGGTCTGGTCTAGGTGACAAGAAACCAGTTTTACCTGATACTTTTAGCACTTAAAGTATTCTTAGGGATACTTTCATAAGATGGCATAAGGAATATGCAGTAGACCACTGTACTTGTTTGCTCTTATCTTTATTACTATTATTATTGTTGTTGTTGTTGTTGTTGTTATTTTAGATGCCTGTTTTCTAATAAAAGAGAAAGGAAGGGCATGGATTTGGGTGGGGAAGTTGGGGACAGGAAACCATAATCAGAATATATTGCATGAAAAATCTATTTTCCATAAAAAAATTAATTCAATCACCAAAACCTTAAAAATTATATATGAATCTTCTTTTAATGTGATCAAAGATTTCAATCAGTATTCAGTGCTATGTGCTCCTGTGAACTGAATCAGGTCCTGGGACTGCTCTTCCAAACTGAGCTTCCAATATGCTGTTGGAACCTTCTTCTTGACTCTCCCCACGCCCAAGGCAACCTCTACTTTCAAAAGCTTACTCTGGAGCAGGAGCCATGCTCTCTCGAGGGGAAAGCCTTCTACTTGGCTATCTAACATTTTCATGTCCAAAGGAAACTCCAATTTCCAAACCCAAACTCCCAAAGGCAGTCCAAAGATCCAGAAATGAGTTTAGCCTGGACTATAGGAAGATTCCTCAGGAACCTGTGAAACTGGCTTCCCTCTACCAAAAGGAGTCATTTCCCTTACCTCTGGCAGAGGGACAAGTGACTACTGTTAGTATACAAAAGCCCATGCTGGCCTCCAGGCTCCCTCAGTATCACAAGGATCCATTACATATTTCAAAGTGCATGCTAGCATCCCAGGCCTTCCCACCTTCTCCCCTCCTCTCACTCCCTCCAGCTCATGAGCTTCCCTTCCCCCAGCTGCTCATCCTTATAACCCAGCTAATCTTACCATGCTCTGCTTCTGCTGGGCTCACGATGTTTTCTCTCCATCTCCAGTTATTTCTGCTCTCTCACAGACAGCTCTGGCTATGTGCGGTCTGCTGGCCAGGTTCAGTCTGTTTTTTTCTTTCTCTGCTCTGAATTCTTCCAGATTCCTTTGGATATTTTCTCTCTCATATCTAAAATAAAAGGAAGAAAGAGAGAAAGAAAAAGAAAGAAAGAAGTAGAGAAGGGGGAGGACCTTCCCTTTCACCATATTGTAGAGTGGTCATATTGGCAATTTCTTTACTGTAACTTCCTTGTATACAAATATCAAGTTGTCAGCTCTGAAATCCTATATATACAAACAACACTAAACAGACTGTGAAGGCTGCACTCACATATTTATATGTGTTAGTTAGAAGGCGGCTCGTTTCTGGACAGATCATGCCAGGGCAGCACTGTCTCACGTGAAGAGGTTTTATTTGATCGATGGGGGGGAGGGGGGAGAAATCGAGGAAGAGGAGAAAGAGGAAAAAGGGGGCAAGGGGTCAGGGTCTCAGTCTTTTATTCGGTCTGTCATAGGTGCCAGTAATGAGTGATGCACACAGGTGAGGCACATGCCTGCCCGGAGTATATGGTGGTTGCCATGGCAACAGACGCAAGCGGGTCCTTGTCACCTAGGGATGACATCATAGCTGGATTCAGAGGCTGATTATAAGATGGTTTCTGATGCTAACAATACATGTATATTTACAAAGAAAAAGGCCATAAATTTGAAAAGAGGGAAGGAAGGGGGGAAGGAAAGAAGGAAGGAAGGAAGGAAAGAAGGAAGGAAAGAAAGAACATGGGAGGGTTTGAAGAGAGGAAAGGGAAGAATGGTATAATTATATTTTAATTTCAGTAGATAAATACATTTTCAAACATAAAAAGCCAATAAAACTGACTCCTGGTTTAGTAATTTTGATACACTGTCAGAATCCCTTAGGACCTAAACTCCTGTTGGGTATGGATCTGAACAGTCACAGCTGAATAGCCACAGCTGAGTCAAGTTTCTAGTCTTCCTATTTGTCTCTGGATTTAAAAGCCACTTTCTCATATTTTACTAATGAGAAAGGAAAAGGTGTGGGGGCTTCTCTTGGAGTCAGCTTGTTTGCTTATGTGTTTTAATTCCTAATCTTCATTGTTGACTTACTGCTTGGCTTTCTTTCAGAATAGATGTGTGGCCATCCTGGAGTTCAGCCTGGGGGCAAGGTTCTCCCCTCCTGCTGGAGCACTGCACAGCTACAACCACCACGGAAGCCAGCGGGGCGAGCTCCCTGAACCTGGGCATTCCTCCCGTAGAGACCTCAAGTGAAAACATGGAGCCTGAAGGTCAGAGCGTGAAGCGGCTGGCACCATTGTCCTTGGGAAGATATCACATTTCTGGGGAGTACGGCTTTCTCCTTCCCAATCCTCTGGTAAGGCTTGGCTGGTCCTGGCCAGCACGCACGCCTGGATTGTTTGCTTTTGCCTTCTGTGGTTATTACAAGGGTCAGTGTAAGCCACCAGCTGGAGGGAAGCTGGGAATACAGTCCTATGGTTCCTGGAAGAGCAGTGGTAACTGCTGCTGGGGACAGCACAAAGCCAGTGTCCCCCGCCGGTCCCTTAAATATATGGTAGTGAGCCCCGACTAAGCAGAAGCAAAGGTGAGGTCAGAGAAAAGCGATTGGATGGAGACACGCGGAAAGGACAATTAGAACCCTGTAACTACAGCAAAGAGCTGCGGACATGCGCACAAGTGTAACACAGAATACTGGGGTCACCCCACTGGAGATTCGCTCTGCTTTGGAGACAAGTTTGCCATGCACCCCAGCCGACAGAGCCAAAGAAAGGGCTTAGCCTTCTGTGTTGATGCAAACCAGTTTATCTTACTTACTGGTGACAGCAGAGACAATGGGAGACCTGCAGTGTTTTTAGAGCCAGTAAAAAAGATTAGATGTTATCGGGAATTTCCAATCCTCAGGAGGAACTTTGGAAAACAAATAGGCCCGACCAAATGCACGAATGCACGCACTCCTACTTGCCAGGCAATCTGTAGGAGACCTGCTCTTGTTAAATGTAGTCTGAGCTTGGAAGATGTGTCCCCACAAAGTGCTAGTGGCAAAGGCAATGCTCTTGGCATCTTTTAAAAATTGACCGTACATTAGGGAGGGTGAAGGCCACTGAGTTAAAAGTCCAGGGACCCAATGTTGCAGCCATGGTAACTGCTAATCGGCACCAACATCCTGACTCACCTAGTTCCTCTCTTACTGTGATTAAAAATATCAGGGTCTCAATATTTATGTAGCCCAGGCTGGCCACTTGCCTCAGTTTCCTTACCGCTGGGATTATAGATAAGCTCTCACACCAGATCTCTTTGTATTGAATGTTACTGGAGGGATCTAATTGAAGAGAACAACTAAGTTCTCTACAGAGAGCTTTCAGCTATGACCGGGTGGATTAACTGGGTTACCTGAAAGGGGGCTGGAAGTGAAAAAGGATGGGGAGGGGGTCAAGAGAAGGATGAAGCCAAGACAGAAGTTTCTGATCAAAGCTCAAAGTTCAATTTTCATCACTGTGTTATACAGGGGAAGCCCACAGACCCCATCCTTTGTTTCAGCTGGACTGAGGTGCAAAGCAAGCTCAGCAGGTGGTCAACTCCTCAAAGCTCCAGTAGGAAACAGCTTTGCCCGAAGGCCAGCCGAATTGAGCTAGGTTGTAAAACTATCCTGGGTTTGTTTAGCTTACTCAAGGCTGGGAGAAGGACACGAGAGTCTTTGTGCTGGGAATTGGTTCCTCAGAGAGTCCTCAGGGGATATGTTGAAGGGGTGTGTGGGCTCTGAAGGCTTCTTCCCCCAAAGGGTCCTCTCTCTATGCCAACAGATTTTTCATAGTGTCTCTCTCCGTGTCTCTGTTTTTGTCTCTCTGTCTCTGTCTGTCTGTCTGTCTGTCTGTCTGTCTGTCTCTCTCTCTCTCTCTCTCTCTCTCTCTCTCTCTCTGTGTGTGTGTGTGTGTGTGTGTGTATGCGCACGCACGCATGTGCACACACCCCCGTGTATGTATTCAGAAGGCAGTAGGATCAGATCCTGAACTACACATGACGAGATCCTGTGACTCTGTCTCAAAACAGAGGCACAACCAAAGTCTCAACCAAGGAAAACACCACAAGGCAAACTCCAGTCTGGGTGTGAGGCCTTAGTGCAGCGTATTCTGTCCTTCTGAGTTTACAGGAGAGGAAGGGGGTGTGAGGCCTTAGTGCAGCGTATTCTGTCCTTCTAAGTTTACAGGAGAGGAAGGGGGTGTGAGGCCTTAGTGCAGCGTATTCTGTCCTTCTGAGTTTACAGGAGAGGAAGGGGGTGTGAGGTCTTAGTGCAGCATATTCTGTCCTTCTGAGTTTACAGGAGAGGAAGGGCTGGTGGCAGACACTCCCTTCATTACTGGGCATGGGTCCTGAGTTTGGAAAGAGAGCACCGCCGAGCAGAGGAACGTCAGGTCAGGGCATACCTACTGGGTTTTCTGGGCTGCTTTCCTCTTTGTAAATACTGGGACCCGATAAGACACAATGGCAACAGCAAGCTTTCCTTCTACTTGTTAGAAGGGATCTGTGGTATGGTGTGGTGGATGGGCACCCCTTAAAAGAGATCCCTAGTGCTGCTCACACAGAAAGGAAATATCCCCTGTCCCACCCAGCTACACGTTCATAGCCCAGGGATTTCAATATGATTCTTTGTTTCTGGCTTAATTTTCTTTCATCCCTGTGAGGACTTTCAGTGTCTTTTTTTGGTAAAGGAGGAGGAAGAAACTTTGATTAGAATCAGGTCCTGGCTGCCCCAAAGGCCAAGACAGACTCCGTTGGGCCTCACTGGACAAACAGTCCTGTAACATTACACTAGTTGGGAAAGAGCAGTGGGTGTGGCCCAGCCCAGTGCTCCAGGGCACAGCCAAGCCCTGCTCTTCTCAGGCCAAGGGCAAGCGAATTGCAAGCGAGCAGATCTTCACCATCTCTTTTAGAAAGTCTCACTGAAGAAAGTGTAGTTGGCTAGCGAGTTCAAGGGTGTTTATTACCCTGTCCAGATGTTTCTATCAATTCAAAGACTTCCAGTTTTTAGTGTCTCTGTAGAACTTTGCTCTCCTCGAATCTGTAAAAACCCAAGAATTCTTGGCTAAGACATCTGTCCTCTGTGTGTGTCCTGGAGGACACCGAAACATCTTTTTCAGATGAAGAATGGGAGGAAATCAGTTTGCAGGAGAGGAGGCAGCAAGAGGCAGGGTTGCAGCAGAGCTATGACCCAGAGTGTCCGGCTTGCTCTGGAAATTGATTTAACACCCTCCCTAAACACGACATGACTGCTACTTGAGTCATTTCCTTCCACAGCCCTAAGGGCAGGGCAGGTTAGAGCAGTGGGTCCTGGGCTGTGGGTTGAGACCATTAGGGGAGTTTTAACAAAGGATCCAGATGCCAGAGCCCCACCCTATTTATTCAGACTCCATACCCAAGAGCTGTAAGCACAGAATGCCAGACAGAGAGAACAAACTAGCAAAGCCAGCCATGAAGGTGCTACGGCCAACAGAGACTCCTAAGTGCAAAAATAAATAAACTGATGACATGCCCACTCCATGCTTAAGGGAAAAATTCTCATTGTAGATGGGGGTGGGGTGGGGAGGGAGGGAGAGGCGGGGGAGAACAATCAGAGGCACCTGGACGATTCCATAGTAGAGAGAGAAAGCAGACTGAAGATGGCCACCAGACTGGACATGGCTACGGCTGTCTGGGAGGGAAGGAAGAACAGCAGACGTCGGAGAATAGAGAAAACCTAGTGAGAGAAACAGGAGGGGGTGGGGATGGATGGAGAGAAGTTGGCAACGATAGCCTGATAGCCAGGTTCTAAGAAGAATGAGGGAGGGGGGAGTCTATGAGATGGAGGGCGTGTAGGGTAGGGAGGACCTGAGAAGGGACAGATGCTAGCAGGGACTTTGAAATGAACTTGTGATAGAAGGAGACTGGAGGCCATAGGTGACCCTATATGTCCCTTTAGGTAGAGGGAAACCAGTGGCAAGAGTCCCTGAGGAAAGCTGGCTTTTATCTAACCCCTAGAAACCCTCTTGTGAAGCTCAGTTCTGGATATTTGGACTGCCTTTTGGAGTTTGGGGAACTGGAGTTTCCTTTGGACCTGACATTCGGGAGACATTGCACATGAACCATAGACTGACAGGAATGGCCATAAGGATTCTCTCTGGGTGACCAACATGTCCCTTCTCATTCAGAAATTCTAAGCACTTGGTTGAAGCATTGGGCCACAGCTGGACAGAAGACCAGGTACAAAATTAATTGCCATGGACAGCTGTACATTTCAGACAAGACAGAAAGGAAGAGGCCTAATGTTGCCCCTGAAATATGAGGTTGTCACCAACGATCTCTGGGCACATCAGAATAGTCAGACCGGGAACTTGAACGCAATGAATCCAGAATCCATAGTAGAGACAAAGAGGCCAGGTGGCATAATGGTTAATGTTGACCAAGGCTGGAAAATGTGTATGGAAATAAGAGAGAATGTAATAAGTAAAATGGGGTTTGTGCTTCTGCTAGTATTAAAGAACAAAAAGAAAAGAAAATGGTGGAGAAACAACAGAGAAAGAAATAGTCAGGCTTGAATTGAAAAATAAAAGAAATAAAAAGGAAATGAAAAGGTAAAGGACATGACTGGTCCCAGGTTTCTGCACCAGATGAATTTAAAAAATAAAAAAAGAAAAGAAAAGAAAAAGAGAAAAATGAAAGGAAAAACAAAAAAAAGACAGAAAAAAAGGAAAGAAAGGCAGAGATGGGGGGGGGTGGTGGCTACTCCTAGTTACCCTGGAGGAGAAGGTTTACAGTAGATGAAAGGGAAAGCATGGCTAGAGGCAGGGACATCTAGGAAGGTCCAGAGTGGCTTCGACCCTGAGCCAGGTGAGGAGAGGGAGGACAATAGTGCAGCCCAGCCCCCAGGCTAGAGAAGTTTAGGGCAGGGGCAGGATTTGCCAGCCCATAGGCACTGTAACGGGCAGGGACTAAGGGATGCCTAGAGAACCTGGTGGCCGCTTTGATATGTTAAGTAGGCACCTCAGCCTTTTGTCTTGGGTTTGAAACCCAGAGGGCCTAAGCAGGCTGAACCAATAAAGCCCAACTTGGAAAGCAGAGGTTTTTTTACAAAGGGAAAGAACCAAAAATGTCCTCTCTCATCTAGCAAGACACCCAGGCTGCAAAGAGACTTAAGACAATCTGGGGAGCAGGGATAGGACACACCCTGAGAAGGGATACTCAAATCAGCACTGGAAAATATGTGTCTAATACAGGAGGCTCCCAAGATGTACTGGTTTCCTAGCACAGCCATAAAATGGCTAGCTATTTTAGAACAGTAACCAATTCTCTGAACTCCTCCAGCCTGTCCCCTAGTTTCAGTCCAACACTTCTCCCAACCCTTTCTCCCTCAATTTCCTAACAGTCTTCTTAAACAATCCCTTCTCACCATTTTCCCAAGAGTAGCCACTCCAACCGATAACAACCACTCTGGCCCAGATCCGCTCAGCTCAGCTTCTCTTGGCTCAACTGTCTCCCAACCACACCTTCTGCACCAACTGCCTTCTCTTCTCACTCTGCTAGCCCAATCTCCTTCTTTCCTGCCTCAGCTGGCACTTTTATACTCTATCCTGTTCCCAGAAATCCAATTCTTTTTTTTTTTTCCAAGACAGGGTTTCTCTGTATATTCTTGACTGTCCCGGAACTCATTCTGTAGACCAGGCTGGCCTCGAATTCAGAAATCAGCCTGGCTCTGCCTCCCAAGTGCTGGGATTAAAGGCGTGCGCCACACTGCCCGGCTAGTCAACTCCAGTTGACTAGCAACTGGGACCCTTTAAAGACCCAGGAGCAGAAGATAAATCATGTTATAGTTACATATTACCCAAACTCAGGTGAGCTAAACCAGTGGAGACTTAGTCTGCTTCCTGGAAATGGGAATTAAGGTGCTGGTCTGCAGCACTTCCCCACAAAGCCTGCAGTGCAGGATCTGTCCAGGCCTTTCCCAGGCTCTGGTAGCTTCAACATCTTCCTGGCTATTGGCTCCTGGCACTCCCCCCCCCCCAACCCCCATCCCTCATCTGGCATGTGCTGCTCAGTGTCTCCTCCCCTGATGGTTTTTCTTTTCTTTCTTTTTTTAATAAAGTTTTATTATTATTTATTTTTATGTATAAGAGTACACACTGTAGTTGTACAGATAGTTGTGAGCCTTCATCTGGTTGTTGGGAATTGGCTTTTAGTACCCCTGCTGGCTCCAGTCAACCCCGTGCTCGCTCGACCCCAAGGTTTTTCTTTTCTTAGAAGGACACTACTCACTGGTTTTTAAGACCCAAGCTCATCCCAAATAATCTCATCAGTAAAGATCTCTCTCCAAATAGTGTCACATCCTTAGCTCCTAAGGGGACATATTTGTGTTTTAAGACTTGGGGCAAAATATGAGCAGATGGTGCAGTCTTAGGGATGCTTACTGAACTGTCTTGTCCTGATCCTTCAGGAATGAAAGGGGGAAAACCCCATGGCAATGACAAGCAAGAATGTAAAATATCAGTGGTCACCAAGGGGCTCGGGAATGTAATCACTGATTGAATAAATTCTTACTATGTATGAAGACCATGCCAAACATAGAAAGAAATAACAAAAATTAAAGATTAAAAGTAAATAAGTTGGCCAGATGTCATGGCAAATGCCTGCATTCCTAGCAACTAGCAGGCCGGAGCAGGAAGGTGTCAAGTTCAAGGCCTGCCTGTAACATAGAACAAGTTTGATGCCAGCCTGAAATATGTAGACAAACAAAACAAAACAAAGGACATCGAAGAATCAATAACAAATGTGCAGGGAACACACACGATAGGGGCGGAGGTTGTTTTTTTAATTCTCCTTCTCTTTTTCTTCTTCTTGTTTGTTTGTTTGTTCTATGTTTGCTTTTGTTTTTTCAAGACAGGGTTTCTCCATGTAGCCATCTCTGGCTGTCCTGGGAACTCACTCTGTAGATCAGGCTGTCTTCAAACTCAGAGATCTGCTTGCCTCTGGCTTCTTAAGGCCAGCCTACCTCTAAGACAAGGACTAAGGCAGTCTGTCTCATGTGGAAGGTTCTAGTCTAGAAGAATCTCAGCAGGAGGGCCTGACACAGGAAGGACTGGTATCACTGCACAACAAAGAGAAGTTGAGGTAAGGGGCATTAAATTCCCAGGAGAAGCTGGGTGAGCAGTGAGAGGCCATGTGAGACTATTTCTATAAAACATACTTTAAATTCCATTCTTAATGTTTTATATATAATACATATTTACATTATCAATGTTAAGGAAAACTGTACAAAAGAAAGAAAAGGATGCCTGGGTTTTTCTTACCTGTTATCTTGGATCTAGCAGGATTACTATAGAATCATGGGTGTCCGATAGGACAGGCATTCTGTCAGGAGTCATCATGGGACAAGCTAATAACAAGCAGGTAATCATCCTGAGATGGCCTGCTTCAGATTATTATATAATCTGTGACAGGTTCACTCTTTTTTAGCAAGGCTGTAAGGAATTCATTTTATGAAAGATTCCTGCTATTAATACGCTTTTCCTGTTATTATTAAACATATATAACAATCACTGAGTAATAACCCACCCCTTTGGAGCAGATCTCTGCAGATCCTCTGAAGATGTCTTGTAGTGATGTTATATAGACAAATAGATGACTTAAGTCTTAATGATGATCCTATAAGAATTCCTAAAATTATATCTGTGATTATTCAGCTCTTTTATAGTGGGGCTGCTATTAGGTCCTTTTCTGATGAGAAGAACTCTTCAGCCTCCCAAGTGTCACCAGTTAATTGCTCTTAGATAATAACCAGACGTTCTCCTACGCAGAGCATATTCCAAGAGGTTGTAAAGCAATTAACCAAAGGTCATAAAAATAGAAATAACGATTAATTATAGGTGCTAAGACAGAAGATAAAATATTGACTGGGTTTAATCTATACAAAACTTCACTAATAACTTAGTTATCATTTTAAACCTTCGGTGAACCTGTGGTACTGAGACAGGTGATGGATGTTTAACCAGATAATGTAAACATCCTCAATTTATGATTTGATTTTTTGTGTGAACTTGTGATGAACTTTGTAACATATGATCATGCATTCTGAAAGATGTATAAGTACTGAGGATAAAGAGAAGGAGTAGAATATTTTCCCTTTTCCCCTCCTGGAAGAATCTTTTCCCTGAGTAGAATTTTTGCCCCCTTAGGGAATTTTTCTCCTTCCCCGCTTAGGATCTTTCTGCCTTTCCCCTTACTTAGCTTTCATAGGAAACTTTTTACAACTTAGTAATAAATGCTATAATCACTTTTCTAAGTGTCTCTCTCTCTTCCTGTGACTTCTGACTAGTAAGTAGATTGGAGGTTAGAGCTGGGAAGTTCCTGCTGAGATGGTACAAAGACTATTTACTTTATCTTTTGCTGTTTGAGGAAGAGGTGCTAAAGTGCCAGAAACTGCAGTTTCTGCAGATCCAAAGAGGATCACAGAAGGCAGGTCAGCTACAGTAGCATGGTAACTTAGACTTAGATAAGTAAACTGTTTATTATTATACAGCAACCATGTGTGTGCAACCGTAAATATCTCGTAAGAAACCTCTTACCCCTGAATCTTGTAGGACCAAGTCTTACCCTGCTTTTCTCCCTCTGCTTCCTCAAGAAGAACTGATGAGGAAGAAGAACCCCCCCCCCCCGGGCTGGCCCCAGGCAGCATTCCTGTGTTTTATGTAATATCTGCTGCTGAGCAGGGAATAATATCTGACATCATATGTTACTTACATTTTTGAGCTTATGTTGAGTGAAAACTATAATATTCATCCCTCGTCACCACCCACAGGAGACCAAGGCATGTGGATCTCTGTGAGCTTGGGGCCAGCCTGGTTCACATCGTGAGTTGCAGGCCAGCCAGGGTTACATAGCAGAACTTTGTCTCAAAATATACAATAATGATAATATTCAATATTATATATAATACTATAGTTTATAATAAATAACAATAATCACTAGTATTAAAATAAAAAGAAAATATAAAACCATGCTTGCAAAATATTGCTTTATAGGACATTATTTGCGTGTGTTTTAACCTGGCAAATGCACATCAGCATTCTTTCTCAAAACTTAGCTCCACTCAAGGCCTCCTTGACCTGCTATGTTGGTTACCCAGCACTAAGGATCTAAGTGGATTCTTGGCATACCATTTACATTGTAGACTGCACTCTGTAATGTTTTTTTCTTTTACATTTACTTTTTAACTTAGATAAATAAGCATAAACTAGGACATTTATCTGTGGGTGAAGGCTGGAGAGAGAGAAAGGCCAAAGATTTTATTGTTCCCATTCACCCCACTTCTGGGTCTTTTGGCTTTCAGAATAAAAGACAAAATCAACCACAAATAAATAAACAAATACCCCACAACATTTGAGACATCCAACTTCCTCTTCTTTGGCACTTGCTCTTTATATTGCACCCCTTCTCTCTTCCGTGTGTTTATCCTGGATGAGTATTGGAAAGTTTCTGTGAACTTTGTGTCAGAAGGGGTTTGGCCTGGCCACCGAGCACATGTGCTACAGAGGGAGAGTTAACATCCCCTCCCCCACCCGGAGCCTTAGCTGCCTCCTCAGTTCCTGTAAGATGTCCCCTGGCAAGCAACAGAAGCTGGGAGGGGTTTGTTTGCATTCGCAGTTCAGCAGAAGTCATGGTGGCCTGAACTGAACTAACTCATCTGGCCACGTTGCGCCCACAGCCACGCAGTAGAGAGAGATGGATGGTGGGTCTTAGCTGACTTTCTCATTGTTCCATAGTCTAGGGTCCCAGCCCACTCAAGGATGCTGCCAACAGCCATCCTAACTAGATAACCTCTCCCAGCTGTGCCCAGAGGCACAACTCTCCTTGATTCTAGACCCCGTCTGACTGACAGCCAATACTAACTGTTACACTTTCTGTATGACAATGTGGAAAGAACAAAAGAGGAGCCTCATGACACAAACGCCCACGGATTAAAGCCAAGCATCAGTATGAAGACTAGAAATAATATAAAAAATGACTTTGGGAAGAGGGGAAACTTTTAAGTATGATTTAAGACCAGGAAAATGAGTGAGATATGGTTTGTTTCATTATTCCATTAGGGACAGCTATTTAAAATATACATAAAAGACACTATACTTGGGATATATATTGGGCTTTAGTCTAACCTGGACTAAAGGATGACACTTGGTTTTAAAACAAAGGGAAAAAAATCGAGTGACTAAAGCTTATGAAAATTGAACTTGCAGGTATCTGAATATTTAAAACTTGAATAGTAACAAATTGATAATGATTCGGAAGCTACATAGGTCACCCAACAAATCCTCCTAAGTGTTATCATTTTAGACGAGAGGGTGAGAATCCGGGTACTCTTTCATCTAGCTTAGAGAGTGCATGCTTTTCTGAATGCCCAGTTAGCTGTGTTGGCCCAGAAGAACATATCGTTTTCTTCTTTAGGAATTGGGAATCTGGTAACAAAGCAACTGAGTAGCAAAGACTTATTTTTGGTTACAAATAGGAGACACGGGAAACAAACCCACAAGTTCACTCCCTGACCTGTTGCGGTTATAGGCATAGGATCAAGGAGTTGAGCGGGATGGAGAGGCTAGGAACCAGGAGACATATTGCTACTGGGATACTTGTTCAAGTATTTTATAAGAGTAGGTGGAGATTTCCCAGGGATTCCATCAGTATATCTTTTTCAACTCTTTTTAAAAATTCACTTATTCATTTTAGTATGTGTGTGAGAAAGATAGAGATAGAGAGAGGGAGGAAGAGGGAGGGAGGGAGAGGAGGAGGGGGGAGATAGAGAAAAAGACAGGAAGGAAAGGATAGAGGGAAAGGGGGAGAGAGGGGAGAGGAAAAGAGAGAGAGAGGAAGAGGTGATGACTGAGAGGGAAGGAGGGAGGGACTGAGAGGGAGCAGGAGAGGGGAAGAGAGAGCAAGATACACACACACACACACACACAGAGAGAGAGAGAGAGACATACACACACACACACACACACAGAGACAGACAGACACATACACAGAGAGAGAGACAGACAGACAGACAGACAGACAGACACAGACACACACAGAGAGAGAGAGAGACAGACAGACACAGACACAGACACAGAGAGAGAGAGAGAGAGAGACAGAGACAGACAGACAGACACAGAGAGAGAGAGAGAGAGAGAGACAAACAGACAGACAGACACAGACACACACACACACACACACACACACACAGAGACAGACAGACAGACAGACAGACAGACAGACACAGACACAGAGAATGCTGATTTCATAGTGTGCCTCTGGAGATCAATGGACAACTGTCTCAGATACTGGCTCTCTCCTGCCACCTTGTGGGATGCAGGATGACCTTAGGTCTCTAGTCCTACCTGCTGGCTAGCCTACTTTTCCCAATTTTTATGGATCTTTCTAGTCATCTCCCTAGCAACGGATAACTGTGATGTTACTGAGGTTGGCATGGAACATGCAATGTAGGTGTTATATTGTGAAGGTAGAGGTGTTTAGCCGTCACTCTGGCACTTATCTGAGACCCAAATAATTCTGACCAACCTACCTGAAGAGCAACCTCTGGCCTATACTGTCTTATTATAAAAAGGAAACCAGATTAAAGCCAGGAAGAACTTTTTTAGACTAACTAGGAAAACTGATACCCTCTGCATTGAAACATTTTTTAAAAAAAATGTTTGTGCCTTTGGAAATATTATTATTATTATTAGTAGTAGTAGTAGTATTAGTAGTAGTAGTAGTAGTAGTAGTAGTAGTTTGTTTGTTGTTGCACATGTTAGGCAACTGCTCTTCAATGAGCTAACATTTCCTATCATGCCTAGCATCATATAAATGTTAGGCCTGAGTTAGGGGCTAAGCAGACCACATTTCCTTGTCATCTTACAGGCACTAGCATGCTCTACCATAGGAAAGCGGTAGGACTCTGACAAACTTCCAGAGCCCCTCTGGACTTCAGAAAATACTAAATCCCAGAGGCCCCATGGGTCTCTATCATCCTTTCTGCAGAGCCCTCAGAGCTCACTCTGGGCTTCTTGATGCTACATGGAGATATAAAACAACCTGTCTGAATGTATCAGACAAATTCCCTAGATAACCAGAGGGGAGAGAGCAATGGCTGGTGTCTAAGAACTCCGAAATCTCAGATCACAGACATCAAAAGCTAAGGTACATACCCCCAGAGGGGCAAAACCTCATTAATTAATTAAATGAGTAGATGTGGTAGGTACATGTATGAATTGACATCAGAGAAGATGCATGCTGTCTAACCAGAAACTTGCCTGATACTATTGTCTCTAGTATGGCAAATTTAAATCTGACAATTAAGAGTTACCAATAGAATTTTGTACTTTCTTCAGTCTCTATAGCAGTGATTCTCAACCTGTGGGTGGAGACCTCATTGGCAGTTGTATATCAGATATTCTGCATAGCCAACACATATACTATTATCTGTAACTTGTAACAAAATTACAGTTATGAAGTAGCAACAAAATAATTTTATGGTTGGGGGGAAGTGCTGTGGGCCAACCCAGTTGGGGGTCCCTCAACCCGGGGAGAATCAGGGTTCAGGTACTCAGGTGGGCAAGGAGTTGGTGAGTGACAAACAGACACGAACACAAGAGAGTGCTGAATCTGAGTGTAATTTCTCAAAGTAAGCGTCAGACTTTTATAGTCATTACAGAAGACAAAAGGAAGTTAGATAATACACTAGTCAAGGTACACTGAGGTCATCTGAAGGACAATGATTCCACAGAAGAATATGTACATGACAATTGGCAGGAACTAGGCAGTGGTTACAGCTGAAATAAGGTCAGCCTTATCTAAGGTCAGCTTATTCTTAGCAGCCAGGTGTGAAATAGTTCTCATTCTAGTCTATTGTATAACCCACCACCAACCAGCTGTAGGAAGACACCCAACTATGCTAATCTTCTGGGCTATCAGAAGTATGCACCAGGGAGTCCCATTCTTGCTAACCTTTCTATGAATAATACATTGCTCTAGCTCCTGGGAGTGACTCAGCTGTAATTCTAAGTATTTGTGGAGGACCTCCATTTGCCAGAGGAGCCCACCAGCCTTCTTCTATTATATAATGTAGTCTGTCATACATGACTGTAATGAGAATTCTTAATTTACTTTGTTGAACTTGCCCTGGGACAATTAACTCTTAATCAGTAAACTGCAATACCTGATTTCTTTCACTATCTCTTTTACAAGCTGGAGGCAATTTGTTTGAATAAATAACATTCTTTATGAAATTCCAAGCCGAGGGTCAGCTCAGCATTCACTAGGATGTTGGAACACTGATGAGGGCCAGGAAACAACATCCAATCTAACTTACTATTAGTCAAATCATTCCTTGGGGGCACCTCTATACCTGTAATAAAACAATACAGAAAGAAAGCACACAAAACCTTCCACCGACTTTCTCAAGGACGAATCTGGACCACATCTGTGTTAGGACACACCAAGGACTTCCAGGAGACCAGTTTCCTTGAAACTTTTCACCTTAGGACTGTGGCTAAGCTTTTGAACTTGTCACGAAGTCTCCACTGGAGTGGATATGGCAGGGAGGGTCACCTCAACATGACGAACTGTATTAAAGGGTCACACACAGTATTAGGAAGGGTGGAACCCAGTACTGTAGAGGAAAGGCTGGAAAGCCAAATGGGTTTTAAGTGAGTTGTAGTACTGTTGTAAGATTAAGTTTTCAAACTGTATTGTGGGAACTTAGCCATTGGTTGAACTCAGTGGGAGACCAGCTCCCAGAACCCAGAAACAAGGAGACCAGGACGACCTGGCAGAGAGACAGTAACAAATGACTGCCAGGTGGCTAACCTGCACCTGAACCCTAGCGAGAGCCAGCACCAATCAGAAACCACCCCGTACCTTCCCTTTACCCCAGTCTTCCCTTTTGCCCCAGCAACTGCACAGAAATAAAAAGCTGCCTAAGACCTTGCTCAGGGCCAGACTCCTCTACCCCTGCGAGGGATATGAGTCTCACCTCAGCTAGCTGGAATAAAAAGCCTCTTGCTGATTGCATTGAGTTTGAGTCTTGGTGATGTTTGGGGTCGTCGCTCCCAGGATTTGAGTGTGGGGGTTCCTCTGGGAGTCTCACACTGTCTAAGAGGAGTGTTTAGCAATCTTCTGGGTAAGAATCAAAGAGACCCTGGAGCCTAGCAATACGTGTGGTTGAGGTGTCACTCCCTACTTAAATGGGTTGTAAAACACCTTTCAAACTGCTCTCCTCTCTTCTGGATTACTGGCAAGGCTTGGTCCCTGTCAATAGTTGTCAGACTCAGGCTGTGTCAAGCACTTGGCTGATGGATGGCTACAGCGCTCCACCAGCGTGTCAGCTTCAGTATGCCTGGGGTGAGGACCAGGAGTCAGTGGGTTGTGCAGTTCCTGAGGGATACAGGTACCATGGATGCTGGCCACACTTGGATGCTTTGTGGTTGAGGGTTTTTGCTGAGTTTACAGGAGTCCAAGCATAAGACATTGGAAACAAAGGAGGGCAGCCTTCCTCTGGGATCTAAGGGGAGAGAATAGACTGCAGCCTAGAGTCTCGGTTTTCAGAAATGAACTATGTAAGGTTTCTCACATAAGCTAGGAAGGCAGAATCCAGCCAGGTTTCATTTAATTCTGATAGGATTCCTTATTTAGGTACCCAAGAAGGAAAAGTTACCGGTGATGGTGAAAGGCTGGAGAATCTTAGAATGTATAATGTATAACTTTTACCTAAAAAGGGGCATGGAAAACCTCTGCCACAAGCCAAAAAAGGTGGAGTAGCTAGTTCCAGGAACTTTGCTAACCCAGAGCCTCAGGGCTCTGGTTCCCAATACCTGCCCCTCCTGAATGATCCACTATGAGGGCGGAACTAAGAATGAAGGTCTACTGGTTTATGAGACTCTCCACCCTGTGGACCAGTAGATGAAGATTGCATTCCTAGAATGAATGTGTTCCCCTCCCTAACTGAATACCTTGGGCTGTGTCCCTCTGAAATTTACCACTGTTTTTATGTTCTGTCTCCTTGGTAACTCTCTCTCCGCCCCCAGCTTTCCTTAAATACCCGACACTTCTTGTGTTCAGCGTCGAACTCTGGCCAGCATGGTCACGAGATCGACCCCGGGGTCGAACTCTGGCCAACAAGGTCATGAGATCGACCGGGTACCGGTATCCCCAATAAACCTCATGTGATTGCAGCAAGTTCGGTCTCTCGTGAGTCATTGGGTGGTCGCGTCATCCAGAGACTTGAGTAAGGATCTCCCCAGTTCCAGGGGTCTTTCAATGGTTAGCGACAGCTTCTTTTCTGAGTCCTAGCTACTCAAGGAGGTATCTGAGCTCTACAGATGTTACATGTGTGGTTGTCTATTTCAAAGTCAACATGAGATATTCTAGTCCAGCGTTTCAGTTACTATGTTCAAATATATTCTAAAATATCCAGATCACACCAGTGAGACTAAGTAAGTTGATGGTTCATGGATACATCAGCAAGAATCTATCTATCTATCTATCTATCATCTATCATTATCTATTTATCTACCTATCTATCCTCTATCTACCTACCTAGCTCTCTCTCTCTATCTTCCAGTCTGTAAATCTATCTACCTATCTATCTATCCCTATCTATAATCTATCAGCATTTATCTATCCACTATCTATTATCTATCAATCCCTATCATCTATCTATCAATCCTTATCATTTATCAACCATTTTTCTATCCATCTATCCATGTATCTAAGATACACACACATATATACATATATGCATATGTATATATATGTGTGTGTGTATATATGTATATATGTATATATGTATAGATGTGGATGGGAATCAAGGTTCACACTATTGGGCAAGTGTTCTACTCCCAGGCAATAGGGCAGCCTCTGTTTCTATTCTTAGTCTTTCTCTTGCTGCCAAATACGTGTCAGCTTCAATTCTGCTCTCTTCAGCTGTGCACCTGCAGCTGTTTACTGGAGAAAAATGACACTGTCAGTGATTTCTCTCCAGGACAAAGGCTGGGTGGGCTGGGAGGGGTAGGGGTGGAGTGAGTGCAGGCCATGAGACCAAAGACTGAGTCTTATGAAGATCTTCCCCAGCAACACCTCCACCTGTCCAGAACTACAGCTCTCACCCTATGTAGTTTGACTCAAGACTTCTAGTTCGTCCTGGATTACTTCAGAGTCAAAGAAAGAAAAGGGAAGATTAAATGAAGTTCAAAATGTTCACAGTTTATGGCAAGATATTGGAAATACTAAGGTTGTAAATCAACCAGAACTTTTAGCCCAGAATTCCAGGAGATCTAGATGTTCATGACTCCCACCCCCACCCCCACCCCGCCACCCCAACAGCAACAGGAAGTGACCTGTGGGTCTCCTGTTGATCTCTGCTTCTCCAGAGGTGAACTTTCAAGTGTTCTGGCTTCTCATTGTCCCTCTGTGTAGTCACGTTTGCTCATGGTCAGCTCTCTGCTCCTTTCCCCAGTTCTTAGCATAATGTTACTCCTCTCTCTAGTCTCAGAGCCAGTGAGCTGAGACACTGGCCTGGGAAGTGGAGCCAAGCCTCCATTTCTGAATCTGCCAGGATGCATCTCCCTCTCTGCTCCCTCTCTGGTCCTCTTCACCTTCTTCATAGCCTGCTGCCTCTGTGCCACCCGCCCCCTCTTCTTCCCACGACCTGGTGCCTCTGTGCCACCCGCCCCCTCTTCTTCCCACTGCTCCTCTTACAGTGGCAGACCATGAACTGCTCACTTCTGTTATCCCTAGAAGACTTCTGTAAAAGCAGATTCCCTTTCACTGATGTCTATCCTAAAAAGTTCATCACATCGCCCCACACTTCTTCAGCACAGGAGCATTTGAACTTGGCTTCCAAGATCCTGCCCCTTGTCTCTCTATAACAAGGCATAGAGAAATTGGCACACACCTTTTGTGTCCCTTTGTCTCTAAGGGGTAGTCTTATTTTAACTCTGTATGATGCTCTTGATCTTCTGATTATTGTTTTTCATAAAATTATCTTACATTTTGACTGCTCTATGGTCTTTTTCTATGGCTCATTGAACCTCTAGAATGTTCTTTTTATCTGTGCCAATGGAGTCAGTTCCTGTGTCTATCTTGTAAATATCCCCTAGTGTGCTAATCTAGGCTTCCTTGATGTTTCTGTTTGCATAACCTTCAGATGCACCAGCCACAGTCTGCTTTCTCTTTTAGTGGCTTCTTTCCGAGCTTCACACTTCTTGGCACACCATTTGAATTTCTACAGAAGTGGAAGCCAAATTGATTGAGAACTAGCTTTTTGCCTACTCTGACCTCTACTTGTGTTTCTTGTATGTGTTCTGACCCATTGCACGGCTACTCTGTTCATAAACACAGTCATGATTTTCATCCCATTTCTCCATAACTTAGAGGCCGTACTTGACTTTGGACAACCTGTTCACTGAAAAGCCACTGGGCTCCATCCATGTTTCGTGCACATTTTCTGAAAGGCTAAATAAACTTCTTTTGCATAGCATACAGCTTTCTGCTGAGATCGCCAGGGTCTATTGCTTGTATTCAAAAGCTAACACAGACAATGGGAGTAGATGAGTTTCAGCACAAATTGATTCATAGAAATAGATGCAGCTCAAACCTTTGACTCCAGCTATGCTGGAGGCTAAAGCAGGAGGATCTCATGGACAATGGCAGCCTGGAAAACTCATAGAGACTGCCTCAAAGTCAAAAAAATAAAACTACATGCTTGAAGACTCAGATCTACAGTGCAGTGCATGGGAGGCTGAGGTAGAGAAGGCTGTGAGTTTGATAAGCCTGTGCTATTTAGCAAAAGTCTGTCTCAAAAGACTGAAAAATACAAAACTAAATGTGAAGAAAAGAGAAGTCACTTTCAGAGTTCAAAACCAGGCTCGCTTGTCATGTTTCTGGGAATATTTCCTTTTCATTCCCATAGTAGGCTGAATCAATCCCTACCCCTTCTCCAGAGTCTCAGACACACACACACACACACACACACACACACACACATGCACATGCACACACATACAGGCACACACATGTGCACACACACACATGCAAATGTAAACGCACATGCAAATGCAAACACACATGCTCACACCCCAGCACGAAGCGTGTGATTTACACTGGGGTCCATTTTGTCTCCACTTATTCCCTCACCATGCTGTATTATATGAGCCCAAGATTTGCATTCTAATAATCTGCATGTCTGTGTGGCTAGTCTAGCCTAAGGTCGGGCTTGTAGTAAGTTCTTTTTGCATACCTGGGTTGACTTGAATTCCTCTGAAAAGTATTCCAAAGCTGCTTTCCAAAGAGATCTAAAATACTGTTTCTATTTGAAATGCAGGGAGAACTTCCCGACTATTACAAGCCTTGGATGGAAATTGCCCACAGACTTCCTCACTTAATTGAGAGCCACCAGCTCCGAGCTCATGTGTACAAGGTACGTTGATTTGTCCTTCCGTTCATCTTCCTCCTCTCCCCACTCCTTCCATCTCCATAGCCTCTTCCTTCTCAGCTTTCTGGGAGTGAGACAGTTGACCTGGCAGTGGAAACTGACCATCACCACTGAGGCTGTCAGCAAACCTGTCGTCCTCGGACAAACAGCACTTGAGACACATCAAATCCTCATCATGTCTCTGTGGAAAAACAATGGTAGATGAGAACTGAAAATAAATTGTGGGGAAACAAGGAACACACACATGGAGATTGTCGGGAGCCATTTTGCCTGCTTCTGTGAAAGCCAGCCTGTCAGGCAGAGTCAAGTCAGGCCAGGGTCTGCTGGCAGATTTCCTGGCCTCAAGGCAAGGGGCTGAATGTTCTGTTAATCTTGGAAGAAGGAATAAGAAGGAATAGGGAGGCCCCCAGATGAATACAGATATCAGATGTATGTCAGCCATTGTCTCTCCTGGCTTTGTTTCCCATGATACTATAAAGCATATAAAACCTTAGAGAATTAAACTTGAGGCTGCCGCAGTACTGACTGGACAGCCCTCCCGGTTTCTAACCTTTGTCTCTGAGTCTCCTTTTCTATCTTTCCTATAATCCTCACTCACCCCTCAGAGGACTGCTTGACTTTGTACCAGTAGGACCGGTACAGGAGATGCTCAGTGGGTCTCTCCCAAGCCTCATGGCCACTGCTCTGCCACCTCTGGGTGGGTACCTTGGCCTTAGTGTGTTATATACTAGTTGAATCAAGTGCCCTTCTGATTTGTAAACTCAGAGTCAGCCTTAGCTATGTAGAAATAGTGAAATCCATAGACACCACAGTAGGATTTGCATGCATGCAGGTATATGGCGCACATCTGTGACAGAGCGAGCAATTTCCCTCAGAAAGGAATAAATAAAATACGATGCCTACAGAAATCATACTTCGATTCAGGAATTTTATAGTAAGCATGAGACAGAAGGTTGGCCTCAGACTCTTCCTTCCTTCTTTGAGAAATGGAAGAAGTCCTCATCTCATGGTTGTGAGCATCAATGGCTTTTGTAAGGACCCTTTTACAGCTCCTGCTAGGTAACCATGTCCATTATTTGCATGTCGCTTCCTCTTCTCATCTTCATCTGTCACAAGCAAGCCAGATGTTCAAGCAAGGCACTCCACCCTTCAGTACCTCCTTTGCTGATGCTTAATGTCTAATTATGAATTGATTTGAATAATACTCGTTGAATGATCCTTACAGCATATTCAGAAATCAGGACAGGCAGCTGACCCTGGGAATACTCTAGATAAGCCCCCACCCCCTCACTGAGGCTGAGGACTGAAAGGGACCCACGTAAGAAAGTACAACTAAAGGAGTTAATTGTTGCACAAAACTCACACAGAGCCTCACAAAGGTGGTTTGTAATGTTGTTGAGACCTTACACTAACAAAAAACATCAAAGGGAAAAAAAGATGGGAAACAGCAGAAGAAGATAACTAATGGTGACCTTTCGCCTACATACACACATGCACATATCACCACACACGTGCATGCATATGCACACACATGTACAAACACATATCGCCACATACATGATACACACATGCACACTCACATCACCACACATGTGTACACACATGCACACATACATCACCACACATGTGTGCATACATAGGCATGTACAGTACACACATATCACCACATTCATGGCACACACACTCACATACCACCACACATGTGCACATATATAGACATGCTCACACACACGCGCACACACACACATACACATAAAACCCACACTGAACACACTACCCTGAATCAAGCTATGAGTTTTAAGAACATACACACCATTCCCCCAAAACTCCTCACAAGGTATTCCGCCCTCGAAGGGAAAGCTCCTTCTCTTTCTAACTGATGTCTAGAACCCACAAAAATGTTAGTTGTGCACCAGAGGGGGAGGCGAATGGCTAGTCAGCAGAGGATTTCCCACAAACCTACGCGTCTGTCTTCACCCACCATCTTTTACACTGATGAATGAGTTACTAGCCAGGATGCAGTGGAGCAAGCAATCATGATGGTTCTGGGTGACAAGCAAGTGAGTGAATAGTATCCGTGAAGATACTGAATACGCATATGCTAGGCTACGGCAAGTCTGTCATGTGAACTGATCTTGCAGAAACATTCAAGGAAAAAGTGCAGATGAATATGCAAAGCTGCTGGCTGTAACCACTTTCACAGCAACAGTGAATATAAGATAACAGAAGATGGGAGGGCAGAAGGAGAAGCCCACGAATCTCCATTCATAAACATATCTGTTATATACATGAAAGTGCACAGCTAGTAAGTGGTCACGTAGGCATGCCCCTGCATCTTTCCGCCACTCTACACATCTTTGCTCTGTAGTTTACTGAGCAATAGGAAGTCCATGACAATATCTATATGCAGAATTATTGAACATCTACTTCATGTGAATGTGTGCTTAACATTTATAGATGTGTAGATGATAAAGGTAGAGATAGATGGACATATTGACCGTCTGACAGAGTCTTAACATGTAGCCCAGGCTGGCTTTGAATTTGATGTCTTCCTGTCTCAGCCTCCAGAGTGCTGGGATCATTCATGTGTCTTCATAAAGACTCTTGTTCCCTTCTGTATAAAAACAAATGTCGTGTTTTATATGTATTCACCTTCATATCAAATGATACTTTCCAATAAGTTCAAGAGTGATGTCCACAAGCACCTAATGCATGTCAGAAATATTCAGCTCCTCGTGAAGTTGGCGGGATGGCTCACCTGGCTCGGAGAACCCGTCAGTGTTTACTGAGTTCTGAGAGAAGAGCACTGAGGTTAACTTTCCCAGGTTAAATACACAGTCAAATAATGTCGGGAAGATATCGGGAGTGTGTCATTCTCTCTGACCATCTGCGGCTGTTTGTGTAGGCAAAATGATTAACTAAAAAGATACCATTTCCTTTTCACCCCTAGAGTTGCTTTTGAATCACATGTATGTTTAGGAGGTGAGGCTGGCACTCCGGAAATGTGCAGGGACTCTCCAGAAAACATTGGTCCTGGGGACCTCGTTCCTTTACCCCTGAGGTGTCCTGGCCTGTAGGTGACCTTCTTCAACATGCGAGGAGTGACGAGGGCAGAGCGTGAGAAACACGGACTAGACTCTGAAGGCTTTGAAAGACTTGTACTGACTGCATGCTAAATAGCTTTTTGTTTTGTTTTGTTTTGGTTTTTCGAGACAGGGTTTCTCTGTGTAGCCCTGGCTGTCCTGGAACTCACTCTGTAGACCAGGCTGGCCTCGAACTCAGAAATCTGCTTGCCTCTGCTTCCCAAGTGCTGGGATTAAAGGTGTGCACCATCACTGCCCGGCCTAAAATATCTTTTATACATTGACTTAACAAAGTACATTATTGAATTATTGCTTCTTGTTTGAATTAATAAAAAACAAACCGCGGTTGCTGGAGACTTTCAAACAAAACCCGTGACTCATGCATGATTCTAGTGATGGGGCTGTGGTGAATCCGCAGAACTACCTCATTCCTTCCAGATTCTGTGACCCTAGCGAATGCCTCGGAGACAATTTTGTCCTTTGGCTCCTGCAGAGGGTTTTTTAGCCTCACATTTCAAGTGCCAGGTAACTACTGCTGTCATCCTCTTCCCCCTAGGGGAAGAGGAAGGGCTCTGTGTACCACAGTTCCCCGGTCCACCCCTAGGAAGCCAGTGTCCCTATTTTACAAGTGGCGCCTGCCCTCTGCGACAAGCCTGCCGAGCAAAGGGAGAGAAGTGGCTAGAGCTGAAGAGACTAGGGATGAGCCGGTGGCAGCCAGGCAGGACAGGGAGCTGGTGTGAGCCGACTGTGTACTGATGCTGTTTTTCAGGGTGGCCTTTCCGTGTCACCAGGAGCTGTGGTTTCCCACGGGGATGACGTGTGGACAGAGTTGAGTGGAAAGCCCCGCCACCTCATATGGCTGGGTTGTGGTTGTTTGACGAGCATCTGAGCCAGCCTTAATATCCAGCCGAGCCGTGCTTTTCTGGGCAGTTTACATCCCTAACCCCACTGGGTCTCGCTGCGTTCACAATTTTAATACAGTTAAAGGGTTCGAAAAGCTGAGGGCTTCCAGGTATTACAGGTCCGTAAATGCTGCTGTGCGGATTGCGGAGGATGAACGTATCTCAGCTTCAATGCTTACTCCGCGGTCCTCAGAGCAATGGATGGAGATCAGTATATGGCACAAACTGGGCACAACCTAGGCTACAGACCCCAGGACTTTGCACCTTCCACACTGCATTGCTCTAAGATCTGGCTTAAGTGGGTGTGCATGAAGCCATTTAGATGTCTGTTGGAAGCCAAAGAGCGTTCTAATAACTGCGGGACTCTCAAGTCAGGGGACCTGGTCCTAGTCCCCCACCGTTGTTCCGTTTTTGTTTGTTTGTTTGTTTGTTTTCAACTGCTAATCCTTTTAATCTCTTGACTAGATGCCTCTCCTGGACTGCAGATTCCTAAAGAGTTACCGTGAGCAGCGGCTGGCACACCTGGCACTGGCCGCTATCACCATGGGATTCGTCTGGCAGGAAGGAGAAGCCCAACCGCCAAAGGTGAGGGGCAAGGAGAAAGCTCTCAGGTGCTGCTGGGCCCCCTGCACCTGGAATTACGACACCAGCTCCAGGTTCCACTGCCTAATTTCCAAAAATCAGTGGAAGGTGAGGAAAGAGGGTTAGATTTTTTTTTTTTTTTCTTTTCTCTTTTGCTACAGAGCTGATTTTCTTTCAGACCAATGGCCACTTTCAAAGACTCTTCGCACCACCCCTCCCATTCCAATAATATGTGAGGAGCTTCCTTAGATCCCAAGAACTCATAAAACAGCCTGCAGAATTTTGTATTTCTAAATACATTGGTTATCGTGATTTTCATAATTACTCCACTGTACAGACACCTGGGAGGCTGGCCCAAGTCCGAGGCTAAGCAGCCTGGGGACAGTTGGGAAAGCCAGTTTCTGAGTCCACTGAAGTAGCCATCTTTCCCCAGCGACTCCATGCACACTTGGATACTCCCTTCTTTCCTTAATATTGCATTCTGCTCAGCTTCCTGCCGCTTTAGTTTATCAGAGCATGAAATCTTTCTTCTCTGCCCCTGGAGGGAACTAGTATTCCTTTTCATTTTAAACATCTTTTCATTTTATTTAAACTTTTTTCTTTTTTCTTTTTTTCTTTTTTAAGTCAAGGTCTTACAAAGTAGCTCCAGATCAGACTAGAACTCGCTCTCTTGTCTAAGTTGCTCTCCAATCCATGATCCTTTTGCCTCAGCCTTCCAAGTGCTTGGCTTTACAGGCATGTGACGCCCTGCACAGTTATGCTCACTGGCAGTGCTGGGATGGAATCCCGGGCCTGTGTGTGCTGAGTTAAAACTTTGCCACTCAACAGAACCTCCGTTTCCTCTTCCTTTTCCCTAAGTTTCTCTTTCCCAGAAATCAAGGTACTGATCTTATTCCAGAATGTGTGAGGAGCCTGAGGCGGGCTTCAGTGGTTCATCTCACCTATTGTCCCTCACAGAAATACTTGAGACTGAGAAGAAAAGGCAGCACAGAGCTCTTGCTCCTTCAGATTTTAACACGATGCCCTATTGTATCTCATCTTAAGAACTCAAGTGTCTGGTCTGCTGCTGGAAAGTTTACAACCTAGGCCAGTGTGACAGAACCTCCTGATGAGTTCCCCTGCGTAGGCTCCCTCAACAATCTCCTGAATTATGAGTTAGAGAAGAACAGAGGGAAGCAATGTCCAGCCCCCAAGACCGCCTCAGCCTCATCACCCCTTATTTTGTAAGTCCTCCCTGATTTCCCCACCCCGTGGAATGTCTGCCTCAAATCTTCCCACCTTTCCAAGCCCTGCCTGCTGTAGAAGCTTGGCAGAGTTCTATGCCCCGGAAACTGTAGCTGTTCTCTACCTAAAACACACTTTCCCCCTAATACTAAGAAAGAAAGAATGGCAGACACTTCTTTAAATTCTTCAGGCCTGGGCTGGGAAGATGGCTCAGTGGGTAAACTGGGAACAAGCAGGCCTGACACTGGAGCTAAGTTTCCCACAACCCATGTGAAAGCTGGAACAGGCAGCAGGGAGCAAGAGAGACCCTGTCTCAAACAAGGTAGAAGGTGATGGTCACCATTCGAAGTTGTCAGCTGGATTCTACACACTCCCTTTGGCATGACTGTGCCTACATTTACATCTATCTGTCTGTCTGTCTGTCTGTCTCTGTCTCTCTCTCTCACACACACACAGACAGAGAGACAGAGACAGAGACAGAGGGAGAGATTTCTATTTTAAGAAGGAAAATAATTGGGGATGGGAGTATAAGAATTGGTTTTGTATGCCTCTACCACTCTGGCCCTTTCCATGGCTGAGGACCTTAAGGATCTGAGCAGCTGTGGACAGATACAGATCTGTGTTCAAAGGACATTCCAAAAGTTAGCAGATGAAAGGGTAGGGATACGGACTGGGGCTTTGCAACCTGAAGGGTCCTTGGTGTGTGAGCTTGTGTTTCAGTGGTGTTCTGAATGAGTGTTGGAAGGTTGATGTCATACCCCAGGTTGGAACCCTAGCAAATCATGTTAGGACTCAGAAGAGACAAGGATGGTGAAGGGGGTCTATCATTGAGTGACTCCCTGACATTATGGGGCTTGACTCATGAGGTGACAGAAGCATCAGTTCTACATGCTGAGATTTTCTGTCCTCTTTATCCTTTCTAGGGTGTGCTCTCTTGTGCTCTCTCTCTTTCTCTCTCTCTCTCTCTCTCTCTCTCTCTCTCTCACACACACACACACTCATCTCTTTTTTTTAATCTATGTACATCTTTAGTTCTATTTTTGCATCTGTGCATCTATGCTTGTATTTATATGGAGTATATATATATATGTATATTATTTACAATCTATCATCCATCTGGAAAGCACTTTACACTGCTAGGTTTTAGTCTTCAAGTTACACTAAAATTTTGGTGAAATTCTTCTTCTTTTCTTTTTCTTTCTTTTCTTCTTCTCCTCCTCCTCCTGCTCCTTTTCTTCCTCCTCCTTCTTTGTACAGTTTCCAGAGGTTCTGTGTATCATGTGTACAGTGTGTTCCATCTCTGGGTTTTATATCTCTTGTAACGTGCTCTCCTTAGCAGCAACCTCACCTGGTCTCTGGCAGGAAGCATGTATAGGGTATTGGTGTGGAACACTCGAGGAATTCGTGCTTGGTCTCCAGGTCACTTACCATAGGCAACTGTGGTGATTTCCTCTGCCAGTAGAATATACTAATTGTCTGGATTCTTGTCCTAAAGGTGCTGCCAAGAACTCTGGCCATTCCTTTTGTTGAGGTATCCAGGAACTTGGGACTCCCACCTATCCTGGTCCACTCTGACCTGGTGCTGACAAACTGGACCAAAAGGAACCCAGAAGGGTAAGGAGGGAGAGGGCTCTTTGGGTAGCAACAGACTGAGGAAAGGCCCAGGACTTGAACTGTCCTCACAGAATAGGCTCAGGGTCTTCGGGATATTTTATAGTAAGCTGTGTGCTCTCATTCATTTGCTTTAGGGTTCCAGTGAAAGCGAATACACACATTTAAACCTGAGACATTTCTTCTTCCCGTGATTTCAGCACACTGGCTTGCTGCTTCCAGTTCCCACCTGGATTCTCAATCAGACCATCAGCCTGCAGCTGTAATAATCAGGCAGGGCTGTTTTTTCTTAGCATGTTCTGTGCTCCATTCAAGTCAGGTTAGGACTGGTTGTTCAGGGGTGATCCATATGGATCTGAATAAACGATTTCAGGTTGGTGGAATTCTGATATACACCATCTATTCGGTCTGGTTTATACCATTCCACACTTGTCCTGGGCACAAAAGCATCTGTCTATTGACTTCTCAACAAACAACAAATCCATGGAAACTTCATTTTCACAGTCAAGTCTGTCTCAAGTGGTCGATGCAAAGCAGCATTTACTTTTGTGATAAATTAAACCAGCAAACGAGAACTTGAGGCTGGATATAAAGGGACCTTCCTTGGCATGATGGTTGTAGGTAGCCATGCAGTGCAGAAAGAGATAATTGAGATCTGCTGTGGACGCATCCAAGAGACCCTCCCTTTTAAGAACTGAGGAGAGCTCCTCTCATCTAAGAACTGCTGAGCCCGAGAACTTTATGCTTTCTAGGATGATGATGTCACATGATGATGTCACACGGTGATGTCACATGATGTCATATGATGGCGATGTTGTATGGTGATGCTATATGATGATATCATGATGGCATCGTATGTTGATGATAAGCTTGTTTGTGACTGGGGACTGAATGGACCTTTGCATGTGACGCAGGTGCTCCACCCCTATTTTCTACCCCCAGCTTTCTCTTCAGTGTTTATTTAGATACAGTTTCTCACACAGCATTTATTTAGATACAGTTTCTCACACAATGCGAACGCTAACCTGAAATTCACACTGTAGCATAAGCAGTCCTGCGGTGGGCCTCCCTCAACCGGGGAGAAACAGGGTCCTAGTCAGATCGACAAGGCGTAGGTGAAGAAATAATGGCAGACACTACACAAGGAAGTGCAGGATCTGAATGTGTTTCTTAAAAATGTCATCAGACTTTTACAGTCATTGCAAAAGAGAGATGAAAAATCTGGCAGCTCAGTAGTCAAGGTACATCTGAGGTCACCTGAAACACACTGAGTCTAAAACAGCAACCATCTCCTCTGGACTGGTGCAGCACCCCTGGGCTACGAGCTCGCTTGGACCCATATGGCCCAGCCGGAGCCCTGGGGGCTGCGGGTGCGCCAACCAGGAGGGTAGAGGCTCGAAGCTCACCTTGAATCTCGAATCTCCAATGCTGACTGCTGCTCTCTCTCTCTCTCTCTCTCTCTCTCTCTCTCT
>NW_022196905.1:165952729-165971699 GCF_008632895.1 Mastomys coucha | reverse complement strand
GTCCAATTTTGTCTAGCTGTTAATAAATCATATCTTGGTGGGCACCTAGCACGCGAGTTCGCAAGGACGTATCTGGGCTACCTCTGAGTTAGGGAATGCCAAGGAGACATGCAGGAGACTGGCTTCCATGAAGCTTTTGCTTCAAACTGCTGTCACACAGTGTGCGTGGCACAGTCCTTGACTTGGTGTTCCTTATACCTCAGTCTCTTGACTATCTAGAACTAATGGTACACACAACCAGGCCTGGCTTGGTCTTTGACCAATTACACAGCAATAAAAAAAAACTAGTCTGCATTGAAAGCTACCATATGTAGCTTAGAATTGGAGCAGACAAGATGATAAGTATATGTGCCTGGACCATTGTAATGGCTGTGAATCTGGGTTTATGACTTAAGGGAAAGGGGGAGAGGAAGTTTGAAGGGAGAGTGTGTCTGTGTCAGGTGACAGGGTTGAAAACAACTACAGGAAATGGATGTCCCAGCAAGTGAGGTACAGCGCCCAGAGATGCAGATGGAGGCCTGGAGCTCGCCCACCATATTTCTTCCAGGCGATATTCTTTTAAGATGTCTACCCAGAGCTTATTTGTGCTTTGAAGAAATGAAAGAAACAGAAACAAAGTAATCCCCTCAAGCAGTTCAGTATTGAGACAAAGCATCTGGGGGCGGATGACAAAGAACGGCACAAACAGTATCTTTAGAACTCCAGAACAGCCGGGAAAGCCTGGTGCCCTGGGAAGATGCTGACCTAAGGACACCCCTAACAGCTGGGTAGGATTAGAGTAACTGAAGTGGAGTCTGCACCGAGAGGCGGCAGAGTAACTGAAGTGGAGTCTGCACCGAGAGGCGGCTAAAGGCCAGCAAGCATGAGTGTGTACCTGCACAGACACATGACACTGGCTGTCAGCTCAGATCTGGTTTCTGCTGTCACCCAGTGGCTCATTGTCCATCCTAGGGGTGTGCCGATATGTACATATGCCTGGACATTGCAGATGAGTGTGGGAGCCTGGGTACCTGGGACCCCAAGAGTTATATCTGGTTATCAACTGAGTTGTTTTTCCCTTCTTTTCTCGTTGTCATCGCCAATAACTACAATGTGACCAGACCGTTGGAGATCAGGTAAGACGTCCCTCTAGAACCACCCACTGTTACCTTTAAAGGTTCATGATAAAACGAGAGGGGGGCATGGCCAGCTGTACACCCAGCACAGCATCAGCTGTCTACGAACTCATGAAAATTCGAACTGTATTAAAAAGTCAACTGTCCAAGCATTAGCTCTGATGGAGGCTAACTTCTAGGGGTGCAGGGATTAATTTTTCTTAACCACATGTTCCTGTCTTCCCATGGTAAAAAATGTAGTGTAAGAAAACAACGGACTGTGACAATGTGAAAACTGGCAGAGATTTCTTATCTGATGTAGGACATCGGCAAAAGGCCAGATACAGGCAAGTCACAGTGACAGAAGGGTCCCTTTGGAGTCCCTTCTCACCTGATGGACTGGAGCCCTTTCGAGTAAGTCTGGTCTATAGTCATAGGCTCCCTCTTCCTGGGGAGCAGAGCTAGCAGAGAAGCCACGGTTACATTCTGCTCTTACCCCCTCCTCAGCTCTGGGAAGGACGCTAGTGGAAGGCAAAGATTCCCCAGGCTAACACCTCTCTCTGCTGGACCGTGGTGATGTGTGACTCAAATCCGTTTTGCTATTCTCAGGTTTTTTTGTTGTTGTTGTTGTTAAAGATTTATTTATTTATTTTACATATATGAATACACACTGTAGCTGCACAGACAGTTGTGAGCCTTCATCTGGTTGTTGGAAATTGAATTTAGGATCTCTGCTCGCTCTGGTCGGCCCCACTCGGCCCCAGGCTAAAGATTTAAACATAAATACACGGTAGCTGTCTTCAGATGCACCAGAAGAGGGTGTCAGATCTCATTACATATGGTTGTGAGCCATCATGTGGTTGCTGGGATTTGAACTCAGGACCTTTGGAAGAGCAATCAGTGCTCTTATGCTCTGAGCTATCTCACCAGCCCTATTCTCAGGTTTAAACCTGGGCTTTGCTTATGCTTGAGATGCTGGGGACAAAGCAGATGTGTGCGGTTACTCACCTGGGTTATGCATCAGATCTGATTTGGATCTGATGGGAAGACAGGAAAACATCAGGTTGATTAGAAATGATCCCTTTTTTCTTTCTTTTTTTCTTCTCTCATACATTACATTCTAACCACAGTTTCCCTCCCTCTATTCCTCCCACCCCTCCTCCCATCTCCCCTCTCCCCTACATCCACTCCTATTTTCCTAAAAAACAAAAAAACAAAACAAAACAACAACAACAACAAAATCTTAGGCCTCCCAGAGATATCCTCCAAACATACCCTGACAAAGTTACACACAACAGCTGTGTTCTCATGGTGTCCTCAACCCTCCTGACCACTACAGTCTTTCCGGCCCCTCTTCTGTAGCGTTCCTGGGGCTCCACCTACTGTTTAGCTGTGGTAATGACAGGCTTCTGGCCCCAGCTCTGTGGCAGCATTTCATCCCGTGTTAGAACTCAGTCAGGCACAGAGGCACACACCCATAATGTTCACAGTCCTCGGGTCATCGGAACTTGGCTCTAATGGACCGGGTCTTCTTCCTTCCTTCCTTGGCCTCTTCCCCCAGTAACCTGGAAACCATCATCTCCTTTCCGGGGGGAGAGAGCCTGCGGGGCTTCATCCTGGTGACTGTCTTTGTGGAGAAGGCAGCAGTGCCCGGCATTAAGGTAACTTCCCAGCACCTTCAGTTTAGTCAAGAACTCACCCTGCCCCCTCCCTAAGGTGGTTTTTCCCACACGGACAGACAGAGGCCTCCTCCTCCTAGGGTTGACTATGAGTTCTAGCCTGTGGTGCCAGTGCCCTTTTAGCCTGGAGTGAACCAATTTCTCCGTCTACAGCCAGGTACCACGCACAGAATGCAATAGACACCCACTGTGCTAGCTGTCCCACTTCATGGCCCCCATAGGTCAAAAAGAAAACTACTTTTAAATAAAAAGACAGATAAAGGCAAATTCGTGCTTGAAGGAGCAGACAAACTTCCCCAACGGAAATGCCAGCTGAGTTAAGACTAGAGTTATGGGAAGGGTGTATATTTCTTTCAAGGTATCAACTTTGGAGATACACAGAAGAAATGGTCTCTTCCAGATAGCAGGCATCATTGAAGTCACTGAAGTGACCTAGCACTGGGAGCCTCAACATTCATCCCCACCTCTTCAGATCCCACAGGTTATATAGCAGGGGACGGTATAAGACAGTTGACAACGAGGCATGAGCATTCATAGCTGACATTTAGATTAATATAGATTTATGGCTTTATTAAGAGCCTGCTCTGTAGTGGAATGCCAGTGTTAGCAAAGATGGAGATGTGAACCTGGGGCACCTGATGTCTGATGTCATGCAAGAGCTCTGCAGTTAGCTTGGGGATGCCAGAGTAGATAAGACTGTGATATGGGAAATCCAGAAGGAATGGGAAAACACTAGCATTGAGGCCCTTGAGGTCACAATTTATGCTCCGGAGATCTTCCAGTAGTGTGGGCTGCTCCGCGGGGATCTGCATCCTGTGGGGGTTTTAATAAAAAGTTACTTGGCAGCCCCTGAACTGAGTATGCGAATCTCATTCCTAGGCCCTTGTTCAGGGAGTGGAGGCCATTCTGCAACACAGCCAGGACACCCTGCTAGAAGCCCTGCAGCAGCTGAGACTCTCCATCCAGGACATCACCAGAGCCTTGGCTCAAATGCATGGTAAGATGCTGGAGCAGTGCCTCCAGTGGCCTTGACCTGGGCATGCCCTACGTGGATGATGGTGGTCCATCTTTCCACAAGATGGCGCTAGTGTTCTACCTTTATTTAGCGTAAAGCACCCCCCCCAGTCAGAGAATTCGTTTTTTTCAGTTGGCAGAAATATTTTTGTAGAATCGTTCTTTATATTTTCATGTGATTGGGGTAGCTTCCCTTCTTCAGGGTCCAGGCATGTCGTTGGCACGCAGAGCTTTTGCCGAAGCCTGGGAGATCGGAATGGGTCGCAAGGGGAATATTAGTTGGTTGTGCTTCAGTCTCTCAGATTAGGTAGGCTTGCTGGCGGGCAGGGCTGTCCTGTGGAGGTGTCTGCAAGCCCCTCAAGAGTCATTTGTTTTTCCTGAGACACCTGAGCCTGGTCTTAGACTTTTCTGGTTAGTGCCAGCAGGAGCTGCTGCGGTAGACAGGAGCAAATGGTACACCCTTCCCTGATGGGCCAACTCTCGTTCTGGAGGTCTAAAATATCAGGCAGGCTCTTTTGTTTTCACGAACACAGAAATCTATCAATTGTGCTCCCTGAGAGTTTAAGGCAGGTTCGAGGGATGGGCGTGGCCCCTCAGTTTGAGAAACAGAGTCAAGCAGCCTTTTCCCTGAGTCTTGACTTCCTGAAAGGAACATTCCTGGCTGTAGTGTCCATGAGGCGGGCACAAGGAGAAGGTTTGTAATGTCCCCTTACACTGAGGCTCTGTGCTGTCCCCCTGAGATCACAGGATCACACATTTCCAGTATTAGTTGGTTCCCAAACATGCTCCCGGGATGGTGAGATGCATCTTGGCTTTGCCAAGACACCCTGGGATCGTTATTCGTAAGCCTCTGCAACGGAGGTGCACCATTGAACAACGGTGTAGTTGGGAAGATTTTGGTACTCCCTGGTAAGTCACACTGTGTGTTCCATAGTGGAACCATAGTGTCTAACACATTTCCCACAGTGATAGCTTTTGCCCATGTTATAAATCCAGAAAGACCCTCATAATCCAAGGACCTGGGTAGCTCCCCAATATACTCCTTCCACCCATTCGATCCTAAGACAAATTTCCCTATGCAATGGGAGTTTCAAGGTTTTAGGACTAGCTGTGTCCATACACGTTGGGAAGGAAAGGGGACATATATCCACACTTTTCAAAGATGGCAACAGCATCTTCCACACCATTGCATGAGCCCCTCAGCATAGGCAGCCCTCCTCCCATCTCAGGATGGAGGATATGCCCCAGCCTCTGAAATTCTTGCAATCAAAGTAGGGCAGTAGTGAAGACAGTTAAGTCCAGTGGTCAATGAGCTTTCATCCCCAGTGCTGAGACACCATGGGAAATGCAGTGTTCCTGGCACGGCCAAGCAGGCTGACCACAGCAAACCAGACAAGGCCACACAGCTAAGGAGCGAAGGGCCTTCCGATGATCCTTCCAGATGGTACTGTGGTACTGCAGAGTGGAACCAGGCCACCACCACCTTGCCTGTGCATGTACCTTTCCAGCAGTACAGTGTCACAGAGAGGGGAGGGGCTTGCTATACCATAACAGTGCTCATCAAAGAGAGATCGTGTTTAAAGAAATCAAATGCTGGGAGGCATAGACAGGGGGTCGTGCATGTCCTCGGGACAGTGTCTGGTCTGTAGCTGCTGCTTTTGTGTGTGGTTCAGAGAGCTTAGCTGGGTGGCTCCCAATCCCCCAAATAGATTTTACCAGATAGCCAATCACTGTTCTTCAGAGTCCAACTTCGACAAGGATCCTGGGTTTACTCTTTCCCTCAGGACATACTTCCTTCTCAGGCATGTAGGGTCCATAAAAATGCCTTTTGTGGACATCAGAGGCCCACTGTGCTGCAAGCCAAATCCCCAGGCCTTTGCCCAGCTTAACATAGTTGTACAAATAAGGTTTGTTTAATGCCTTTTGCAAGCAAAAGTTCTCCATTGAAATATGGTCACAGGACTGTCCATTAGCTCTTACATAAGAGATGATGCAGCAGGTTGGAAATACAGTCCTGCCACGAGCCGACCCAGTCGTGGTCCCTCAACCCCGGGGAGAATCAGGGTTCTGATCAGGGTTCCAGTACTCAGGTGGACAAGGAGTCGGCGAGTGACAAACAGATGCGAACACAAGAGAATGTTGAATCTGAGTGTGTTTTCTCAAAGTAGGCATCAGACTTTTATAGTCATTACAGGAGAAATAAGGAAGTTAGGTAATACACCAGTCAAGATAATTGACAGGAACCAGACAGTGGCCACAACAAAGTCAGCTCCATCAAAGTCAGCTTGATCTTAGCAGCCAGGTGTGAATGGTTTCTGTTCTAGTCTATTGTATAACCCACCACCAGCCAGCCCTAGGTAAACATCCATCTATGTTAATCTTCTGGGCTATCAGAAGTATGCACCAGGGGGTCCTGTTCTTGCTAACCTTTCCATGAATAATACATTACTCTAGCTCCTGGGAGTGACTTGGCTGTGATTCTAAGTATTTGTGGTGAAACTCCATTTGCCAGGGGGAGCCAACCAGCTTCCTTCTATTATGTAATGTAGTCTGTCATATGTGACTGTAATGCGAATTCTAAATTTGCTTTGTTGCCAGTAAACTTCAATGCCTGATTTCTTTCACTATCTCTCTAACAACACCGGAGGCAATTAGTCTGAATAAGTAACACTCTTTACGAAATTCCAAGCCAAGGGTCGGCTTCAGTATTAACTAGGATGTTAGTTGTGGTGGACTTCTACACTGGTGGAAGCCAGGAAATAATGTCCAATTTAGCTTGACTATTTACAAATCATTCCTTGGGGGCACCTCTATGCCTAATAATAGAACAATCCAGAAAGAAAGACCCTCCATCGACTATCACAAGGACAAATCTGGACCACATCCGTGTTAGGGGACACCAACAACCTCCAGGAGACCAGCTTCCTTGAAACTTTTTGCTTCAGGGACTGCGGCCAAGTTTTTTGACTTGTCACTCAGACTCCACTAGGGTGGGAATGGCACAGTCCCCTATATTTTCTTCTCAAGTTTTTATCTTTTGTACTTAAGTTTTTATTTCATCTATTATTATCATCTGCATATGCCATGAGATAGGAGATGAATTCGTTTTCCCTCCTGCAGGTAGCGTGACAAGGTCTCTCATTAGATTTTGTTAAGGCCGCGGGTTTTCTACAGTGGCCTCTGCTCTGCTTCCCTTTGGGCATGTCTATCTCTGCTCCATGTGTCCTCACAGGTATCTCCTCCCTTTTCTCTGGACCACTCCCCTCCCTTCTCTTCTCCTTCAGGGGTCCGGTTGTCTCTCAGGAGCCTTAGCAGGAGCCATGAAAAGAAAAACAAAAAAACAAACCCTCGTTGGAGACTTTGCTCAAGCTGCACCAAATATGGATTGTGATATTATATCCAATTTCCATCACAGAAGGAAAGTAGGCAGAGAGACAAGAAACAGCATACAATATTAGCCAGCATTTCCTGATGTTCCCTTCTAAACCATTTGTTTCCGTTGCTGGGTAGTCTTTATCTGCCATATGCTATCTTGATGCAGAGACCCTCTCTGCTACATCCTTTCATTGGTTATTTACTTTCCTTGTGTTCATGCAGTGTCTGTGTTTTCATGCGCAGGGTTACTTGAGTTTCTTTTAAAGAAAGGCAGATGCCTAAAGTCTGTTTTATTAATAGTTATTTTCAATTTTGTGTATAGCAAACATATCTTTTTACTTAGTTACCCCTGCACTGTTTGTTTCTAACTTACAGAATGAAGCCAGTATTTAAACAGTAACTTGGAATCTAGCACTTGGGCAAACATTCTTAGTGATTATAGCAGTAACTTGCAGGTTACCTGGGTTTCTGTGTGGGAATCCCATTGCTGAGAAGTATGCGTCCATTCATCATTAATTCTTTTTCTTCTTTTTATTAAAAATAATTTTCCTTCACATAATATATCCTTCCCCTTTTCTCCTCTCAGTTCCTGCCCACCTTCCCTCTTATCCAGATCCATCCCTTTCTGTGTTACATTAAAAAACAGACAGGCTTCTAAGGGGTAATAATAAAATAAAGTAAGATAAAACAAAAACTATCATATTGAGTTGGACAAGACAAACAGATGGAAAAGGGCCTGAGAAAAGGCACACACACACACACACACACACACACACACACACACACACACCAAGAAAAAAAAGTCAGATATAAATGCACATGCATCCACACACTCAGGAATACCACAAAACACTAAGCCAGAAATTGTAGTATATATACAAAGGACCTGTAGGGTAAAAAAAAAAAAAGTGTGTGTGTGTGTGTGTATGTGTGTGTGTGAGAAAGAGAGAAAGAGAGGGGGGTGCAGGCAGGCAGGCAGGCAGGAGAGACAGGAGAGACAGACAGAGAGGTGAGACAAAGAGAGACAGACAGAGAGGCAGAGAGACAGACCCTGTCTAGCATGCTGGCTAGTTTTATATAAACTCGACACATATAGATCACCTAAGAGGAGGCATCCTCAACTGAGAAGATGCCTCCATATGACAACTGTACTCACACCTGCAGGGCATTTTCTCAATTAGTGATTGATGGAGGAGGACCCAGCCAATTGTGTATGATGCCACCCCTGGGCTAGTGGTTCTGGGTTCTATAACAAAGCAGGCTGAGCAAGCTATGAACTAGGAGCAAGCCAGTAAGCAGCAGCCCTCAGTGGCCTCCACAGCATCTCTGCTTCCAGGCGCCTGCCCTGTTGGCGTTCCTGTCCTGACTTCCTTTTGATTAGAAAGCAAGGTGTGGAAGCATACGATAGATAAATGCTTTGTTCCCCAAGTTGCTTGGGTCAGTCTGTTTTTTTTTGTTTGTTTGTTTGTTTGTTTGTTTTTCACAGCAATAGTAACCGTAACCAAGACAACATATGAAGTAAAATAGAAATTAAAAATAAGATACAATTTTGAAAACAGAGAGGGTAGGATTCCCTGCTATGACATTGCGAGAGACTGAACCTCCAGAGCCACCATTTTGTTTGTCTTCTGCTACAATCTTCTCCTGGACATGCAGCCTGCCCTAAAAGGTGGGGACCAAGAGGGGAAGCAGAGATCGGAATGCAAAATGAATGAATGAATTAATTAATTAATTAATGGGGAAAAGAGTATTTTGCTTCCCCAGTGAAACTCCCTCGGAGAAGACTAAATTTTCATTTCCAAGATGCTTCCACTTGGAAACAGCATCTGGGTGAGGGATGGGTGCATGTGACCTCTTCTCCTCTCAACTGTGACCCCGTGTGGGTGCAGACCCGTGCAGACCCTGTACATGCTGGGACTTCATTGACCTTGTTGATTGAGAAGACTTTGTTTTCTTGGTGTCTTTCACACTTCCTGACTCTTAATTTCTGTTTTCTCTTCCACATGGTTCCCTGAGCACTGAGGGGAGGGATTTGACAGAAACATCAACGTCCATTAAGAACTGAGTGTCCCAAGGTCTCTCACTCTCTGCACAGATGTCTGGCTGTGGGTCTCTGTATTTGCTTCCCACCTGCTGCAGGAGAAGGCATCTCTGATGAACGGCTGAGCAAGGCACTGATCTAGGAGACTAGCAGAACATCATTAAGAGTCATTTTTATTGCTATTTGTTTTTAAAAACCAGTATTATTTAGTTTCCCCCCTAGGTCCCTGCACTATCTAGCCTCAGCTTCTTGGTCACCCAGACAGTTTCGGTCATGAATTCCATTTTGTGGAGGGGGCCTTAAGTCAAATCAGATATTGCTTAGATACGCCCACAAACTTTGTACAATTGAACTAGCATATCTTGCAGACAGGATACCATTGTAGATCAAAGGGTTTGTAGCTGTTTTTTTTTTGTTTTTTTTAATATTTTACAGAGTGCCTCCCTGTACCAGAGAAGCTGCCATGGAGGACAGAGGTTCTGTGTTGTCACCAGCTGGACTTCCCCACATTCACTGACTTGTGTAACAGTTGCTTTCAGCAACGGGGACTTGTCAGTGTGTGAAGGGAAGCACACAGTCTGGGCAACAGCCTGGGTTGTTTGTGGGGGGAGGTATGTTCCCATGGGACACCTTTGATCAACAACTCAATTAGATGTAACCCAATCACAGTACTAGAAGTTTTATTTGGTGATAAGAGATGTCCAAGCGAGGCCCTGTCTCCCCCGTTATTTGGCAATGTCGGTTAGGTTGCCTTCATATATGTATATATTTTAGGAAGCTTCTACTGTGCTAGGTTTTCACACTTCCCCTCAAATGGCCCTTAGTTTTAGCTGTCTCTCCCTGTATTCCTTCTCTCCCTCATCCAGCTCTTCTGTCCCCTCCCCACTCTATTCTTTCGTTCTAGTCCCATTTCCTGTCCATCCATAACTGTCTATTCTGTTTCCCTTTCCTAGAGAGCTCTATCTCCATGCCCCTACCCCAGTCCCTTACTCAATACCTAATCTCTGTGGTTCTGCTGACTGTAACTCGGTTACCATTGACTTACTAGCTAATGTGCACACTTAAGTGAATATATACCCTATTTACCGTTCTGAGTCTGGGTTATGTCACTCAGGATGATTTTTTTTTCTAGTTCCATCCATTTGCCTGTGAATTTCATTCTTTTTTAAATGGCTGAGTAATGTTCCATTACATAGATGCACCACATTTTCTTTATCTGTTCATCTGTGAGGGGCATCTGGGTTGTTTTCAATTTCTGGATACTATGAATGAAGCAGCAATAAACGTGGTTGAGCAAGTGTCCTTGTGGTAGGATGGAGTGAATCCTTTGGGTAGATGCCCAAGAGTGGTACAGTTGGATCTTGAGGTAGATCAATATATGATTTATGTTGTGACAATGTTTCTTGTATGAACCCTGGTCCACTTGTGCTTGATGCATAGACACTAAGAATCACAATGTCCTCTTGGTGGACTCTTCCTTTGATAAGTGTAGTGACCTCCCATATCTCTTCTGGTTTCATCAGACATTAAAATGGCCACACCAACTTGCTTCTTAGGTCCATTTGGTTAGAATATCTTTTTCTGTCCTTTTGCCCTTAGGTGATGTCTGTCCTTGATGTTCTGTTTCTTGGATGTAGCAGAAGGATGGATCCTGGTTTTGCTTCCATTCTGTTACTTTCTGTCTATTTACTGGGGGACTGAGACTAGCTGAGAGTAATCGAGGAACAGCATTTGGTTCCTGTTATTTTGTTGTGGTGGTGGCCGAGGTGGCAGTGGTGGTGCATGTGTCTGTGTATGCATATGCATGCGTTATGAATATGCTTGTGTGCATGCACATGTGCTTGTGTGTGTCTTCCTTCTTTTGACTTGATGATCTGGGATTATTTATTCCTTGTGGTTTTTTTTGGTGTGGTTAGTCTCTTTAGACTGAAATTTTCTTTCTAGTGCCTTCTGTAAAGCTGGATTTGTAGATAGATATTGCTTAAGTTTGGTTTTATCACAGAATGTCTTATTTTTTCCATCTATTGAACATTAATTCTTACAACTTTTATTTCTTTCTCCTGGTGTAGAAGCTCCAATATAGTACCAAATGGAAGTATTGATTCTTCTTTTATGAATCAGTTTTGAAATATCTATGTAATGTATTTTATATTTTTATGTAAATTCTATTCTATCTATCAAAATGATCACTCTGCTTTACCTTTAACTCATTATGTTGTATAAAATAGTAATTCAGTACACATCCCACTTCTTATGCAAAGGGCTGGATATAGTACTTAACAATTTGGAGGAGAACAGAACACCAAAGTCTGGGAGAGGTCCCAGAAAACAATCTAGTCACACTGATGAAGAGAGGGGGTAACCATACTAGGGAGTCACAGCTGAGAAGAAAAGGTGTGATCACACTGGGGAGTCACACCCTAGACAAGAGGGTGCAATCACACTTAGGAATCACACTTGAGGAGGGGTGAGACCACACTGAGGAGCCACATCCTAGAAGAGAAGGTGAGTCCACACTTAGGAGTCACACTTGAGGAGGGGTGTGACCACACTGAGGAGTGTCTGAAAGCATTAAGACTGTAGAAGCTCAGGTTATTGGAGCTTCAGAGAAAATGGACAGGGAGAAAAGACAAGAACTGGATTCTGTGTGCAAAGAGAGAGAAGGAAGCAGATGTGAAGGGCGTGCTGTTAGCTTGATTCTATCTAAAGATGTTTCTCTTAGAAACAAAGTGATATAAGATTTAATCTGGATGAGATAAATGTGATCTAATTTCCTAGAATGCAGAGGACCTTAGTAATGTAGCAAGATCAGCCTTGCAAAGCAGATCAAAGACATTTAGAATTAATATAGCTATCTATGGTGGCATACTCCCCTAGGTGGGAGTCCTGTATGGAATCCCACCCTCCCCAAGGATGACTGGTCCATGCAGCTTAGGGCTAACAGCTCTGTTGACCTGTGGTGACCCCCTGGCAAGTCCTGTGGGATAGAGGAACTTCTGGGTGTCAGTCACTTGCTCTGCCTCTCCTATGAAAACAGTGGTGTGGTCTCTGTCTTCCTTATCTTGGCTTTCCATATTCTCTAGCACATCCTGTATATTTGAAATATTTCTTAAAGGATGCTCTTAGTCTCTTACTGGTGGTGGTGAAGTGCAAAAACCTGATGTACAGCGAACAGAGGCGGCCAGCATACGGAATGGATTAACAGCCCTATGAGGTCCCATGCCCTCTTCAAGAGAACATTCCATTTGTATTTGGTGCTCCCCTTCTGGGCTCGGCATAGATCAGATAGGGCTGGGGAGCCCCGGGAGAGCAGCAGGGTCCAGGCACATGTGGCCAGTCTCGTTTTGCCTGTGGTAAAGTTCACATTTGATTGCTTTCCAGATTATGTAGACCCAGACGTGTTTTACTCGGTCATCCGGATCTTCCTCTCTGGGTAAGTACTGCTTAGCGGGTTTCCTGCCTGAGACCTCTGTTCAGTTCCCCAGACTTGTGTGAGGATAGACAGACAGAAGCTTCCTAAAGCAAAAAGTATAGCAAGTGACCCAAGCTGGCAAAGCCACCACCTGGGTCCACTCTAGGAGGCCAGAACCCAAGAGCCATTAGGAAGAAATGGTTACAAGGCTGGGACCATGGATCCTCTGAAGAAATCAACTTGATGACGAGGAACAAAAAAGGATGGGAGAGAGAGTGGGCAGGGGAAAGAATGTGGAGAGGAGATGGAAGGGAGGGTAGAGGAGAGGAAGCCTGGAAAGTAATAGCCATGGTTTACCTCTTTGCCCTTTGACGTTTGAGGACATAACATTCAGGGACCCATCAGGAGGCAAGAGTCCAGGCCTTCACCTGACTGAACCATCCACGCCTTGATCTTAGACTTCCTCTCCTTTGGAGTTGTGAGAAATACAGTCCGATTGTTTCGATTCAGCTTGAAGCACTTTGCTATGGTGATAGTGGGAACAGTTACTCACTGATCCTGGGTACCCTTGGTTTGTCTCACAGCTATACACTTCTCTGTCTTCACCCAGTTATTCCTACCTTGACGTATTAACCAGGCTGTCATCCAATTCACCAATTAACAAACCGATTCACCTTTGGGTGTTTGTGTCCTGTTGACTTGGTGATGCCATCAGAAAAAGCATCCAAGCTGTGCCTGGACACAGCAAGAGATGGACCAAATGCTGAATCTATTATTACTCCTGCCATGCCCCACTGGGAGAAAAACTGTGTGTGTGTGTGTGTGTGTGTGTGTGTGTGTGTGTGTGTGTGTGTGTGTAGAACTGAGATTTTTTTGTCTCCTTGCAAGTATCAGACTGGAGTTTTCCTGGCCTGCTAGGGTCCTCCTATGTTGCCTCTCCCTGCCATGCCTCCAATTTGACTCCTGACACAGCAATGGCACTTGGCATTTTTCTAGAATCACACATTTTCCTGACTTCTCTCTTGACCACCGCCAGGGGAAATTTCTCTTAAAGGGGCTCCTGTGGCTGCATTCAATCTAGTGGGATGAGTCAAGGAAATTCCCACATTAAAGCTAAACTGATCAGTGACCTTAATCCCATCTGAAAAGTCCTTTTGCCCTGTCCTATAATAAATATATCATGGTGACCGGAACAGCTCATAGTATTAGGAGTCCTAGGAACTCAGTTGGGAATCTTGGGGAACTATTTTTAGAATCCTACCCACCAGCATCTTTCAAAGGAATCAGTCTACTTCCTCTTGTCAGAGACTTGATAAGAACCAGAAGGGAACTTTGTTTGCATCGACATAAGTTCCGGGCAATGACACTTTTTTATCTGGCATCTGGCAAGAAGGCCATCTCTCCACTTCAAACGCTGAGGCTGGCTGAGACTGTGTATTGTGCCGCTAAGTGGCTGTACAAGATCCTAAATGTAGCTATAGTTTCAACAAACATCTGGATTACTGGGAATTTCCAGTAGACTTGTCTTTAAATGTCAGCTCCACCACTCTGCATCTATCTTGCATTTCTCATTTGCTTCTTTAAAACACACTATTATTTAGGAGTGGATGTCATGAGGAAATGAGATGCATTCCTTCCAGTTCCCAGCCTGTCACAGGTCTCAGAGAGGCCCGGAGCGGGCCCAGGTCCCTTATTTTGTTGTTTGCTTTAACTTCCTCTTTCCTTGGGATAGCTAGAAACACAACAGGAGCAGGTCTAAAATTTACCTTATTGTAAAGATCGGAAATGAAAAACGGCCCCATTCCTTTACAAGCGGCAGCTCGGCCGGTGAGAGATGCTCACCTATTTGGGGAAAGAGGCACTTGTGTCTCCCATTGCTGCTGGGCACAGAGTGTGAAAACAGGCCTGAGTTCATCGTCTGACCTCTGTGCCAGTGTTTCCTGCATCACCATCAGCATAGTGACGCCCACAAAGGCATTCCAGCAAGCGCTGAAAGGACAAGGCCTGATGGAGTTCATATCTGATAGATCTCTTAAGCTAGCTGGGCCCTTTCGAGCACTGGCTGTGTCATACTGACTGAAAAGCTCTTTTCTCATTCATTCATCCATCCATTCATTTTCATTCATTCATTCATTCATTCATTCATTCAAATAAATCCATAGTGAGGGCCTACCACATGCTAGACACCATTCTATGGTCTGGAAACAGCAGTAAAGAAAAGCAGTCATGTGGCCCTTGTGGAGCCTGAGATTTCAGGATGCGGAGAAGGTATTGATGAAGCAAACCTCCTACAGTATGTGTTATAACAAGAGGCTGAATGAAGCAATGCCAGTAGGATGCAGGCTACTAGGGAGGGAGGACTGGGTGTGGTGGCTCAGGTATCTTGCTTATTGATATCTAGAAATACCACATCCCTATACGTGAATACACATCCATATATGTGAACGGGTATCATGGGCAATGGAGTGGGTTCGGAAGAGGGTTCCTGTTCGAAGCAGAGGGAACAATTGCTATGACCTGGATAAGGGAGCAGACATGAAGACGACTCCGGTGTGCGGAGAAGGAGGATGCCTGTCACTGTGGAGGACTTTCAGTTTGGACAGTGCTGGCTTCCTTTCTGAGTGGCACAGTCCTGTTTGGGGCTTCAGGTTGTCAGTACACCTGATGACTAGGGTAGGGTGGTAGAGAACAAGAATACAAAGAAAGCGTCAGAGGTGGACCCAAAGAGAAGATGCCGGGATGGAGATGCAGGTCAACTATCTTGAAGGTGAGCGGGGAGTTGGAGTATATTCATCCTGTGGGTCCTAATGCCGATCACGGAGAAACAGGAGCATGCCCTTGGCTGCTCTTGACACAGATTGCAGCCATGTGCTGGCGTGGACTGGGTCCATTATCCACATGGTTGTCATGTCTGCAACATTGCTTGATCATAAAATATCATTCTACGGTTTCACTAGCCCCGAACTCCTGATATTCTTTGGGCTTTTCACAGGCCTCTCTGCATCCCATTCACATTCCTTCTCAAACAGGTGCAGGAAGCAGGTTCCCCTGCAGACCAGGGGAACTGAGGGTCAGAGAGGCTGTGTAATGTGGCTGAGAGCGGTGGCAGGCATTCTTAGCCTCCAGGGTTGCTAGAACAATAAATAGCTGGTGCTTACTGAATGTCTAATATGTTCCAGGCACCTGGAAAATAGTATTTGAATCGGTTCTTGCAGTGACCCACAAGATAAGTATGAAGGTCAATGCCAAACATAGCTCTTATCTGAAAGGAATGAGAGTTAGTTTATTCTTTGGCCAAAGATTAGTGCCCAGAAACTTAGATTCCAGTTGTCTCAAATTAACATGCTCCAGTGTAGAAATGAAGGAGTTTTCATAGCTCCAGGGCAAAGCAAGTCACCAATCAGGAGATTTTTCGAGAACACTGATGGGGGCCCCAGTTACAGCAAACAAGGAGAACTCTGTACATAGTTGCATGTGGATGAGCTAACGACCAATGCACAGCAAGGTCAAGCTTAAATTCTGTATCTGCCCAGAATAGAGACCTTGTCCATAGCCTGCGTGACCCTCCCTTCTTCCTATGGATCCTTTTCTCCCTCTTTCTTATGCTGTACCGCTTTTCTGATGGTAACCCAGTTGGTTACCATTAAAATACACAGAATGCTTGACTTCAAACAGCCACCAAATCTGGCAACCTGGCCCCTTGGTGCATTTGCAACCTCTGAGCAGAGTGTAGGGAAAGGTCTAGGATGCAGGCAGGGGAGTTAGCCTGAGCACAAGCCTTGGACTGACAGGGAGCAGAAGCAGCCCTGTAAACCTGCTACATACCCTGTCTCCCAGGGGCTGGTTTGTTTGCTCGACGGCAGAAGAGGTCAGTGTGCTTCTTGGTGAAGGTAGACATCTACCGGATAAAGGAAAGTGGAACTGCAACTTAGGGATGCAAGTGTGTGTGTGTTTGTGCATGCGTGCTCATGCATGCGCGAGTGTGCATGCGTGTGTGTGTGTTTGTGTGTGTATGTGGGTGTGTATATGTGTGTGTGTGTATGTGTGTATATATATGCATGTGTGTGTTTTTGTGTGTGTGTATGCACGTGTGTGTATGTATTTGTGTGTGTATGTGTGTGTATATATGCGTATGTGCGTGCATGTGTGTGTATGTATGTGTGTGTATATATATGCATGCGTGTGAATGTGTGTGTCTGTATGTGTGTGCGTGTATGCATGTGTATGTGTGTGTGTGTTTATGTGTGTATGTATGTGTGTGTATGTGTGTCTATTTGTGTGTGTGTGTGGTCCTGGAATGCTGGGGTCTGGGAACTTAGCTCAAGCCTTTGCTTCTTTAGGAAAGAAGGTAAAAATTGCCTGGCTCTATCTACTGCCGAGTGGTCAGGGTGAGAGAGTGAGCATGTGTGAGGTGTGAGCACTGCAGGTGTCTACGTGGCTTGCTGTGCTCCACTGGGCTTCAGCTAACAAGTCAAGACCAGGACAAATCATGGGGGGTAAACAGAAGAGAGAGAGCAGAAAACGAGGGACACGGGAAGGATAGAAGGGAAGGAGAGGCACTGGAAGCTCGCGTGAGCAGGAGCCCCAGGCTTTCGTTGCCCAGCAGCCAGTCGGCTCTGGTGCCCACAATGTTGGTTACACCGCCTCCCTCCTTCATTGTGCTTGTCATCACTGCTGTGACAAAGCACTTGATAACGTTCTCATGGAGCATTAAAAGCCAAGCCAAGTTTAACGCTGTGAACATTTCCAAGTGTTCCGGGGGATAACAGTTAAGTGTCTGTGTGTGCTTGTGTGTTCTGTTCTGGTGGGGTTACAAGTGTTGGGCTATGTTAGTGATGAGTAGAGGATTGTGTGTAATTGGGAATCTGTTCTGGTGGGGTTACAGTGTTGGGCTATGTTAGTGATGAGCAGAGGGGGTGGGGCAGAGGGGTGGGGCCTTGTTCAGAGCCTTTAGCTTGTCCTGTTGATGGTGGTGATGTAATAGGTGTGCACCTGCAACAGAGCTGTTTAAATCATTGTAAGACCAATGAGTAAAGTTCCTACCCTTGCTTCTCTGGAAGAATTCTTTAAGTGGAGTGGAAAAAGGCTTGCTCTACCATGGCATGGTGCAAAGATGAAGCCAATCTAACACTTCCTTGGGTAGTCGAGCAAGGTCTTTACTTCTTCTTCTTCTTCTTCTTCTTCTTCTTCTTCTTCTTCTTCTTCTTCTTCTTCTTCTTCTTCCTCTCCCTCCTCCTCCTCCTCCTTCTTCTTCCTCTCCTCTTCCCCTTCTCCTTCTACTTCCTCTTCTTCGTTCTCTCCTCCTCCTCCTCATTATTATTATTATTATTATTATTATTATTATTATTATTATTATTATTATTATTATTGCTCATGTCTAGGTGGAAGGACAACCCAGCCATGCCTGAGGGGCTGGTCTATGAGGGTGTTGCCACAGAGCCTCTGAAGTACTCTGGAGGAAGTGCAGCCCAGAGCTCCGTGCTTCATGCCTTCGATGAGTTCCTGGGCATTGAGCACTGCAAGGAAAGTGGTAAGCGGCAGTCCAATCTCACCTATGCTTTGACGGGACAATTAGGCGGAACAGGGAGACATCTTTAGCAACTGAGAAAAACAGGTATAATTGAAAATGTCCTGAGGTTTATCCTTGCTCAGCCAGCAGGCAGCTGTGCACATGTGCCCTCTCTTCCATTGAGTTAGTCAGTACCGGGGCATCGGATCTCATCAGGGTCCTCAAACATTGCTGTGACCTTTGTTGCTCACTGCCGTGTGGCTTAGGTCTTTTATCCGTAGTTCCCCTTTCTACAATGAGATGAGAATGTCAAATTGAAAGGCTAGGACCTTGTGTGGCCCAGTCTGGAGCAGCAGTAGTCCTGAACTTCTCTGCTAAAGTCTTTCCCATGAAATGGGCCAGCCTCCCACCGAATCCCTGCGGACCAGGAGAGGGGGCTCATCACTTTGAAACCTTTAAAATAGTTGTTATTGATTTTCCTGGCAGCATAGAGCTATGCCCTTAATGACTACAAAAAGGTATTTATTGCTACCAAACTTTAACTTGGATCAGAACCGAAAGGAATGAAAGCTCTTTGCCCTGAGCCTGTCCTCTGGAACAGTCAGGATTGTTTCTGGGTTTCAGCGTTTGATTTCAGTCACTGACTCTTACCAACCAACCAAACAGCCGAGCAACAACCACAGAGCCCAGCCTAAACAACGTCAGTTAAAGGTGTAATAATTTTCAAGAAAACAATGAGTTTTCAGTGTTTTGGCTTCTCCAGGTTTTTACTAAAAAAACCTGCTTACCAATGTCATCTCTATATTGACGGTAACTTCCGTTTCCTGGCTTCCCTCCCTTATCCCC
>NW_022196905.1:165943378-165952714 GCF_008632895.1 Mastomys coucha | reverse complement strand
CCCCCCCCCCCAACTAGAAGCATCTAACAAAACAGAATTTGCCAGGGTGTTCTGCCAGTGTAAGGGTTTGTGTGCGTGCTTGTAGACATGCCTCTTAGTCCTCAGCAGGGAATACCACATCATTCATACACACGGACTAGAAGATTTCTGTCCAACTTTATTATCTGAGAGATGCCTGCTTCTTTTTCTCCCCCGCATCTCCTGTCAACATCCAGAAATGAACATTTGAGCACTTGGCAGCTATAACAAAAGCCTGACAAGGCTGAGGGAGAGAGCCCTTCCAAGCATTTCTAGTACCTGAGTGTTTGGAACAGCGATCTGCTTTGAACTAAGGTATCTCTCCCGGCAATTTCTTTCAGTTGGCTTTCTACACAGAATGAGGGACTACATGCCACCTTCCCATAAGGCTTTCCTGGAGGACCTCCACTCAGCTCCTTCTCTGAGAGACTACATACTGGCCTCTGGTCCTGGGGGCTGCCTGACGGCCTATAACCAGTGTGTGGAGGCCCTGGTAGAGCTGCGCAGTTACCACATCACCGTGGTGGCCAGATACATTATCTCTGCGGCCACCAAAGCCAGGAGCAGGATGCTGAGTCATCTCTCACCTCATGCCTTGGAAGACAGGGGCACTGGGGGCACAGCCGTGCTGAGCTTCTTGAAGAGTGTCAGGGAGAAGACCATGGAAGCCATCCTGTGTCCTGGTTCTTAGCAGTTCATGTCCTGCATCCTAGCACTAAGCTGTTCTCATCCTGTATCCCAGTTCTTAGCTGTTCTCATCCTGAATCCCAGTGCTTAGCTGTTCTCATCCTGCATCCTAGTGCTTAGCAGTTCATGTCCTGCATCCTAGAGCTTAGCTGTTCTCATCCTGCGTCCTAATGCTTAGCATTTTATATCCAGCATCCAAGTGTTTAGAGGTTCACATCCTGCATCCTTGTGCTTAGCAATCATGTCCTGCTTTCTAGTACTTAACAGTCACATCCTGCATCCTAGTGTTTAGCAGTCATGTCCTGCTTCCTAGTGCTTGGTTGCTCTCATCCTGCATCCCTGTGCTTAGCAGTCAAATCCTGCTTCCTAGTGCTTAGCTGCTCTTATCCTGCATCCCAGTGCTTAGCAGTCATGTCCTACTTCCTAGTGCTTAGCTGTTCTCATCCTGTATCCCAGTGCTTAGCTGTTCTCATCCTGTATCCCAGTGCTTAGCTGTTCTCATCCTGTATCCCAGTGCTTAGCTGTTCTCATCCTGCATCCTAATACTTAACAGTCATGTCCTGTGGGAGCAGAACCAGGGTCAGAGCTCTGCCTGAACCTAAGCATAGTTTTGCTGCAAAGGACACCACATCCTTGTTTGTAAACTGTGGCTCTCACCCTGACCCCACCCCAGCCAATTTGCTTGATAGAAACCTTTCTGCCCTGCCCAATCCCCCTGCCTCATATCAGAGAGCTGCAGCCATGTCTTCATTCAGTATTTGATGAGCAAGTTGGAGATACCCAAGCTCAATTTAAAAAGAATGAGGTTGCCTTTGGGCACGGTACCTCGGTACCTCGTCTTTTCTTACCCTGGACCCTTCCTCCCTCCCTCTCTCCCCCCTCCCTCTCTCACACCCTCTCTCTCCTCTTGCTACCCTGCCTGTTCACTCCCTTTTCCCCTTCTTGCTGTCTCCCCATCCCTCCTTCCCTCCACCCTTCCCTTTTTGTCTGTGAAACACAAGGTCTTCCTGCTTCACCCTTCAGAGGTGATGCGCATGTGCTGTTTGTGTGCACAGGTTATTATAAGGCTTTGCCCTACTGGAGATTACTCCCAAAGTTTTGCACATAACCAGGCAATTGCTCTACCACCTGGCTACAGTCTCAACTCTCTGTATTCCTGAAGGAAAGTCTTGATGAATTGCTTAGGCTGGTATTGAAGTCTTTAGCCTAGGCAGGCCTTAGTCTGAGTAGTGGGATTTACAGGGATGAGCCACTGAGCCACACTGCTGCCACTGCTAAAGATGATGATGATGATGATGATGATGATGATGATGATGATGATGATGATGATGATGATGATGATGATGATAACTACAATGGTCGAATGACAGCAATGGTAATGGCGGCTGTCTCTTCCCTTTTTTTGTTTGTTTTTGGGTTTTATTTTATTTTACTTTGAGGCAGTGTCTTAGTATGCTTTAGCCCAGGTTTTCTTGAACTACCTCAGCCACCCTAGTGCTTAGATTATACACATGAGCCTCCATGACTGGCTCTAGATTCTTTCAATTCACCAAGCCCTACTGTGCTCTTGCCTGTGACCCGGGGCAGCCTCCTCCTCCATGCCCAGGCTGAGTTCAGCACTGGGAGTTAGATGCTGGGCAGAGATTTGCTGGATGAAGAATCTGTCCATGCAGACCTGGAAGTCACCGGCATGGGAGCCGTCAGCTACTGACTTGGAATCGATGTCACTCCCCCACAGGGTGCAGACATTGCCGATTCTATTTTAACTCTCTCTGTTCTATTTTTAGGACTGTGTTTTTCTTTCTCCTAGTGACACTGGAAATTTGTTTGTGAAAAATGCTTTAATTGACCCCTTGAAAGTAAGTGAGCCAAATAAGAATAAATAGTAAGTCCACATGTTTAGGATAAAAATAAATGTGGCTTTTATATTCCACATTTCTAGCTCAAAGTCTTTATTCTTCCCGGCTGTAGAAAACTCCAGTCCCACCAGTTTTAAGTAAATTCCATCAATTAGGGCTTCCCCACTTTGCAAACTCATGTGTGTACATACACACCTGCAATGGATGCTCGTTTTACGGTCCTGTCTAGGAGTTCAGTGTCAGTGAGGGCATCTGCTCATTGTCGGGCCTCCTTCAAATGCTTGTCTCCTGTATGGAGCCAGGTAAGAACTTGGCCCTGCTGTTCCACAGTCCCTGTGACCATAAGGAGACACGAGACTGGCTTAGCTTCTCTGCTTTCCAGTTCCTGGGGGAGAGAGAAAAGTCTAACTCCAAAAGAGAACTCAACATGCTCCTACACTAAGGCTTCAGGGCCTTTCCTGTCCTATATCCTCTGGGCTCCACAGGTGACCAGGCTAAGGGCTTCTCAGAGACCCAGTGCCATGTTCCTCTGTCAGTGCTGTGGCTGCTCCTCTTTCTGGGGTAGGTTCAACAGTGTCCCTCCCGGAGCTTCTGATAACTCAGCCTTTCCTGTCCACCTTATATCCTTGGCTCCTCTCGATGTCTCTTTTGCACCTCAGCAGGACACAGGTGTGCTTATGTATCTCAAATCTTCTCCGGAGGAACCATATGTGAGTGTGGGTTCATAAAGTGTCTGGGGATGAAGTCTAGTTACCCCCATGCTCCTACCCCTTGTTTTTCTCAGAGTCATGCCTTCGAGTTAAGACCTGGCTTCCAATTCTATTGGTTCTCAGTTTTTGAAACAATATAGCTAGCTTTCAATTGTCCCAGAAAAGCAACTGATCTTTGGCTCTTTATTTATTATGAAATGAAGATACCAAGTCTCAGGGTAGCTCCAAGAGAAAGAATACAGCTTGGGACAAAGTTTGTTGTGAAGTGGAGGCTCGGGTGCATTTCCCGGGTGTGTTCCTCATTTGGGGGGGTGTTGGGAGGCAGACAATGGCAAGGGTGTGGTTTGCTATGGCCGACCGACCGACAAGCCCGGAGTCCCTTCAGCTTGTGGCACATGCTGTATTGGTAGATGCACTGTTGAGCCCTCTGAACCCATGACTCCTCTGCTGCAGAACTGCAGTGTCCTTGTCCCTATATGAAGCTGAGACAATGCTCTTTGGCCTTCTTACTGCTAGCCTGGGCAACCCAACAAGTAGCTCGGTACCCTGCAGAGAATAGACATTGCCCGCCCCCTTGTGGTTGTGGGGCTGCCCAGGAGTTGCTGCCACCCACGTTGTCCAGCATCGAGAGAGAAGACCCAACTGCATGCTGTGGCGTTCAGAGTGTGGTTTCTACAGGCTGCATGCTCTCTCACGACTGTGAGAGCAAACGTCCTAATGTCTGCGTGTGGAGGAAGGGACGGGGTGCTTAGGATGCTGCTGGTTCCCACCAGTGTGCTCCCCATCTGGAAGACCTTGTCTTGGTTTTCTTGCCTCTCAGACAACGTGGGACTGGGTGCCTGTCTCCCCATGTCAGGCAAATGTGCCTGAACAAGGAGCGTAGTGGACCAGCCTTGGGACTATTCTCAAAATCTCTTAGACACCTGGCTAGTGACTATGAAGACCTTCGACTCTGAGAAAATAATATTATCCAGGTGCGTGCACCCCTGTAATCCCAGCACTCAGGAGGTGGAGGCAGGGGGATTGGGAGTTCAAGGCCAGCCTATGGTTGCATATATAATATATATGCAACACTGTCTCAAAAAAAATCAAAGCAGAGAGGAGGGTAGAAAGGGTGAAGGGAAGAAGAAGGGAGGGAAGGGGAGAAAAATGGAGGAGGAAGATGGGAAGGGAGGGGAGAGAGGGTTTACAGTCCAGGCTTATCTTCAACAAGATCCTACTTTGTCCCTCAGTGTGACAGGATTGAAAAGATTGTCCCAGGTTTTTTGGCTGCAAAGCAAGGTCTATTCAGAGACCACAGAGCTCAATACAGCCTCTGTAAAGAGCTCAATACAGCCTCTGTAAATGTGGATTCTGGGGAGACTACACCGGTGGCTAGAGGGGTGAATCTCTTGCTATGCAGAAGCTTGTCCAGTGTGTTTTGTTAGTATTAAGCCTGGTAGGCAAGGAGGGGACAAATCCGGGCAGGTTAGATGATCTTTGTAATGAACAGCAGTGGGGGGTGAGGTGGGGGGTGGAGGGTGGGATCCTAGTCATATGTGAAGAGATGAGAACTTGGAGCAGACAGGGTCACATTCGGTCCTCCTACAATAGGGCGTATGTTTGCAAAAGACAGAATTTCACTGAGAGCACAGAGATTGCCAAGTCACCCAGGGTTGGCTCTAGAACAGACACTGTGATCTCAGGTTTGAGTTGTTTCCGTGATAAGAAAGAGGAGGCTGCTTCTACAACCACAGCTGCTAGTGGAGTCTGACAGGCCTTGACATTTCACATGCTGCAGGACCTATCCACATCCAGATGAAGCCGGATAGAAGGGTCTAGAGCCGCACCCAGATGAAGGGACTTCTACAAGTGTTCCTCCCATGAGAACATGATTTCCAGACAATGCGTCATCTTCTTGCCAGGGGCTCAGTGGAGATGAAGATGTGTGTTTTCTTTCTGTCTTAGGGAGTTTGTATTGCTGATGTCTATAGAAAGCCTGTAGCCAGCTGATCATCAGTGCACGCTTACATACAGCTCCCTCCTTCGGGGGCGTTATGAATAGCCACTATTTGTTTTATAGTCTTGTATTTATCAATAAGGATTGTCTATAAAATCAAAACAGTGTAAGTCTTATTTATATATGGAAAAGAAAAGGAGGGAGAGAAATGGAGAGAAGAGGAAGGAAAGAAAGAGAGAGGGGGAGAGGGGGTGAGAAAGAGAGGCAGAGACAGAGAGATGGAGACAAAGAGAAACAAAAGGAGAGGGAGGCAGAGGGATAGGCATGCCTCCAAGTCCAAAGCCTTCAGGGCGCAGGGCAGCTAGCTGGCGGTCTGGGGAGATCTGAGGCTTCACCTCAAGTTCAAAGGTCAGCAGCTGGACAATCTCCTAAGGCATTTCTTCTTCAGAAGCCACTTTGTCCTGCAAGGCCTTCCCTGAGCCCGAGAGGCCCACCACATTAAGGAAGGTAATTCGCTTTGCTCAAAGTCCGTCACCTTAAATACCAATCTCACCCAAAGAGAGCCCAGAAGCACAGATGCAGAATGCTAAGCTGGATATTTCCCCTTAAGAGGGTGAAAAGGGGCAAGTTAAGGCACCGGCTACGGACTCTGCATACCGTTGGGGACGAGTCCTCCTTTCAAACCAATAGAGAAGAGTTAAAACATAGTGTTCACCCAGATCTCCGGAAGGAAGGTTGGGGGCTGGGTGGAAATTCTTGATGAGAAGTTGGGAACATCACTCAGGCCAACCTGGTGCAGCTTTACAACCAAAGGCTTCCCGTGCCAGCTGAGCCACGTGAAATTGTTAAACTTAGTTACATCGTTTTTTTTGTTTGTGCGTATGCCTGCGCACCCGTTTGTCTATCTGTGAGCCGTATGGGAGTGCTGGTGATCAGAGGCCATGAGGAGACATCAGATCCCCTGGAGTAGGAGTTTACAGGTGGTCATGAGCCACCCAACGAGGGTGCTGGGAACCAAACGTGGGTCTTCTGCAAGAACGGCAAGCGCTCTTAACCGCTGAGCTACCTCTCCATCCCTCCTCCCCCTCTGCCTTTGTTTGTTTGTTTGTTGTTTTTAACATTAAAACCCTTGCAGACACCAGGGCATCAAGCATTCTTGGCAAATGCTAGGCTGCATACCAGCCCTGAGCATAAAGTCTCTTAACAAAGATCTAAACTTCATTTTCCCGATCATGCTGATGAAGGGTGAATTCTCATCTGTGGAGGCAGGGCTAGCCCTAAAGGTCAGAGCTGTTTGTACAAGACCCTCTTAGTTCAAGTTGCCTCTGTCACCAATGTAGGAAACAGGAAGACACTGGTTCCTTTAAAGGTCGTGCCTACTACAGCTAGAGTTAGTTTTGGTTATTTTTAAGAAGAGCAGTAAAGACTCAATATGATTTTAATAGCCAAACAACAAAGCTATTAAAGCAATAAAGCTGTGGAGCAGGAAGGTGCTCAGGGGCTCTAGTCTGCCTAGACTCCTGGGCTGGCCTTCCAGAGGGACACACAGCGTTCTCAGCTTTCACGGTGTGAAGTGAAGGCAGCGAGGCCAAATCGAGGCTGAAACATTTATTTGACAATCGTCGCTCGTTGTTTCCAAACAAGTATTAAATTAAAGATCCTCCAGAAAGAAAAGGGGAGGAAAGGGAGAGAGAAAGGAAAGAACAAGGAAGCATGGGAGGAAGGAGGGAGGAAGAAAGGGGAAGGGAGGAAGGAAGGAGGAAGGAGAAGGAGGGAGGAAGAAAGGAAAAGGAAAAGGTGGTGGTGGAGGTGGTGGGAGAATCCATCATTAGAGTCCAGATATGATTCAGTTGTTTTTGATCTGAGATAGAACGCTCAGTACCTGCTAGTCCATTACTTCTTCCAGACAATGAGCCCATGCTGAAGGAAGTCTGTCCCCGCTCTACTCCAGCACAGATGTTGTATTTGGTTTGCTAATGGAGGAGACACTCCTCTCTTCTTCTGCTCATTTAACAGTAAAGTTAATAAAGAAGTCGGGCTTTACTGCTTTCTCAGAGCAATTGCTAGTTAGTGCCTGCAGTTTAGCATCTGCTTCTTAGGAACATTAAAAACTGATTTCTTGAGTGTAAGCATCATCAAAAAAATAAATGATTTTTTTTTTTTGCGAAGTCATTTGCTTTATAAACTCACAAATCTCTGGGGCTGGGTGCTTTTGTGGCAGCTGCAGAGCTAGCACACCAACCCTATTCCATGTCACCTTTATTGTTCACATGGTCTTCTTCTCTCTTACAGATAGGTAGGTGTCTGTGGGCAATCTGACTGTGCTCTGTGAGAAAGCGTGTGCAGAGCCTGAGTCACCTCTCTTCCCGCCAGGGCAGTCCTCTCGCTGGACTACCCTGCTTTGTAACTGTGACGTGTGTGTAGACGTCACATGCCAACATCCCCTCACACTCTGATCCCAAGCCTAACCAACATTAGAAATGGAATGACTAGTGATTGTGCCAGATGTCTTGGGTCAAAGACTTTCTCGTAGAGCCAACAAGGCACACAGCCTTTTTTAGTCAAATTGCTCCAAAATTGCTTATTATACACATACATGTTACTTTATCATCTATTGATATGATTTCTCACCCACAATTACTTTTATTTAAGTCTCTTCCATCAATTAACATGGGACAGTAGTCATTAATAGTGTGGCTAATGAAACATACAAATAAAATACATCTGCATGTGTTTATTGGCATTTCAGTTACTTAAACACAGAGGAAAAATTGGAAAACATAATCACCACATCCACAATGTGAATGTAAACTTCACTGTGTCTCAATACAGCACAGAGGTGAACCCACTGTCAGAGTGAAAGGCAGGACCATCGTGCACAGCAGTGGCAAGCTGTGGTCATCTCCCTCAGGGAACAATGCACGGGCCACTGCTGGGTACCACTGCTATCAACAACAATAATCAGTTGGGAAGGGTGACAAGGACCATGCAGATGGATTATATATAAAATAGTCACTGGTCACTTTTTTTTATTAGATATTTTCTTTATTTACATGTCATATGATTTCTCCTTTCCCAGTTTCCCCTCTAAAAAACAAACAAACAAACAAACAAACAAGCAAGCAAAAAAATCCCAACAAGAACAAACCCCTGTTGCCTCCCCCACTCCCCATGCTTGCCATCCCACCCTCTCCCACTTATTGGCCCTGGCATTCCCCTACAATAGGGCACAGAACCTTCACAGGGCCAAGGGCCTCTCCTCCCATTGATGATTGACTTTGCAATCCTCTACTATACCCATGATGCCAGAACAATCAGTCCCACCATGTATAGTCCTTGGTTGGTGGTTGAGTCCCTGGGAGCTCTGAGGGTACTAGTTAGTTCATATTGTTGTTTTCCCTAAGGGGCTGCAAACCCTTCAGCTCCTTTGGTCCTTTCTCTAACTCCTTCACTGGGGGCCCTGTACTCAGTTCAATGGATGGCTCTCACTGGTCACTTTTAACTCTCAGTTTGAGGCTGTAGACTTTTTTTTTAATCCTTTGCTGCAAAAACTTAGGGCATTAGCCTACTGACAAAAGGAAGACCGAACAAGCTGGCTCGGATACCCTGATTGTCTGGAGAGCCCAGGTTACCCCACATCCACCAGCTTCTAGATTGTGCTCTGGAGTGTGTAAGACTGGAATTCTTAGCTAGAATGGTATCAAGCTCCTGGAGTTTATAGTCTGCTTCCTGGGTTCTCCCCTGACTGTGCAACTGGTATCGAGCATGGGGGGAGGGTCAATGGGGTAGCCCCTTCATGCAACCAAATAGAGCTGAGTGGAGAAGAATTGCTGAGCCTGGAATGGACAGCGTCTGTGTCTCTTGCTCGACTCGGAGTCCTAGGAAGTCTGAGGACTGTGATGCAGTGCAGAGGCCTTGCCTATGCCAAGCGAGTGTCCTCCCAGTGAGCCACAGCCTTGCCCCGTGGGCTGTCGTTCATCTCACTCCTTTTAGTACTTTTCTGCTGTTTTGTGTTGATGAGGATCAAGAAACTAGGGAGATGGCCAGTGGCTAAGGGCACTTGTTCTGCAAGGATGAGTCTGTGGCTTCAAATCTCAAGCACCCAAGAAGTACATGGGTATGT
>NW_022196905.1:165926323-165943368 GCF_008632895.1 Mastomys coucha | reverse complement strand
CAGAATGGCAGGGTGGAGACATGATCCCCAGAACCTGCAGGCCAATGAGACTCTGTCTCAATTTACCAGGCAGAGAGTGAGAGAGGAAGAAGACACTACTCACGGTTCTCCTACGGCCTCTGCATGGGCACACGTAGACATATGCGCCTTCCTCTCCCACCTAAGCCTTAAGAAAGACAAACTCAGAACCTCAAGCATGCTAAACAGAAACTCTCACTGAGCTCCACTCCCAGCACACGATCTGAGAATTTGAATGTGGAATTGGGTCATGGTGAATGTCATATGACTTACTGAAATAATTTGCTATGCTGCTGCTTTGTAGCTGTGTAGAATTTATATGCCGACATCCCTTGGCACTCTGACCCCAAACCTAACCAACAGATGGGCATGGCTTTTGAATGCTTAGTTTTTGCTTGCAGATCTGGCTATTGACCACAAGAGGATAGTAGCAACCTACAGATCTTTATGGCATGCTCAAAGGTGCTAGATTCTGTGCTTGCTTGTCACAGGCAAAATATGCATATTTTTGGAAGTCTTTCTTTTCTCCACAGGAGCCCTGGGAAGACCTTGAGAAGTTATTTCACCCCAGGTGATGCCTTCAGCCAGAACCACATTAAATCAGCACAGATGGTGCTCTCTGGGCCCAAGAGCAGACGACAGTTTATCCGTAAAAGCTGAAGTTAATAATGATAATGACATACAATAGATAAGGTAAAGGGAAACCCTGATAGATCTATTTTAACAGGAGAAGAGCTCTCCCTGTCTCCACAATAAGTGGTATCTGACCATCCAAGAGACGTAAACGGAGACAAATTAGGAACTCAGCAACAGGAGCAAGCATTGGGGAGATCACACAGACGGCCAGGCACACTGGAGAAGCCACTTGCTTGCCAGGCTTAGAGAGCAAATAGTTGGGGTTTTGTCTAAAAAAAAAATACAGGGAAAAAAAGGCAGATGGCACCATGGAAGTGCTATCTCTTTCTCTTGCTCTCCCTTAACCCAACAGCGCTTCCTTCAGTGGGACATGTGACCTCCGACTATGGAAAAAGCCAGTGTGTGCCAAGCCTTTCCCCCTAAGAATGTCTGAACCCCACTGCAGCTCAGGCTGGGTCCAAGGCACTGATTGATCAAGGCAATGACTTGGTTGTCCTGATTATTATCACAAAGCCCAACTTTCTCTTAAAATGCCAAGTATGCATAAAAGAATATAAACCATGTGTGCGTGTGTTTGTGGGTGCTTGGTGTATGCTGAACCCCTGCTATTTCTCTTGTCAGTGACCAGGAATTTCAAAATTCTCATATGAAACCAGTAAAATAGCGCATCCAGCCTATACCCTGCTACTGCCACGTCGCCACAGATTCCTTCCTGTCTGCCGGTAGACAGTGTGAAGCCCATGTGGACACATTCATACCAACCTCCCTGTCTGGGACTCCCACCATGCTGTGAGCCCCTGTTCCTCCGCTGGCCACAGTTGGAGCCCTGGGAGTGTGGGGAGGGGAGAAGCTTGAGGCCATCAGGATGGAGACACAGCAGGATAGCTGTCTGTCACAAACCCCTGTGGGCTTGTGTGTGCAGAATGTCGTGTAACTGGTTGCTGTGCTGCTATGGTTGCTAGGCACTGTTAGACTCACTGTTAAGGGCCTTGGGAGCTCGCTCCTTAATCATAAGGCATAATGTAGCGGAGGAGGCCCCGTGTTTCTACACTCCCAGGCTTGTCAGTGAGAGAGGCTGCAAGTCTGGGAGCTTACAGTCTTGGAAGGCAGAGCTGGTTTCCCTGCAGCTTTCTCATTTTGTTTTGTTTTGGTTGGGGGATGGGGGGGAGGAAGTGTTTTTCTGGCACTGATTACGGCCCTGGCCACCCTGGAAAGCTGTTCCACCCTACGTCATATTCCAGATTATATAAACTATGTATGTGAGTGAATGTGGGGGCGCGTGCGTGTCAGTGAGTGTGCACGCAGGCAGGTGCTTGGGGAGGCCAGAGGACCATCTCAGGCATTACCCCTGAGGACCACCCGCCTTCTTTCTTGTGGCAGGGTTTCATTTGGAGCTCACCAATTGGGCTAGGCTGGCTGGCCAGTGATTTCTGTTGTTTCTGCCTTTCTGGTGCCAAGATTACAAGTGTATTCCATCATATTTGTTTGTTTACATCTATTTTGTGGTATGGGTGTATGTGTGTGTGTACACACGCCTGTGTGTTTGTGTTTGTGTGTGTACACACGCCTGTGTGTGTTTGTGTTTGTGTGTGTATGTGTGTACACATGCCTGTGTGTGCTTGTGTTTGTGTGTGTACACATGCCTGTGTGTGTTTGTGTTTGTGTGTGTGTGTACACACGGCTGTGTGTGCTTGTGTTTGTGTGTGTGTATACACGCCTGTGTGTGCTTGTGTTTGTGTGTATGTGTGTGTGTACACACGCCTGTGTGTGCTTGTGTTTGTATGTGTGTGTGTACACACGCCTCTGTGTGTGTGTGTGTACACATTCATGTGAGTGTGAGGGCTAGGTTTTCCTGGGGTTTCCTGGTTTTGCCTAGGTTTTCAGTCACTTTCCACTTTAATTTTTGAGACAGGGTCTCTCATGGAACATAGTTCTGCTAGGCTGGCCTGCCAATGTACTCTGGGGATACACCTCTACCCTCCAGTCTCCTCCCCCTCCCTGTCACCTTGTGTTGTGGTTATAACCAGGTGTGCTATTCCCAGGTTGCAGCATTACACCAGGAGCACCATGGCACCTGGCTTTTCCTGTGGGTTTTGGGATCTGAACTTGGTTCTCGTGCCATGAGACAGATGCTTTCTTGCCTGCCGGAGCCATCTCTCTCTATCCCAAACCATCTCCTTTTAGAATCTAACCCAGATCATCTGTTTTGGTGGGAGAACTGCAGACTCTAGGATGGGACTCAGCCATGGAGACCTTGCTGCCCATGAATGGACCCCAGTTCCATTCTCAGCGTTTGGCAAAATGTCGAGCAAAACAACAGCAAACCCTTCTGGTACCGTGGAGCCCGTAGAGCCCGAGGACCAGCACGAGGCCTCCAGAGGTGGAGCCTCAAGGCCACTGGCACAGGAGCTATTTCTCTGGGTGAAGACACAGAGAGTCTTGGTGCCCATCAGGACTGGCTAACCCGTACAGATAAGCCTAACATCTCACCTCTACGGTCCTGGTCCCAGTGCTTTTGATCTCCCAGGCTGGTGACCTCTCCCTGTATTGGAACAGCATCTGGTTTTGGAGAATGAAAACAGACCAAGAATAGCAGCCTGCTTCTCTCCTGTTCAAATCTACCCAGGGATGTCATTCACTGCTCATAGTGGTTGATGAGTTTGGGGGTGTCTTCTCCCCCTCATGGATCAAGGCTATGGAAGCCCTCAATATCCGTCCACTCTCCAGGCAGTAGGGAAAAATTACGGGGAAGGCAATCATTTCTGTTTTGAAGTCTTCCAAGAAGACCTCTTTGTATCTTTTTTTGCTTTGCCATCTCTTACTCTTGTGGGCTTTGTGGTCACCAGGGAGGCTTCTAGGTAATCATTTAAGAGAACAGACATGTACTAGGTAAAATGTTAGGAGTTTTAAAAAAGTGTGCCTGTGTTTGTGTGTGTGTGAATGTTGAATGGCAAAACCTATTTATTCTTTTTTTTTAACTTTAAAAAAATTAAAATTATATGCATGTGTGTCTCTGGGGGGTGGGGTATTTACACATGAGTGCAAGAGTCTGCTGCTGCCAGAGATGACATCTGGAGCCACAGGAAGTTATGAGCTGCCACACGTGAGTGCTGGGAATTGAACTCTCGTCCCCTGTGAGCAGTACTTGCAATCCCCGAGCCGTCCGTCTCTCCAGTCCTCCATTTTCAATTCATCTTCCTGTTTTCTTTCTCCCCTTCTTCCCCTTCCTTTTGTTTTATAAAACAGGGGTCTCCCTCAATATGTAGCCTGGGCTAGCCTCAAACTCAAAATCTTCCTGCCCGAGCTTCTCAAGAGCTTGAATTCCAAGCACCCGTTGCTACGCCCTGCTGTACATAATTCTTAGGTAATTCAGTTTTCTCAGTGCCCTTCATATTTTTCAGCCCCTTTCCCCAGAAAGGAGTCTAAAGCACACCGTGTTGCATGAGAGTCTGGCAAAGGGATGGGGATGAAGGCATTCATACCACCTACTGGATTTGCATTTTGATAGGATTGAAAACTAAGTGTAGTTGTTATTCTCCACTAATGTAATTTCAAGGCAGCACCAGGCTGTGTGGAGTCTCATTTCCTCCTCTCTGGCAGGCCAGTGCACACTCAGGGTTGTGAGCCAGCCTTCAGCCTGCAGCTGTGCCAATGCAGAACCCTGTCCTCCCAGAACGGCTGCTGTCAAAATGAGCAGAGTCCCACCGCTTCTTATAGTGTCAACGAATTTCTTAACGGCTTGTACTAGTTAGCTTCTCATCAGACTGCCAACACTCCGGTGCAGACCCAGAGAACTTTGTTTCAGTTCCTAATTGGAGAGGGTCATAGCCTATGGCGATGGGGAAGGTATGGCCGAATTCATGCCGGCTGTAGCTTTGGCAGGGAGTTTAGCACAATGGTAGATCAGAGAACACAAAACCAGGGCCATGCTAGACCTATATCCACCAGCCAGGCCCCACCTCCTAAAGGCTCCACAGGCCCCATACCAGCTGGGGATCATGAAAACCCTGCAGTGGGGACAGCTCATACTCAGTCATCACAGGGAAACAGTCCCCCTTGCAGCGTGGTCCTCATACTCTGACCTCATAGGAAGATGTGGTGGGCATGGGTACTCTGACCACTCTCAGGGTTCCTGAGTCAGTAAGCCGAGTTCAGCCTGGAGACCGCTTTCCCAACTAGTTCCCACGTAATGCCACTGTCATCTCGGGTCTGAGAAAGCGTAGCTCACGGGCTCCTTTGTTTTGCTTGTTCTCCAGGACACTGTGGACTAACTCCTATGATTCATCTCACGTTTAATGAATGGGTTTTGGTTTTCGAAGGGGGAAGACTTTAGTCATGTTTTATCATCAAAATCTATGGTCTTGGTTGTTTACTAGCTCCTGTCCCTTTCTCTGTCTGAAAATGCATCGAGATGTTTATGATACTAATGAGAGGAGGCTGGAGGTCAACTCTGAGTATAGGTCTTAGAAGGGGATCATCCACTTTGGTTTGGAAACGGAGTCTCTCACTTGGCCTGGAGATTGCTGTTTGGCTGGCCAGTGAATGCTGGAGACCTGCTGCTCTCTGTTTATGAGTGACTCCCATCTGCCCCAGTCTCCTGGGAGAGAACTAAAGTCTTTATGCTTACATGACAGGCACTCAGCTTCAACTTTAACACTACTGTTAAGATATAGAAAAACTCACGAGTTGGAAATGTAGCATGAAAAATGCTTCAGGTTCTGGCTCCAACACTGAAAAAAAGGGAGAAAGAAAGGCAGAAAACACACACACACAGAGAGAGAGAGAGAGAGAGAGAGAGAGAGAGAGAGAGAGAGAGAGAACTTCCAGTCTTAGGAAAGAGGTAATACTATGGGTAAATGAATAAAATTGCAAAAATTCAAGAAATTGAGGTGCACTCTCTGGCACCTCAGAGCAAACTGATCTGGTGCAACCAATAAGCGTTATCTTTCAAATATAAAAAGCTAATGAGAAGAGACAAACTTGGAGATTTTCGCAAAAATCAGGATTCTTCTGCAAATAAGTAGAAATTGTACAATGAAATTTCCATGTCGCCTCTGCCTATCCATAGAGCCTTGGTTTCCTCATCTGTGAGGAGACCATGCCCAGCTAAGCCCAACCTTAGGCCTGGGCATTTGCTGGCTCACTAGTGAGTGTGCTGTGGAGTATTCAGATGTTTACATCAGCGTGGACTCATTCTAAATCTGGCGGTGGTCCTTGGCCTTGCCGGCTGGCCTTTGTCCATTTGCACTAAACATAAGCAACATCCAAGACAAAATGATAAAGGATGGATCAGTTAACCATGTCATAACAAGGACATACCTGTGCAACATGCAGTGACACCAGGGTTCCCCCTTCTCAAAACCTAAAACCTACATCCCCTGAACAGGGGCTCCGGACCAAGCTCCTGAGACAGGCTTTCTCGTTTTCCTGGAGGACTGGGGGCAGCTTTTTTGAGATCCTGCTATTGTAATGCCTCCCAGTGGGGTGAGCCCAGGGTACCCTCAGCTGCCTCGCATCTTTTTATGATAAGCCTCCCTCATACTTAAACTTAACCCTGCCCCTGCCCCACCCCTTCCCACCCCACCCCACCCCTGCCTCATTGTCTTGAGGCTGCTCTCCCCCCTCCCACTGCTCTCACTCCTTAGTTCCCAGTTTGTTTGTGCTTCCTCCTTAGCGGAGAGTCCCGTGACGTCACTTCCTGTTGCAAAGGCAGGTTTTCTGTTTGTGGAGTGAAGGAAGAGAGGAGTAAGCTGAGAGGAGCTTGAGGGGAATCTCAGTAAGAGTCCAGTCAACACTAAATACAACTCAGACTTCTGGCATAAGTAGGGGGTGACAAGAACCACTTAAAAATAAAACCAAAGATCTACTTATTTATAGGCAGCTACGAGGTCTTTAGCAAATCGCCCGGGGCAAAGGACTTCCGGAGTCTTCCTCCTTCTAATTCGAAATTATATCTGGACCTTCGTCTTTAAATTTAAACCAAGCCAGCTTTGAGCACTGAAACTTGAGGCTGAGTGAGCTTCCGGCTCATCTGAGAGGACGGTTACAGAGGGTGTGTAGAGCTGTTTAGATCTTTCCACACTCATTATCTCCGCCACAGACATGTTAACCGAATGCTATTGGTATCTCAGTTTAGCGCAAATAAAACTCAGGGGAGAGAGGTGACCCGCCTGTGCTTTGCAGCACAAAGAAGCAGGACCCAAATCAACCTGGGTTGTTGAGTCTGATGCAACGTTCTCTGTTGTCCCATAGTGATGCGCCCTGGCTATTCCATCAGGATTTGTTGTAGGAGAAGGAGTTTCACAGGCTGGAGAGAGAGATTGTGTTGCAGGCCAGCTTGAGCGGGTTATCCATCAGTGGAGAGCTACAATCATTCCGTGCCTGTTTATGGAAGCATTCACTCGGGCCCTTTGTTCCACGTCTGAGCCTTTGTGCTAAGCTGGCAAGCAAAAACCTGAGACACAGGAAGTCACGGTGGGTCTTAATTGGTCACTACAATAACGGCTTTGGATGGATATTCCCTTCCGATGAATCACCCTCAGGTGGCCAATGAGTCAGGCTGCTTAACTGTAATCTTTAATTCGGTTCTCACTCATAAACAGTTCTCCTTACTTCAGAAGTCTTTAATTTAAAAGTCAGGGCAGTAGGAGCAGCCATTTCAGAATTTCCCTCACGGCTGGAGAGAAGCCTGAGAAATAAAAACAAGACTCCTCATTTGCAACAGAACTCACAAGTGTCATACCAATTGTGAGGTCACCTGCAAGATTCCTCAAAGATGGAAAAGGTGGAACCGTTGCCAGGGACCCCAGTCCTGCTCAGGAACCCAGGGGTGGGTCACCAGGAACCCTGCTGAGGGGATGGGCAGAGGGGCTGAGATTTTTAAGAGAGACACTTCCATTCCTTGTTTATGTGTCGGTGTCTGTGTGAGGTCACTGAGCTGCATACCCAGGTGGTCCCTCTGTCCAGAGAGGAGAGGAAGGTTGATCTATTGATGGTTTAAGACTTCAAGGAACAGATCCTAAGCTGACTGTCTTCACAATACTGGAAAGAGATGCCTAATGTGGGCGCTACCTACACCTAGCTCAGCAGCCAAGCCAGTGGTAGCCTTTCTGTGCCAATGGACCGTGTAAGACTTTCCTCATTTTTACAGAAGGATGAAAAGAACGGAAACAAGATGCTCTGAATCCCCAGAGAGTTCATCTCTGGGTTGTCTGGTAATGTTTGGAGCAGGCACAAACAAGCAACACACATATCCATATGTTCATGTGCATACCATGTCTGTGTACATGCATACATAAGCACACCACAAAGTGTGTCAGGCCATCCTCCCAAAGGGGAAGTACCTGAATTCACACTGGAATTTGCTACAAGTTAAAAAGTTCTAAGATCTCAAAAATAAGTTTTAGCAGCCAGAGAGATGACTCAGTGGTCAAGGGCACTGGTTGCTCTTCTAGAGGACTCAGGTTCAACTCTCAGCACCCGCATGGCAGCTTCCAATTGTCTGTAACTGTAACAAAACTGTTTCTTGTGGATCCGACACCTCTTACATGCAGGCAAAACACCAACACACATAAAATTCAAAAAGCAAAAAGGAAGAAAAGTGAAAATCTTTTAAAAAAATAAATTTTAATAGTTTCCAAATGCTGCGTCAGTATCATATAGGCTAATTTGCTGGTCTGTCTTTTACCGCACTCTTGGTTTTAAGGTGGCCACAAGCCTTTTGTGGGCTAAGAGTTCATACTCTATGCCCAGCAGCACAGTTTACATGTTAAAAAATATATTAAGTAGACCTTTCTTTTTAAAAAGATTTTATTAATTTTATTTTTGTATAGAGATATTTAGCTTCCTTATGCCTGGGCACTGTGCACAGGCCTGGCACTCAGAGTGAGTCAGATCCCCTGTGACTCCTTGTGAGCCACCACATGGGTGCTGGGAATTGAACCTGGGTCCTCTGGAAGAGCAGCCAGTGCTCTTAACCACTGAGCCATCTCTCTAGGCCATGTTACATTTTAAACAGAAAAAAATAAAATAAAATAAAATAAAATCAGGCTACAAAGCCCTCCGTCCAGTGGAGCAAACTCAATCCCTTTTCTAACTGGGGCAATGTGACAAATGTTGAATTCCTATTTCACCAGTGGCCAATGGGATGAGAAAGAAAGCCTGATTTTCACAATCATCACCCCAAAGGAAGAACACGTTCTGGGGTTATTTTGTCAACATGATTCTAGCAGAAAGTCGAGTTCACACATCATCATAAAAACCTGAAGCTGTCACAAAGTTGAAAGTAGGGCAAAATAGTTTTGTGTCTTATTTCTTGTGACCTTTTGCCTGCTCAGCCTTCCTCACCACCTCTCCCCCTCTCTTGGCTTCCTGTCCAACTGGTAGACTTTACCTGCACTTGTGCCTGTACATCCATGGCTCTCGGCCTCCCTAGTGCTGCCACCTCCCATTGTGACGCTGCCCAGGCACACAATTATTTTCCTGGCCACTTCATAACTGTGATTTTGGCTTTTTTATGAATCGTAATGTAAGCCTCTGAGTTTCCTGATGGTCTTAGGCGGCTCCTAAGAAAGGGTCATTTGCCGCCCCCAAAGAGGTCAAGAGCCACAGGTTGAGAACTACTGATTTACATGAACCCGTGTATACATCATAAGCTATTTGCTAGATTCTGGATATGAGCTCCTGTTTCTGAAATGTGGCCAGTGAGGCCTTTCTCCTGTTCTGTTAATGGCTTCTTTTGTGGTGTAGAAACTCTAATTTCATGGAGTCACACGTGTGGCAACCCTTGGACTGTGTGCTGGGGCTGTGTTTAGGGAGTTCTTGCTTTGCCTGGTGTCTTGAACAGTGCGTTTTCCTCCAGCATTTCCATATCTCAGGTTTTAAATTATGATCTTTGGTCCACTTTGAGTCCACTTTTGTATAGTGTGAAAGATACAGATTTACTCCGTTCTTCTGCTTGTGGACACCAAGCTTTGCTGTTTACTGGCTGGCTAGCTGCTCCAGCCCATGCCTTGGGTCTGTCTATTTCTGTGCCACTACTAACCCGTCTTTATTACAGCTCTGTAGGATGATAGGAGACAAGGTCAGGTATCGATGCCTGCAGCTGTGTTCTTTCTCGTCAGTCACAGGTTTGGCTGCCCGGTCTTTTTCAGCCATGTCTTCTACAGATTGTGTTTTCTATGTGATACTGTGCACTTTGCTCATAACCCCCCCCCAACTCTACTACAATAGGTTTCTCCCATTCTCTCACTGTTCTCCTTTCTCTTTCCTATACTCCCCTTGTACCTTAAAGCCACAAATGTGTGGGTGATATATATATATGTATATATATAATATATTTGTATATATTATATATATTCACTTATATAAATCAAGATTTTTACATATGAAAGAAAACTTGTAATATTTACATTTCTGACTGTGAGTTACCTAGATCTCCAGTTCTATCTATCCAAATGAAAGGATTTTGTTTGTCTCAGCAGGGGAGTAAACCTCCACTTGTATATTCACCATGGTCTTTGTCCGTTTGTCTCTTGCCGGGCATCTCTGCTTCCTTCATGTCCCGGACGTTGTGAGAAGTGCAGCGAGAAGCATGGATGTCGAAGTGTCTCTGGTGTGTTGACTTAGAGTCTTTGGGGGATCTGCCTAGGAGCGGCTTAGCTGTATCCTTCGGTAATGCGGGATTTAGTTTTTAGTTTTTAAGGCACCATCGCACTGATGTCCGCAGAAGCTTCAGCAGCTGGCACTCCCAGTAGCAATGACTACTCCGCTCCTCACACACTTGCTAGCTCTTGCTGTCACAGGAGGGAATGGTATGCGCTGCTCTCTTTCCTGCCCTTTCCTTCTTGGGCAGTAGACCTCCCCACTCCCACCAAGCAAACTCTTGGGGTTACTGCGAAGTGCGGAGACTCCACAGTGCCCAGGATAGCCTTAGAGAAATGCAGTATCTCCAGGTTGCCCTCTGACCTTTCTCTGCAGCTATGTGAATCTCCTTTCTGGATGGGCAGTTGTTTCTTTTGTGGGACCCACCCACACTCCTTTTCTTAAATAGGCTGTATCTCCTGGGCTCGCCTTCAGCCCCATCTCAAGCATCCCACTGCTTGGTGCCCAGCTCCTGGTCACCACGTGAGAGGTTCTCCCCTTGCTGGGGTGCCACCCACTGCATCATCATTCAGAGGCAGTCTGAGGATGGATGGCTTTTGCCCGCTTCTTTCGTATTTATTTCAGGTACAGGAACAATCCAGTTCTGGGCGTGGGTGCGAACCGGTAACTCGGTCCCATTTGAACAGAGTACTCCATTTGAACCACCAGCACAGTGACCATCACAGACTCGTCGGGCGTAGGAAGCTTCCTGGACTCAGGAGATTTGGATGCCGGAGCTCAAGATGATAAAGTTTTAACTCTTTTAGAAAAGGAGCATGCCTGAAAACAAAGCTAAGGGACAGGAAAACTGAGTCGGGAGAGTGACAGCGAGGAAAAGACAGCTTAGAGGATACTTGCCGAATCACTGTTCTCAAAGCCAGCTCAGCCTTTGGACTCAGCAGTTACCCAAGCCAGGAAGCTAGGAAGCCCCATCTTATTTATTTACAGATAAAACCGAGACACAATGAACTGCCATCTGCATTTGTTCGGACGGTGTACCCGCTTAGCCGCCCTCCTCGACCTCAAAGTTCCTAAACCTCCTATGCTCATCGTTTCGGGATTTTATAACTCCCTGAGGCAAAGTGTATTTCTCCTGCTAGTCACACCCCTGTCTGTTTTTTTTGCATGATTAAAAAGAGCCTGAGAGAGTCTTGCTTCTGATTGGCTATTGAGGTGTTCCTGCCTAACAACCCTATTGGCTTTTTTCTATTCCATTCCCACTTGGCCTCAAAGCTCAAGGTGTGCGGCAGAGACTAGACATCCAGGCAGCATCTGAGTGACTCTCAAAATTCCTCATTGCCGGCTGGGCCGCGTGGGTGTTTCACTTTTACTATGTATGCACAGAATCTATGGTGGTCAGCTAACGAGGAATGTAGATGGGCTTCCCACAATATGGCGGCGGCTCCGGGCTTGAAGCCTTCTGGCTTTTCTTAAAGCAAGGCTGTAGTTTTGGCTTCTTCCCGTCCAGCTGGGCTCAGATTTCTAAGGAAATTGCTTCCCTGTTGTCCTTGATGCATAATGGCTCATGGTTCACGCTGCTTGACCCAAACTCCCTTAGGCTATGAGGTCACCTTGAAGGAAGGGCGCTATAGGATGACAAAGCTATTCAAGTAAACTTTTAAGGTGGAAAAAGAAATAAGATGATCCATAGGAAGTTTATTTTCTCAACGACTTTGTTCTGTTGCCAGAGTTCCATCCAGTTGAGTGGCTCTCTGCCTTTAGAAACCAACGTAGTTACACCACACAGGTTTTGGCTCTAGGAGATCAACCCTTGTACTCAACAAAATGCCTTCACTCTTTTGGACTTTTGAGTAGTACTCTGTGCTACTGGGAGGCAATCGGTTTTAATCATGCACCTGCTGTGGGTCTGTCAATCATTCCTACCTTGGGGCTGTTACAAATAGAACAGCTAACGAAAACTGCCATATGGATTTCTGTGTGAACACGGATCTTGATTCTCTGGGATAATGCCCAGGAACATGGTGGGTAGGCATGGCAAATGTGTGTTTACTCTTTCAGGAAGCTATAACCACTTTCCATAACAGTTTTCCTACACCACTTACCTGCCAAGGATGGCTCTGAAAAGAAAGTGGAACCAGCCCATCTTACAGAAATGTATTGCTGAGGACCACAACGTTGGGAGGGAAGAGTCATTGAATAAACTCTTGACCATCCACCAGGCAGAGACTTGCAGATTTTGGGGGTTTCCCCCATTGGTTTTCATTCTTGCTTTGGTCCAATATTTCCTCCATATGCTCCATACCTGTGCCATCATATGTTGGTAGTATGTGATTTCCTTTTTGTGGATTTATAGTTAAGGGATTGCCGTGAGTCTTGGACCTAGACCAAGTTGAGACTGTAATAGACTATGGGGATGTCTGAAGTTGGACTGAATGCACTTTGCATTCTGATTCAGCTACAAGCCTATGGGGCCAGGGAATGGAACGTGGTGGTTTTAATGAGAATGAGCCCTGTGGGCTAATATATTCAAATGTCTAGTTTTTCATTCAGTGCGATCTTTTATAGGTGTCGCCTTGGCTGTGACATTTCTTCACAGTGCTAGAACAGTACCCAAGACACTTCCTCTCCCAGTCTCACTATTGTAGCATCATATATTAAGAGGACAAGCCACTCTCCATTGCACTGGTTTCATAGCTATGTGAAGATCAGCCTCCTATGCGAGGCTGCTTCTAGGTTCTCCAGTCTGTTACTCGCTCCCATTGAGTTGATCTATGACATGATCTATGTTAAGAAATAAAACATTTCACTTTTGTGTGTGATGTGTATACATGCACTTGTCTTGGTGTGCTTGAGTGTGTGTGTGTGTGTGTGTGTAGGTACAGGTACATATGCATGGAAATACATGGAGGCCACAGGACAACCTTGGGAGTCATCTTCAGGAATACCCTGTCCACCTCCTTTGAAACAGGACCTCTCATTGGCCTGAAGCTGACACGTTAGATGGGGCTGGCTGGCCCATGAGCCCTAGAGATCTTTCCTGTCTTTTCCTAGTGTTAGGACGACAGCTGCACACCGGTACTCCTGGCCTTTCTTCCCATCCTGTATGACACAAACTTGGTAATGATCACTAAGTGATAACTCTGGAAATTAAGCCCAGTTATTCTTCTCAATTTATAGTGTGTGTGTGTGTGTGTGTGTGTGTGAGAGAGAGAGAGAGAGAGAGAGGGAGTGTGAGGGTGAGAGATAGATAGATAGATAGATAGATAGATAACAGTTTTACTGTGTATCCTAGGTTGACTGTATACCCACTATGTTGTCCAGGCAACCTTTCAGCTCATGATCCTCCTGCCTCTGCCTCTCAAATGCTGCCTTTATAAGTGTGCATCTTCATGCCTAGATCCCACTTTATACTTCTCTCTAAAACTGCTTTAAAATTATTCGATTTCCTTTTCTCCCCCCTAAGATTTTAGAACAAACATCTGTATAGGCAAGGGACACTCTGCTCAGGTTTTGATAAATATTTCACTGAGTTTATGGATCACTTTGGGGAGAGATGACACCTTTACTGAAGTGAGTCTTTGAACACACAAGGGCAGCATCTGTCTCCATTCACGCAGAGTTTTTGATGTCTTTCATCGGTGACACACCGTCTTCGGTTTACATACAGACTTAGCCAAATTTCCAACTGAAATTGTGAATTGATGCTTTCAGTTCAGTTCTATGAGGTTTTTTTTTTCTCACATATTTTGCAAGTCTTCTGTTTGATGCATAAATAATTAGCCTTTCTGACTGGTGGATTGTCTCTTTCATCATGTGCTTCTCTCTGCGTCTGAAAGCTTTCTTTGCTCTGAAGTTTGATTTTTGTATAGCCATTTCTCCTTACAGACAAACCTGTTTTCTTTTGCTTTTATATAGCCAGTGCTTTCTCTGATTTATCTTTTCATGTACACGTTTTCCATTTTTTTAAGTTTGAGCGTTGTCTCACTGCTGTGTGTGCAGCGAGTGTCTGCACAGAGACAATAGTGAGGCCTTGCATTTAAAAACCAGTCAACTTTATTCATTCTTCATCAGTATATTTAGGAATGAGTATGTGGGTTTCAGATGGATAAGTGCATAAAATGTAATTGCAGCGAGAGTATAAAAACCTAAACAAAGTGCATTATTTCAAAATAGCCATTCTAACTGTACAAAAGCTCACAGGGATCTGTAGTTTGGAGCTGAGCATGTGTTTATTTGAGTGGCTTCCTTAATATATCTGCAAGATGTTCTTATTTGTGAGATTAATACAATAAAGATGCCTTTATTTGAAAGCTGCACGTAATGTAATCATTGGTGGGATAGGTTTTAGTCTGCTTTTCACTTGTTGTTTTCTCTCTACGTTTTTGTTCTTTCTTTCTCTGGCTGTATGGGAATTTTAAATGTGAACCCCAGAGCTTATGTCTATCAGGCCAGTCAAGTTGGTAATGCTAGCTTCATTTAGTAACTTTAAAACCAAGTGCAGGGAGTGAAAAATAACACCCCTGCACCATTGCTAGGAAAATCAGACACACACACCTTTACAAGCAGAGGGACTTTATAGGACTGGTTTACTGTTGTCAATCAGACACACACACTTTTACAAGCAGAGGGACTCCATAGGACTGGTTCACTGTTGTCAATCAGACACACGCACCTGTATAAGCAGAGGGACTCCATAGGACTGGTTCACTGTTGTCAATCAGACACACCTTTACAAGCAGAGGGACTCCATAGGACTGGTTTACTGGTGTTGAGCAGATGATCTAACAGGTGACTGTGTGCTGAACACTTCCATGTCATGGGCTGCTGGAAACTTGGCAGTGGCCAGATGCAGCCTCAAGTTTGACAAGGGGAAATGGTGTGGCCGAGTTCTTCCATGGTTCTCATCCCTGCTGTTACACATACTTTTGTGTGTGAAAAGATTAAGTCAATTTAGGGTGATCATCAAAGGGATTTAGTAACATTTCAATGCAACCTTGTCTACATGGCTGCAGAGATCCCCCATTTTTTGACTCTTTTTTTTTTTTTTTATTCTGAGAGTGTGACTGGTGAGTTTTCTGCCACATGTTTGAAACCACAGGATGAGCAGAGAGCTACTATTTTGATTCCTGATACAGTTGGGTTCAGCCCAACTGTAACTTATGTATAAGAGCAAAGTGTTACAGCCTAAGCTTGTGTTAGTTGCATTGTATTCTGTAGAGGTTCCTTTGAAGTAAGCTGTCCCCTAGTGAGATGGGATGGGATTCAAGAACCCGGCACATTTCAGCTCAAAACTTCTTACCATCAGTGCCCTAACTATGAATGTCCTCATCCTTTGACCAGGCCACAGACTCTGTGGTTAAGGGATAGGCTCATCTCAGAGTATTGATCCTTATAATGTTAATGAGATGTCCACTTTGAAGTTCAGCCCACAGAGGGGCTGGCTGTGTCCAGAATTCTGACTAGGAGACAGTATGCAGGGATGAGAGAACTGAGAAAAATTTCTCAATGTAAGACATGCAATAGAAAAGGAAGGAGATCCCCGAATTTCCCCTGCATCCCAAGGGCATCTCCCCTGCATCCCAAGGGCATCTCCCCTGCATCCCAAGGGCATCTCCCTTGCATCCCAAGGGCATCTCCCCTGTATCCCAAGGGCATCTCCCCTGCATCCCAAGGGCATCTCCCCTGCATCCCAAGGGCATCTCCCCTGCATCCCAAGGGCATCTCCCCTGCCCACACCAAATCCTCCAGACAGAAGCTCTTGAACAAAGTATGTCAGTTGTCAAATCTAGGTCAGATGTTCACAGCTCTTACACATGAACTAATCAATTGGAAATGTTGTCTTCTATCCTCTGTAGCTAAAGAAGGAAGCATGGATCTACAATTACAACCACCCTATAAACACAAGTAGAAAAGATTTAACCTTCTGGCATGCATACATGTTATTGAGCTGTTATAAGATGGGAGAGTAGGCTCATACAAGGGAAAAGGTATGGTATATCTACCATACTTTGGTAATTTCTACCCTATTGGATTTTAGATAGAATACTATGGGGGTACAATAGTAAAGATTGGGCACCACACTTCCATAAATGATTGCAGATCACCTATGGCAAGTTGTGTGATCTTAAAGAGTTTAGATTTTTACATTAGTACAAAGTGAAAACAGAATATGGCTTATTAGCTACACAGTCTTAATATTAAGTGAGATAATTGGAATAATATACTTATATATGTATTTATATACACAATATATATGTATATGTATATATATATTTATCACAGCATCTAATGATGGTTGTTGCCATTCCAATTCTCTTTTTAAAATAATGATTCTAATCTTAGCACTCTGATCAGTATTTCTAATGAAGCAATTATCAACAAAGATTTTTTTTTTGTCAAACAGACTCAAGTGTAAAATTCATTGTTTATATTAGATCAAAAGACATTGATTATATTGTTTACCTTTTTAATCAGTTTCCTCATATATAAACTGGTTAATGATATGTACTGTAAAATTTAATCTGATATATAAAACTACGTGGATAAGAGAATTTAGCAGAGTCTATCATGTAATGAATGCTTAAATAAAGTGACTGCTATTAGATTATCATCATTATTAAATATAATAAATATTTACCTAAGACATATAATTTATGTGACATTCCAAAGACACTTCATGCAATCTAACAGACATATCAGCTTCTCTTCTGCCTGATTTCTGCAGTGCTGATGTCACAGTCCTCTCCTGTATGATCCCAGCAGTGCTGATGTCACAGTCTTCTCCTGTA
>NW_022196905.1:165924431-165925978 GCF_008632895.1 Mastomys coucha | reverse complement strand
ATGTCACAGTCCTCTCCTGTATGATCCCAGCAGTGCTGATGTCACAGTCTTCTCCTGTATGATCCCAGTAGTGCTGACCACACAGTCCTCTTCTGCCTGATCCCAGCAGTGCTGACCACACAGTCCTCTCCTGTATGAACCCAGCAGTGCTGATGTCACAGTCCTCTCCTGTATGATCCCAGCAGTGCTGACCACATAGTTCTCTTCTGCCTGATCAGCAGTGTTGTTGTCACAACCCACTCAGTTGAGCCCATAACCATGGTAGTACCTGCAGAATTCTACCAACAAGGAGGGCACTCATCCACAGGCTTTTCTTCATGATTTACCCTTGGCAAACTCCTTCAGGCTCACTAGTTCTCATTTGTTGAGCACCTACTATGCCTAGAGCTAATTAGCCAGAGGAACATATTTGCATACATAAGGCAAATGTCACAGAGGTGCCTTGGTCAACCTGCACTAATGAAATGAACTTGCTTCTCGGTACTCACAACTCCTCCTGGACCCTGGTGACATGGTATGGAGTTGTGGAGTAGCCATCCTCAAGATGAGGTAGTGGGTGGGAAAACAAAAAGCTAAGTTAGTGGTCAGGTGGTGGCAATGGGATAGGAACCCTGATCACCAGGGAGCAGTCAAGGAAGGACAAAGTCAGAATCACACCGGGAGGAGGTGGCCTTGGCAAAGGAGGCTGACCTTTGGATTTTGAGAACTGCCTCTTGCATAAACAAACATTTCTACAAGGCTGGAGAAACTGGTTTCAGAAACCTCTTGGGCAATCGTTGACAAAGGTCATCTGGTGTCACTCCACCCTCATTTTGCTGTAGGTGTGTTCTCTTCTAGACTTGCCCCACCTAAACTAAGTGGGCATGTCTGGAAGTTAATGCTCCATTGTGCTGTGGGCTCTGCTGGCCTCCGCTAAGGGAAAGTAGACTAATCATGACTGGAACTTCCGTCTTCCCTCAGGCGTGCTAGTTAGTTATTTCAGTCCGTTCTGATAAACAAAGAGATAAAGACCTGGAGGAGAGTGATTGGAAGTAGCTCTAGGTGTGGTTTCAGTGGCCAGTCTGTCATTGGTTCCTACCTGGAGGGAGTCAGTGCAGCCATAGAAAAGCTACGTAGTAAAGAACAGAACGGTTACTTCGAAGCTTGAGGGGGGGGAGGGGTGCCTGCAACAAGTTTTAATAGAGGAAAGATAATCCTGTTCTTTGTTTTCATTTGGTTTGCCAATTGGATTGGTTTTCCTTAAAGAGAAGATCTCAAGAAAAAATGGATGAAGATGATTTTTAAGAGATACCATCTTCCGAGGCACAGACAAAGGAATCTATCTGTCCCCACGGGGTTCTAGGAGAAAAGCCATGAAAGGATGTGTGGCTTTTGCATCAACTAACAGGCTGGCAGAGAAACTTCTATCCCAGGAACCCTTTCGGGAACACACCCTTTTTGATGATTGCTGGAATCATCTCAGAAACACCTTAGAAACTGTGCTGTTTACCCAGCAACGGCATTCCTCACCATTCTGGGGTAGATGGAGGTGGGGTTGAGAGTTGGGG
>NW_022196905.1:165889597-165924353 GCF_008632895.1 Mastomys coucha | reverse complement strand
GGGGGTAGCGTTGGGAGCTAGGGTGGGGGTAGGGGTTAGAGTAAGAGGTGCCGGGTGGGGGAGGGATGAGAGTTGGGGTGAGGAGTCCGGGTAAGAGCAGGAGGTGGGGGTACGGGGTGCTGGATGGAGGGTTGCTTCCCAGAGCAGTGCATTGGTCAGGCTTTTTTACACAGCTTTGATACAAGACTCAAGGAGAACAACTGAAAGGAAGATTATCCTATGTTAGGCCTATGCCATTGTGGTGGGGCAGTTGACATGACAACTGGAAAGCCAAGTACAGAGAGTAGAGAAAGGAGCTTGAGCAATGCTGCCCCGGGGCCAGAAGGACTCACCTCTCCTACAGTTTGCCACCTCCCAGTGATGACCTCAGAAGAATAGACTCATTAAAGGACTAATCCTCCCAGGATTAATCAGCTGGCAAACAAGCCCCCACCCAACAAAGCTATAGGTAGCATTTCATATTCTAACTACCACAGAACCAAATCGCACCTCCGTGGGCACAAACTCTCTTTTAGGTTGTAAGTGTATGTAGAGAACAACTTTCTGTGATCTGAAGAAAAATTTGCACAAAGAAACAGAGTAAAGTAGACTCTTGGGGGTGGGAAATTTCAGCCATCTGAAAACTTCCATGGCCCCAAGGATGGTTGCTACAGCACTCTGAGGAACCTCTGAGGATCCTCTGTCAGCAGAAGGAAGCTGGGGTACAGCCACATGGTTTACATCAGGGGAGAGACAGACAAAAAGTCACTTAGGAAGAATGCCCAGGCCGGTCATTCTGCAGTAGGAACACAAGACATCAGGTGGCCTCACACCAGACCCTTCACCTCAGTGTGGTCATCGTAAGGCGTATAGACATGAACTTCCACAGCGGAAAGCCTTAAGAGCTGCCCAGCCTCCCTCCCAGACGTTTTAGGAGGCCCACGAAGAAGGCGCAGATATTTACGTAAGGCCAAGTGTTGTTATGAGCTGTTTTATTTATCCAGTCCAGACAATGTCATTAAATGCCTTAGTTAAGTCAGGCATCATGCCAAGCCATGCAGAAGAGCAGGCGTGGCGGCTCCTCACGGAGGAGCGACTCTTGAGGGGGAATAGAAGCAAACAACAGCCAAGCAGTCTGGTTTAATGAAGTCTATCAAATGCTGTACAGGAAAGACAGGGCTGTCGAGAAACACACATGGGGGCCATTATCCAGACACAGGACAAGAAAAGCTACCGGAGTGGGTAGTGACAAAGCAGCGTTCCAAAGGATTTTGAGGAACTGCAGGAATATATACCATGAGCTGGACTACCTTAGGCATCTGCTGAGTATATTGCTCTGGCATTAAGACTCACACTCCCACACAGATGGATAAAGAAAATGTTGTATGGACATGGTGGCATTTTATTCAGCCACAAAGAATGAAATCTTGTCACTTCCAAGCAAAATGGATGGGACCAGAGGATGCTGTGTTAAGGAAAGCTAGCCACTTGCAGAGAGACAGATAACATGTTCTCTGTCATGTTTGGAAGTTTAAAAAGTTCATTCTTGTGGGATGTATTTATTTTTTAATTAGGTGTGTGGGTATGTGTGGGTATACACATATTGTGCCCATGGTAGCCAGAGGTGTTAGATCTCCAGGTACTTGAACTGTGGATAATTGTAAAAATGTTTTAAAGAGAAAAAGATCCTTTACGATCTTTCAGGGTTCTCCAGTTTGTGTTTGAAAACACTACTACTGTGCATTTCAGCATACTGTCATGTTCTGCCTTTGTTTTGCCCAAAATGTGACTTTCTGTTCTTTATTTTGACATAGTTAAATGTTCTTTGAATACAAGAAAAATCATAAGCATCCAAAGTGGGAAGCAATAAGGTAGGGGAAATCACAGAAAAAAAAATAAAGGAAATCATTACCCTGTCAATAAAATGCATGTGCAGCAGGTCATGTGATCCAGCCACCTTCCCAAGGACAGCTCTTCATGTGTTGCTGGCTCTGCCTTCCCCCCTGTGCCATTGTCCTCTCTTCTCAATTCCATGAGGACAAGGGTTCCAGGTAACACTTCCTGTTCTATGTGTTTCACATCCTAAGTCTTATTACTTATGTAAAATTGTTTAAATTGTTCACTTGGTATGTTTTCTATCTGGAAAAATGTGTGTGTTGATTTTAAAGGTAATAAATCACAACTTTTTCATTAAAAACAAAAGCAAAAATCTCGACCTAAATATAGAACAGTAGTTAATAGAGATTGGGAGGGTGGAGAGTTGGGAGAGATAATTAAAAGGATTTTGGACATCAGTAGTGCACACTGTATACACCTATGGAAATGTCACACTGAATCAGATAAATACAAACAATTGGTATGTGTTGATTAAAATGTTTTTAAGTTACACTGGCTGGGTGTGGTGGAGAACACCTGTACTCCTAGCACTTGGGAGACTGAGGCAGAAAGATGGAAAGAATATTGAGTTCAAAGCCAGCTTGGGTTACATAGTGAGGCCCTATGCAAAACAGCAATAAAAAAAAAAAAACAAACAAACAAACCTGAGAACACAAACTAAATGAAAAAACAAACCCGAGAACACATAATGTAACATACAATACATGTGAATTTAAGCCGTGTGACAAGTGGAGACTGTTAATTTTCTAGACAACTACTATGTTACTTAGAAATGCGTGAGGCTGCAAGGAAATGGCGTTGGCGTGACCACAGGCAACAGCTGACTCCATGAGGTCATGGCCTCATCTCAGGGCTGCCACAGTTCATAAAAATTGCCTGGTAGGCTACCCAAGCCTCTCAGCTTTGGATGCAGAGGGGAGACGGACCAGTGAACTGCGAGATCATCCGCCATCCTTGCGTTTGTTGCTGCTCCACGTGTTCAGCTTAGCTTTCTTCAGCAAACACACCCCGACCTGCTCCCTAAGTGCATCTCCCTGCAGTCTCTTCTCTATTCTACCTGAAATGTAACTGCGCATTCCACCTCCTGTCTTCCGCAGAGTGAGGTGCAATCCAAGCTGGTGCTTGTCCTCCAACTTGACTGGGAAAACACAAACTTCATTACTTAACAAGAGCCAGGCACACCCTGCAGCCAGGACGGTTGCACACACAGATGATGAAATTTCTCTCAGTCTCTGAGGGGAGAAGCCTGGTGAGCAGGCATCGAACCACACAGAAAAGTCACCTCACAAAACAGAGACGTTTGGTCACTTGATCGTCCAGATTTCAAACTTAGGGGGGAAAAATCAAAATCATGCCTTTAAGTCTGTCTGATGAGGACTATTCAGGAATTGACAGGTCATTAGAGAGTGGCTGGTCTCTGCTGTGTATGGAGAAGGCTTTCAGGTATGTGGTGCCCGTTTACCATCTACCAGATGCTTGCATTTGGGAAGTATCCCTGAGTGATTTAGTCCCGTGATCCTTCACACTGGTGTTCTTTTGGTTTCAGGACAGGAAATTTCTGTGACATGGCTTCTAAAAAGCTCTAAAACCAAGGCTCCTGTACACACGCAGAGACACATGTCAGCAGGAGTGGTAAATGTCACACCTGTCTTCCTCAGTAGTTTCCAGTGGACAATGGCAGGAGTCTAAAGTGGGGTGTAGCCCTTCCAGGCTGGAACAGTTTGGAGGGGATTTCCTGGGATCATAGCTTCAGACTCGGACCAAGGTACAACGGAGAATGGCAAATGGCACTGCTCAGTCACCTCACCCCTCCCCAGCATGCCCTGACTCCTTTTTGCATCAGGGGTGCGAAGGCTATATCGTAAAGGGCTAAGCCTTTTTACATGCCCTTGGCACATAGTGTGGCATGGGGATGTGGACTTCTGCGCCATGATCTAGAGGCTAAAGAGTGTTAAACACCAAGGACCAGGATGATGGTATTTAGAGTCAGATTGTTCTGCATTAAAATCCAATCACATGACCCACAGACCAAATGTTCAGTTGCCTTTAGAGGTGGGTAGAAGCTCTGACTCTCATTCTCTCTCTCTCTCTCCTCTCTCTCTCTCTCTTTCTCTCTCCTCTCACTCATTTGTCAGACATGAACAGATGAAGCTAATGAATTACACAGCAACTGCTTAATATGTAAAAGAGTTGGGTACATAAAATATTATTATTATTATTATTATTATTATTATTATTATTATTATTATTGGAAATAGAATGCATGGCACAGAGAGATTTTTGTTGTTGTGTTCCACACTCTCAGAGGTGGAGTCTCAGAATCGGGAAATGATAGCCCTTTCCGGGGCTTGTCTCAAGGACAAACTATGATAGGGGCCAGAAAGAACTACCTCCAGTTCACATAGTTCAGAGGTTCTTCAAGGGTCAGAGTGGCTGAGCCAGAGGTAGCATGGGCCGTAGAGATTCCTGCTAACCTGCTATAGAAGCTGGCTAGAGGATACCTCAGTGGTCCAAAGAACAACATCTTGAGTATGGAAATAAATAATGACAGAAACAAACAACAAGCCACTGGGTAAATATAAAATCTAGGATTCTCACAGTACTGGCTGGTTTTGTGTGTCAACTTGACATAAGCTGGAGTTATCACAGAGAAAGGAGCCTCCCTTGAGGAAATGCCTCCATGTGATCTAGAGGTAAGACATTTTCTCAATTAGTGATCAAGGGGGGAGGGCCCATTGTGGGTGGTGCCATCTCTGGGCTGGTAATCTTGGGTTCTATAAGAAAGCAAGCTGAACAAGCCAGGGGAAACAAGCCAGCAAGCAGCATCCCTCCATGGCCTCTGCATCAGCTCCTGCTTCCTGACCTGCTTGAGTTCCAGTCCTGACTCCCTTTGGTGGTGAACAGCAATGTGGAAGTGTAAGCTGAATAAACCCTTTTCCTTCCCAACTTGCTTCTTGCTCATGATGTTTGTGCAGGAATAGAAACCCTGACTAAGACACTTACCCTGACATACATATAAATAAATGTACTGCACGGAAAGTGACTAATACACTGCCAAGACGCAGACAATACACTGTCAAGACACAGGAAATTGTTGACATCAGGAGATGTGGCAGGGGCAGCATGGCTTATATGAGCTTTCATTTGGGGAAGGGGTTAGAAGATTGAACTCAGGGCCTTGTGCATTAAGCACTGGTCTAGGTTGTGGCCTTAACCATCTCTCTGTTTCCCCTGGTGTACCATAAACATCTTCTGATTCAGTCTTTTTCACAAAAGCTTGGTTCATTCCAGTGACTTTTCTACCAAAGGCATGGAGATAGTAAATGTGATTTGTTTAAGCTACGTTAGCAACTTGACTGAACTTGAAGTGGTCTAAGAGACATGCCCCAGAGGAGGTCAACGAGGGTGTTTCCAAAGAGCTTCATAGGAGAAGAGAAGACCCTCCTAGATATAGGTGCTCCCATCTAATGGGCTGAGGACTCGGGATGAATAGAAGAAAGAGGAATCTAGATGAACACTGTCATTCATCTCTCTCTCTGCTTCCTGACTGTGGGTGAGCAGCTGCCTTACACTGCAGTCGTGGGGACTTCTCTACTATGGTGGACTGGATCCCTTCTCAACGTGTGAGCCACAGCGAGGCCCTCCTTCTTTACATTACTTCTCACCCCGTAGCCCATTACAAAAGCAGACAGTGACTGATGTGGTCCATGTTGGTCCGGCTGTGAAGACAACCGACCTGATCCTTGCATGTCCTTATTTATAATGTGAGTTCGTACAGCTGAGGCAGGGTGGAAAGTTGGTTCGCAATGACCTGGGAAGCAAAGGCGGGGGAGGCCATGACTGTAGAGTGCCTGGCTCTGTCTACTCTTCGTTATTAGTTGAGCTAGGCCCAGTTAATGCCTCTTGGTTGGGGGAAATAAGAAGGACACAGAAGGACAGACTGTATGCCCTCAGTTGTTTGTGGGATCTAAACTAGTTGATTTCACAGGAACAGAGAGTCACACGATGGTTGCCAGGCCCGGAAGTGTGAGAAAAGAAGAGAGGCTTGTCTCTGGTCAGAGGATAAGGTGGAAATGACAGAAAGGAGATAGAGTGAGATGAAATGGATGTGTTACACTGAATATTTAACTGTTGCACAATGTATACACTTCTCCAACCGTGGTGTTGAACAGTTTGAGCCTATCTATTTGATAATTAAGTATTTGGTAAGACAATTTCTACTTCATAGGAAGCATCACTCCATTTTCCTTGGTCAGACCAACTGTTAGCATTCCCTCTAGACTCCACACAACAGTTACCTAGCAACAGCCAGGTAGGCCTGGCTTGCTATAAAAGGGACTGTTTGGTCCCTCCTTGCTCTCTCTGCCCCTGTTATCTTTCTGACCCCTTTTTCCCTCTCTCCCTTTCCCCTCCCCGCCTCCACATGTTCCCAGCTGGCCTCTTCTCTTTGTCTCTCTGTCTCTTTCTCTGCCTCTACTCCCTTCTCAATCCCCCTTCCCTCTAGAATGTCTCCAAATAAATTCTGGTACCATAAGGCTGGTACCATAGCAGGGAGGGATGCTTCAGCATGGCCTCATTGAGGTACCCCTTCCCACTGCACCATACCACACTCTACAAAACATATTCTTGGCTTTATAAAACAAAATACATCACCAACATCTTCAGAACACTGCCTTGGTTTCCCATCACATAAGGAATATGGTACCTCTCCACATTGAGGAGGTGCTGACTCACAGCCTTCTTCCACCAAGATCTGCAGGGCTTAGGCCAGTCTCCCAAGACAGCAGAGCACAGCTCTGATAGCCAAACTAAAGGCTGCCAATACAAATTATAAAACTGCAGCTGAAATTTTAGTATTATCCTTCAAGTAACAGGAAATTGGAGTCAAGAATTTTCAAAGTGCTAGTTGCCACTGGCGTGTCATTGCAAATACAATGAAGGGTACCCTCCTGCACTTCATCCCCAAGAATATACTCAAATACAAGAGCAATGGGACTGACTTCTGCTGACCATGGTTTTCAGGTGCTGTTGGCAGATCTTATTAATGCCATATTCCTTGTTCGTTTCTAAGTATTTTCAAAGCCACAAATGGGAAACAAAGAGTTATACCCTAAGCTTTTCTGGAAATATAAAGATCTACTTCATTCATGTTAAGAGGTAGGGCTTGAAAAAGTAATAGTCTATATTTAAAAAATGATATATGTAATATATATGTGTGTGTTGTGTATGTATGTGTGTATATGTATGTATGCATTGTATATGTGTATGTTGTGAATATGTGTGTATAAGTGTATGTGTATGTATGTGTTGTGTATGTGTATGTATTGTGTATGTATGTGTATGTGTGTGTTGTGTATAGGTGTATGTGTGTATATGTATGTATGTGTTGTATATGGATATGTTGTGTATGTGTGTATATTGTGTATGTGTGTGTATGTGTATATTGTGTATGTGTGTGTATGTGTATATTGTGTATGTGTGTGTATTGTGTATGTGTTTATGTATGTATATGTGCATGTATGTGTGTGTTGTGTATGTATGTATGTGAATCCATATACCATGGCCTATGTGTGAATGTCAGCAGACCACCTATGAGACTATGTTCTCTTTCCACCATTAGATTAGAGGATAGAGGATCAAACTCAGATTGTCAGGTGTGGTGGCAATTGCTTTTGCCTCCTGAGCCATCTTGCTGGCTCTAATTTATGTACATATATTTTTAAGCTGTTATTCTACTCGTCTATCTGCACATGAGGGGGAGCTGTAAAGAAACTGCCAATATGACTGCTCCATAACGTGGAGCATGTGGCTCATGAAGGTTTTTTGTGTGCATAAGAGGAGAACAGGCAGAGGCACCTAGAAGAGTCCAGAGCAGGGAGAGATTGAATATGGCCAGGGGTAGGGCAGTGGGAACAAATATGGGAGATGGGGAGAGAGAGAGAGAGAGAGAGAGAGAGAGAGAGAGAGAGAGAGAGAGAGAGAGAGAGAGAGAGAGAGAGAGAGAGAGAGAGAGGAGAGAGAGAGAATAAGAAAAGTGTGTGAGAGAGAGAGAAGGAGAAGGAAGAGGAGAAAGAGGAAGAGGAGGAAGAGGAGGAGAACAACCTGGTTGTAAGGGTGAGCAGCCAGGGAAGGGAAGCCTGTGAGCTGGAAGGAGTTTAGGGGAGGGGAGGGGTGAGAAGGCCTGGGATGGTAGCGTGAACTTTGAAATGTACAACAGGTACTTGTGATAGCGATTTAGGGACCCTGGAGGTCAGTATGTGCTTTGATAAGCTGATAGGTGCCACATGTTCCTTCTGCCAGAGGCAAGAGAAGTGATTCCTTTAGGCAGATGGGAACTAGTTGTACAAATTCCTAAGGAATATCAACTTTCCTCTGACTTCCAGAAATCCTCCTCGAGTCCACCATTAGCACCCTTCTACATATCTGGACAGCCTGGGACCTGACACTATCCTTAACTCCAAGCTGTGTCCTTGGATGATGAAAGATGGACTTATAGATTGTGAAGAAAGGTTCCTTTTCTTCTTTACTTTGGCATTTCTAGGACCTGAGGTGTGGCAGTGTTTCCCTGAGAACAAGACAAGTAGCAGATCCTAGCATTTCCAACATGGTGGTCTCTGGGCTGGGAATGGATCCAGGAAGACAGGCAGCCATTCTTGAGAGGCCCCTGCCATGGTCCTGCTGGATTTCTGTGTGAGTACGTAAGGAATAATTTTTACAATATTTTCAAAAGTTTTATATGAATACTAGTTGTTAGCACTCTGTCTAAACTCCACCCCACAGTTACCTGGCAATAGCCAGTTATGCTCCTCCCCATAGTTGCCTGGCAACAGCCAGGTATGCTCCTCCCCACAGTTACCTGGCAATAGCCAGTTATGCTCCTCCCCATAGTTACCTGGCAACAGCCAGGTATGCTCCTCTCACAGTTACCTGGCAACAGCCAGGCAGGCCTGATCCACTATAAAAGGGCCTGCTTGCCCGGCTCCTCCCTCTCTTACTCTTGCTTCCCATTTGCTTCTCTCTTGCCCTCTTGGACTCTTCCTTTCCCCCTCTCCCTTCTCTCCACATGCTCATGGTCATGGCCAGCCTCTACTCCACCTTCTCCCTCTCTCTGCCTTTCTCTGCCTCTATTACCCTCTTAACTCCCCTCCCCATGCCCTGAATAAACTCTATTCTATACTATACCATCATGTAGCTGGTCCCTCAGGAGGAAGTGATGCCTTGGCATGGGCCCGCCGAGGTATCCCTTCCCCCATACCTCACCACACCCCCACAGAACATATCTTATACCTCTTTATCTTTTTATAAACACATCACTAGTAGTATGTACACATATATGTAATATATAATAATATATAATTGACACAGAATTGTTTATATTGATATAAATTATCAATATATAATAAAAGCTAATAATTATTATGCTATAATGTTACCATATTGATATATAATGTATAAATATAATACAGTAATAGAAATATATGTAATATGTTCACCTTTGGTATGTATTTCATAAAATGTGCAAACATGCTGTTATGCAAAATGCTATTATTCTAACATAATATATTAACAGCCAATTTGAAAGATATTCTAATGCAGATCAACACTGAAATTAAGCAGTGCAGGCTACTGCACAGCTATAGAAATAAATGTCTACATCTGTCCAGGTGACATTCTTTTAAGAGTCAGCAAGTCATGGCCCCTTGAGCCAAATAAATTCATCATTACCTATATTTACACAACCAATGGTAAATTAATGAGTTTGGCCTAAATGTTTCATACTTGGGTGATAGAGTTTGACCCAAATTGCCTCTACATATAGTCAACTGCAGCTTTGCTTGATGTATAACATCACTCAAGAGTGTTTCCTTGTATCCTGGCAACTGAGCCTCAGCCAACCATGACAACCGATGCTTCAGCCAACTACAGGCTGACAGCTGGCCCTTAAGCTCCAAAGAGAGAACGAGCAATTGCTCCAACTGGTAATTATTTCAATCACTTATGGTTCAAAATCACGGAAAAATAAACTTTGTCTCACAATTAACATAAGTGGTAAAACTATCACATGAAACAGGAAAATGCAATTATGATGTCAGATGGTAATTATGGCTAGGTCAAAAAGTGAATGTTTTGACTGTGTGAGGCTCATGGGACTGGAGAGTAACCTGTGCTTGTTCATTACACACACACACACACACACACACACACACACACATACACACACACACACACACACACACACACACACACACACATCCCATTGTTGGTGTTCTGGGTTACTTGAGATGATTGATGCAAGAGAGACCCTATAGGATGAGTTTAGGCTTCTCAGTAGCAGGAGGATCATCCTCTCAATGACTGAAGGCTGGCAGCTCCTTAAAAGAACTCTTTATCATTAAAGGAAAGGCACTTTTAGCAAGCTAATTTCCACATGCTGAAACCTCTTATCTGATCTAGAGGTGTCTTGGAGGAACAGTCACCTTAAACCCTTCCCAGCCACAGAGACTCCCTGCTGTGCCAGGCCTGTCTAGGGCTATGTTCTGCAAAGGCTCTGAGACTCCTTCCAAAGAACAACCTGTAATATCTCAGAAACAGCCACTGGCAAAAGCCTAGGTGCCATCACTCTGGAATTCACACCCAACACAATGGTCCTGCTAAAATTCTGCTACACACATGCACATACACACGCACTCACGCACGCATGCACGCACACATGCACGCACATACCACACAAAAAAACACACTCACACACACACACCACATACACACCACACACGGGCACACACATGCACACACACATACACTCACACACACTCACATACACACATAACACATGCACACACATACATACACACAACACTCACACACACACACACACACACACACACACATACACACAAACACACACTCTGTATTTAGTTCACAGGAACTGTACTTAAAATAGCTTTGGGTCCTACCAGGAAGACTAAGCTATGTTGCCACCTTTCTGCTATAGGTTCACAGAAATGTTTGTTACTTTGGAAACAGATATTCTGACACATATTGAACTGAAAAGGAGACAAAGAAGTTGCTAGAGGTTAGAAGCACCTGGAGACCTTCACCGCACAAGATGGGCGGCGGTGACGCCAGCATTCGAGGAGATGCTGAGTCCAACAAGAACTTCAGCTGCTGGAGAAGGAAGGCAGATGTCTGAGAAGGGGCCGAGCCGTCATTTCCTGCAGAAGTTTGTTACTGTCCTTAAAGGGACGAGGGCATGACTGAAATCACGTGACTACCTGGTGCCCTCAGTTTCCCCGTCTTGTTCTCAGCTAAAGCTTTTATTACAGGTATGAGCTCTACACTGCACTAACAAGAGAAAACAACATCATTGAGAGCAAGGAAGGGGTGGAAATAAACCCAATCATCCAACTGAAAACGTTGAAGAGAAAGAAGAGAAAAGAGAATGAATAGGACAGTTACAAACTACTTTCCGAGGAACTTGAAACATGTGTCATATTATTAATAAGCATTGGCTGCTCCTCGGTTAAATGATAAAGGTCCTCTAATGGTAGTCAACACAGCGAAGTTCGATGTGATTTATAGGTAGAGCACTAACTTTACTTGTTTACTCTCAATGGTGTATATTCATCACATGTGGCTGTACTGGGTTTCAGAAAGACATTTTCACACAAATATAGAGTGAACTTTGACCCCCACTTTCTCCTCTGTTAGCATTCCTTCTAGACTCCGCCCAACAGCCAGGTAGGCCTGGCTCATTATAAAAGGAACTGTTTGGCCTCCCTTAGCTCTCTGACACTCTCTCTTCTCTCTCTGACCCCTTTTTCCCTCTCTCCCCTCCCCCTATCTCCTCTCTCTCCACATGTCTGGCTGGCTTCTTCTCTTTCTCTCTCTGTCTCTGTCTTTCTCTGTGCCCTCTCTTTCCCTGCCTCTACTTCCTTCTCAACTCCCCTTCCCATGTCCCCAAATTAACTCTATTCTATACTAGATCTCAAATGGCTGGCACCTCGGGGTGGGGGTGGGGTGTACCTTAGCATAGACCCACTGAGCCACAGAGGCAACTCCTCCCACCGTACAATATCAAGCCTCCTCCTGCCAGGCCCCTTAATCCCATTTCTACTTGTAGGGCACATATACATATATGCTTTTATAAGTCCATATAAAAATGAGAATCTACAAATGGAAAGAAAACACACATCTGTCACTCCAATTTTGACTTTAATTCCCTTGCTATGAAAATCTCCAGTTGCAGTTTTTGTTTTTGTTTTTTTTCTGGAGAAGATATACATAACTTTTTTCTTTGTGTCTGAATAAAGTTCAGACACATACATTTTGTATGTATACCACGTTTTCCTTCTCAACTCCTGTGTACAGGCAGTATTAGCTTTTGTGAAGAGAGCTGCAATAACCACCCATATGTGCATACCTCTGTGCCAGGCTGGTTCGTTCCTACTGTGGTAGCGCTGGGCCACGTGATAGTTCGACCCTTAGGTTTCTGAGGAGCCTCCATGCTGATGTCCACAGTGGGCCACTAATCTGCAATCTCACTAGCAGCGTGTGAGCTTTTCCCCTTTCTCCACGTGCTCGCCAGCATTTGTGACTATTTGTTTTCTTGATGACTGCTATTCTAATTGGCCCGAGGCTGACTCTCTTCTTACTTTAATTTGCATCCCTTCCATGGCCATGAGACTGAACATTTTCATTTGTTCGCTAGCTAGTCCTACTTTAAATTTTGAGAACTATCTGTTCATTTCATTAGCCCATCCATGATTGGGTTGCTTGGTTTCCTTGTACTTGGCTTTTGAGATTTTTGCTTATTCTCTATATAAGTCTGTTGCTGCAAGCGATTAATCCTATTCAAATCACCCAGCAGCGGAGCGCATTTTTGGCTACCCACCCCAATGTTTTGAGTTACGGAATGAAAGACACACACACACACACACACACACACACACACACACACACACACAGAGCCTATTTTAATATGCCTTAAACAGCTCAATGATTGGGCCACTTCTAAAATCTCCACGTGGCCAGCACACTCTCCGATATTCCTGAATTATTACTTACTAAAACTGATATTCCATCCTGGCTGCCCTGAACCCAGGCCTGCAGCCTTCCTGGGCCACGAATCCTGTCTCAGTTGGCATTCTCTCTGTCCTTCAGGTCTTAGAGCTGTTTCTTCTTCTTTCCTGGCATCTTGGTTCTAAAACCTCTTTCCCCTCTCTGTTCCCTTGCCTGCCAATGCTAAAGACCCTGCCTCTGTCTCACTGCCCTGCCATTGACCACCAGCAACTTTATTTACCAATCAGAGCCAACCGGGACAGGGACCCTCAGCATCTCATCTGCAGATTCTTGTGCAATTTTGGGAACCCAATTAACATAATATACACGTTAAACTAAACCCACAACGTAAGTCCTCTGTTAGATTAGTAGTTTGCTCAGGTTCGTCTCCCACTGTGGAGGTTGTTTTCTTCTCTCTGCTGATTATTTCCTTTGTTCTACAAAGCGTTTTAACTTCATACAGTCTTGTTTGTCAATTTTTAGCATTATTCCTGGGCAATTAGAAACTGCCTGAGGAAGCCCATGACTATGCCAATATCTGTAAGGATTTTCCCTGGGATGATTTCAGAGTTTCAGGTCTCCTGGTAACAATCCACTTAGCATTGGTTTTTGCTCCTGGTGACAGACAAGAATCTAGTTGCATTTTTTCCCCTGCATGTAGATATCAAGTTTCCCCAGAACCATCTGTGTATGCTTGGGGCATCTTTGTCAAAACCCAGGAGATTGTGGATGCTCGTGTTGGTTTCTGGGTCCTCTAGCCTAGCCCATGGATATAGGCTTCTGCTTTTTGTACCAGTGCATTTTCCCTTCTCTTTCATCCCTCCAAGCTTCCCATATACCCCTCCCCACTCCCTACCCAAATGTGTGCTGAACAACAAGGACACTAATGAACGTGGCCACTCCATAGGGAGAAGCCGGTGAGGCCTCACTCCTACACATAGAGTAGTTTTAGGAGCATATAGTGCAAGATACATCAGAATCAAGGCAGCTTGATCCTTTAATTCAGTTATAAGTCCCAAGGTTGAATACCAAAACCAGAATCTTTCAGGAAGTTGGGATTCCACCTTTTCTTTTATGTGTAAAGTTCTGATTTCTGAAATACAAAATTGTAGCTCATTAATGCTCAAGCAACATTTAAGAGTGGAGTGGGGAAGCCTGATGGATGGGGTGGAGGGGACATCCTCTTGGAGACGGGGAAGGAGGTATGGGATGAGGAATTGTTGGAGGGAGGACTGGGAAGGGATAATGACTGGACTGTAAAAAAAAGATTAAAGATAATTTTTTTAAAAGTTTTTTTTTAAAAAAGAGCATTGGTGTTGACTTTTTTTCACAGTAGAATACGCCAGGTAACACAGGTGTGTCTGGGTTTTCTCAGTTGACCTTTCCTTCAGCATCAATCTCTTGCTTCTTACAGAGCAGTGGAAGGTGTTTTGTTTTCTTGGCTCCATTTATCCCCAGAATCTTATTCACTTCTTTTAGATTTTTTTAATTTACTGGAGCATAGTGTTTGAAGTCAAGTCTTTGTGATCTGGGTTTTGTTGCTATCTGCAGCTGGTGTGATGTTTCCTTTTTAATCTCTGTACTACTTTGGGGTCTCTTGCTCATTCTTTGTTGTTAGTTTGTCTAGGGTTTTTGGTCGTTTCAAAGAATCAATTCTGTGTTTCATGGATTCTTTGTATTGCTTTTGTTTTGGGGCCTAAAGAACACTTGCAAGTTGGAGAAACAAAATAAACATTATCCCAAGGTTTCTATGAACATGCTTGTTGCCACAGGAAAGAAAGCATGGGTGAAACATAAAATTAACAGACAACCCAGCAGGACAATGATGTTTTGTGATGCTATGAACATTTTAAATGGGTCAGAAACTATGTTTGCCTGATAGTAGCAAGAGTGCACAGGGGTACATTTTACAGAAGCAAAGAGTAAATTGTATGGAAAAATTATTCCATAAAACTTATTGAAGGTTATTCCAAAACTAACCAAAATAATTAGGATAAAAGTCAATTCTATGCCTCACAGTGAATTGATATTTTTAAAGGAATTTGACTAGCAGATACTAAAATTAATAGGAGAGTGAAGGACCAAGAATTGCCAAAGCTACTGTAAAGATCATGCTGGACCAGCACTGCCAGGCAGTCTAGAAGCTTCTCTGTAATGGCTACCAACTAGAGCTTTGTCTGCAGTGTTGAAGCAGTGACAGGCAGCAGAGCTGGTGACCACCAGCAACAGAAGAGACCCTGGTACAAACTGAAGCTTGTCATTTGAGGTGGCTTTGTTAATTAGATGTTGGGGACAAAAAAAAAAAAAAGACTGTATTACAAACATGCTTGGAGTAATTCTCCATTTGAAACAAATTCACTTAAATGTCTGCCTTGCTCCATAGAAAACAATGACTAACATTGATGAAGTGCTCATGCCACCCCAGTCGGGGACTAGTCTAGAGATGTTTTCTGTGTCAGCTTACCTCTTACTTGACTCCCTCTCTATACAGAATGTGTTCAGTCACACTGTCAATGCACAGCAGGACTTGCTTGTCAATGCACAGCAGGACTTGCTTGTCACCTGGGCAGCTGGTAAGCCATTTCTCTGCATAGTGCTCTCTGCAGCATCCTGGAAAAAAGGATGAAATGCAAGGTCCTGCTGTTATAAATGAACCCAAAAGCCGGGCAGTGGTGGCACATGCCTTTAATCCCAGCACTTGGGAGGCAGAGGCAGGTGGATTTCTGAGTTCAAGGCCGGCCTGGTCTTCAGAGTGAGTTCCAAGACAGCCAGAGCTCTACAGAGAAACCCTATCTCAAAAATAATAATATAAAAAATAAAAAATAATTTATTCATTAAAAAATAAATGAACCCCAAAACTCTAGAGGCTGTGCTGAGAATAGAGCAGCCCTGAGCTTGAGCCCCAACCCCCACCCCCACCCCCACCCTGGCACTGCAAACCCAGAACAAAGCAAAGGGCCACATGTTTAAAGCCTAAGAAGCCTTTCAGACAACATGAGTGTCAATGTCATATTGCAACCAGAAGATAATGGCTGCGCCTTGGAAGGAGGCGGGATTGGGGGCTGGAGGCAGAACTGGGTCTGGGAAGGGGTTTTGTGGCTTTCTGTGCTATTTTACTGTGATGAATATGGACAGAGTGGTACCTGTTTCAATCTCATTGGTGAATACAGGTGTAGTTCTTTTTCCCGTATCTTCAACATTTCATAAGTGTTTGCATTTTACACAATGGATGCAAAACACGCCATATTCAAGAATCAGATGGAAACAGAGGAGTGTGGCGCTCCTGAGGCTCCCTCAGGCATGTCTTCATGAGGCAGCGAGTCAGATGGAGACAGAGGAGTGTGGCGCTCCTGAGGCTCCCTCAGGCATGTCTTCATGAGGCAGCAGGTACTTGAGAACCAGACTCATTTTTTCTAATTTCCCCTCCTTGATAAACTTAAAGCTAACAAAGCCACAACAACTGTCTGTTCTCAGACACCATCATCGCGTATCCTGTTTATCTGTCATCTGGAGCTTCCATTGCCTTGTGCTAGGGGGAATCTCAATGAAAAGTGTTTCCTGAGCCATTTGTAAAGTGTCATTAAACCATTATAAACCAAAGTAAGCCATGTTCATTTAAAAGACCTAACTGGTGTGGCTGGGTATGAAATTGATTCTTGGATGCAGAGTTAGAAGCTGTCTCTCCCTTCTCTGCAGCAAGGCGGTAGAATAGATGGCAAAGCTTGTGCTCACGGTGCTTTAAAAGCCTCCCTGAGCTTTGTTTGCTCTGCAAGGCAGTTGCTCTTGCTGGGCTAATTCCTCTGCTGACTGCCTTTGGCTGACCTTGGGCTTTCTCTGTTTATTCCACTGAGAGGAGTTTCTATGTTAGGAACTGCCCTGCTCTTAAGCTCTTGGCATTCTCCTCCTGATGGTGTTTGCCTTGCTTGCATTCTGATGTCCTTGGATGGAGTGGCCACCACAGGCTGCTCCCACCTAGCTTCCTTGTGCTTTGAAATTCACAATCTGAACCAGAAGTAAATGGGGACAGGTAGCTTTCCCTCTAGAATCAGGTGTATCAAATGGGGAATATTTCCTTCCAATTCTCCCTCTCTAAGAAGACTATCAGTTCCTTGCAGTCTCTTTTGTCTGGTCATTTCTCTTAGGAAGCCTCTGCCCTGGTACTCCAGGGAGAAATCTTCCAGCCATTAAAGATCAAACTGCCACATGTTGTATTCAGCGTGGGTCCAACACTCGTGAAAAATCAGGAGGGAGATCGCTGCAATTTGCATGAGGTGTTTATTGAAACTGGTATACTAGGGTCACCCTGCATTTGGGACAAGAGCGACCCAGAGGAAACAAAGCTCTAGGTTTTTATACCTTTTCAGAATAGAGTTTTACAGCTTACAATGTGGACTGGTTACAGTTTACAACATGGGCTGGTTACTCTTTATATTTCCCATTGTTCTTTTGTTTCTATTGACCTTCCTCCTCCAGGTGAGGAGTAGAGACCTGTTGCACATGGAGGGTGGATCTACCCTCCCGGGTATGTTTCCTGGAACCAGGCATTTCTTGGGGATGGGTGTTTGCTCTGTAAACCTTTCTGAAGCTCTATCTTTAGGCTAAAGGGACATTCCTTGCTCCTTGGTGTTTTTATGAGGTGTCCCTGTTTGCTCAATTCTTACCCACACACTGTCAGAGCCTGAGTCCCCAACCCTCCCTCCTCCCTATGGAGATAGTAGCTAGTACAGCTGTTCATGGTTTGAGTGTCTTCTTACTCTGAAGCCTTGGAGTACCAGATTAGTCACAGCTGCTTCTGAGTTTGTCTTCTCGATTTCCAGTTAAGTATATGACCTTGAGGAGAAGGCTTTTCAAATCCTAGAGGAGAAAAAGGAAAGCAGTTTCAGTGATGTGTGTGTGCGTGTGTGTGCGCATGTATGTGTATGCACATGTGTGTGTATGTGTGTGCGTGTGCATGTTTGTATGTGCGTGCATGTGTGTGAGTGTGTGTATGTGTGTGCACATGTGTGTGTATGTGTGTGTGAGTGTGTCTGCATGTGTGTGTATGTGTGTGTGAGTGTGTGTGTATGTGTGTGTGAGTGTGTGTATGTGTGTGCACAGTGTGTGTATGTGTGTGTGAGTGTGCGTGTGTGTGAGTGTGTCTGCATGTGTGTGTGAGTGTGTGTGTGCGCGCGTGTGTGTGAGCATGTGCATGCAAGGGTGTTGAATTCATCCTTTGGCACCAACAAAGAACTGAATGACCAGGAAAGAGAGAAGAAAGGAAAAGTTGTAGTTTTCCACACTTGGGATGGGAGAAGTCTAAGGCTGGAAGTTCATTACACAGCTAGCTTGGGTCCCTCTCTTCCCCCAACTGGTCCTGTGGTTTTATACCAATTTTGCTTGCAGTTTTTTGGGAACAAGAAGCAGCTATCTCAGGAAGCCTGACTACATTTCCCTTCCTATCTGGCGCCAACTTCAGCGGTAGCTTATCCATGCTCTCAAGTTTGGGAATAGACAGGTAAGAATAAAAATAAAATTCCATTATGGATTGGAGAAGCAAGTAATAAAGTAAAAGAAAAAAGTATGCATTAGTGTATGCAATGAACAGAGAGGGACACCCCAGCTCAAAGCCCTGACTTCAGAATTTTCAGGCACCAGAAGTGAGCACTTGGGTGTAACCAGCAAAGCTCTGGGAACCCGAGGCCAGCACCAATCAGAAGCAGGGATTAAAAAAGCAAGGACAGGACAAGCCTCTGGAGCCTCCAGGCAGCTCAGTGGACACTGGTCTCCAGTGAACCTCAACACACGGGAGCGAATATACTAGCCACAAGAGACTCTGCCAGTGAACATGTCTCCCACCAGAACCTCCTGCCTCTTGCCTGGCAGTGACCTTGGTGACCCTTGGATGTCCTCAACCCTGGTTGACCTGACCAAGCATAACTAAGGCTGTGGCTAGCTCGCTTCTACTGCTCCCGTGGAGCATCTATTGCAGAGCTAGAGCCCACGTCCTGCTCCACCAGTGGATGTGAACGTGGTGGCCTGCTGAGCACTAGGCAGCTTGCTGCACCTCTCCCTACTGTCTGTGAGTGAACTGAGCCTCTGGATGTTGACAGCATCTCTTAGAGCTAGACTGTTAGGCTGCTGGGTTCGCTTGCTGTGAGTTGTTTCCCTTTCCCTGATGTGTGAACCATAAACTGTGCATTTGAAAAATAAAACAAAAAAACCACCGGACTGTAGGAATTTATCTGGTACTGCTTGTATTCAAATGCTAAATTCTGTAGCCCAAGGTCTGGTTGTTCCAAGACAAGCATGCATACCAGCTTTTGTCCTGTAAACCTTAATTTAAAACTATTGGTTGAATAAAGATGCCTACAGTCGTCTGAGGCCAAGGAGAGAAAGGAGAAAGAAAGAAGTTGTCTCACTGAGTAGGTGGTTCCTGAGGGCATGGCCACAAGGGCCAGTCTGTTGGAATAGGAGTGGCCCAGGCAGAACATAGCAAGTGATGTTTCAGGGTTCCTGACAAGAAAGCAAACTAAAGTAGCTAGAGGATTGATAGATATTAGAGCCCAGCTCCAACGCTTTAAGGTTTATTATAAATATAAAGGTCTGTGTCTTTTATTTGGGAATTGAATGATTTAAGGTGGGGTAAAACCCCCAAATAATATTTACCACAACACCTGACTGTCTGTCTCTCTGTTGTTATATAAGTTATGCTTGAGGCTGTGTGTGTGTGTGTGTGTGTGTGTGTGTGGTGTATATGAGCAAGTGTGCATGATTCACATGTGGAAATCAGAGGACAATTTTGGTGGGGGAATAGGTTTTCACTTTGGGTTTCAGGGATGGAGCTCAGAGGTCAGAGGTCAGAGGTCAGGCTCATGCAGTAAGTCCCTTTACCTATTGAGCCATCTCACTGGCCCCAACTACTGCCTTTTAAATTTGTTTATATATTTTGAAAGGGTCTTACTGTGTATCTGTAGCCTGCCTGGAAGCCATTGTTACCCAGGCTGGCTTCCAAGTTGAATCAATCCTTCTGCCAAGTGCTTGGATCACAGGTGCACGGCATTACATTCCTTTTAGTTTTGTTTTGTTGGGTTTTTATGTTTGTCTGTTTTTTTAAACAACAGTATGAAATTCTAGCCCAATTCATGGGAAGTAGGTGATATGGGTAGAAAATCTGGGTTACAGACAGAAATGAAAGAGCTGAGACCAATAGTGGCAGCTGTACAGAGCTAAGCTGTGGTAGGCACGCCCCTGCTTTAGAGAGGGTTTGTTCCTCTGCTCCTGGAATGTGTAGATCATTAATAAATGGCAAAGGAAACATTCCAATGGTTCTGAAGTCTTCCCCTTTCTTCTTAAAGCAATAGCCACAGTATCTGAACCTGCTTTGAGCAACCCTTTGCTCTTTGTCTCTTCATACCTTTCACTAGTGACACTAGCATGTGATGCTACATTTTAGTAGCAATTTAGTCTCCCTTATGCTTGGTGTCTCCTACTCCATTAAAGTCCTTACTAGGTTCCATAGTTTTACAAGAAACTAGATTTTAACATAACTCCATCCACTCTGGCTTTCTGATGCTATAAAGAATGAATTGGAAACATTTGCACTGAAATATTCACATTCATTTGTACAATTTATACTTGTGTTTTATGTAAGTTGATTTCTCCCTTTTTGAGGTAGAATATATTATTGTTCTGAAATTTTCCTTCTGTACACTATATCATTGAAAGATGCACATGAAAGGTATCCATAAAACTTGGTAGTAAATCTCATATGGATGATGTTTTACATTATTTCTGTAGGTCAAATAAGCCTTCAGCTTGCCACATTGCATGCATTGTTCTGAGCAGTGCATGTGACCTCCCAGAGCATCCATCGATTGGAAGAAGTGTTTCTGAGACAAGTGGATTTCCTATTAATGAATACCTGTAAGTTTCAGATGAAAACGATCCTGTCTATTCATCTTCTGCCTATGACAACCAGAGCATGTATCTGTCGGTGTCATCCATGAAGCTTCTGACGCACACCTGTGTTGTGAAGCGAGAAGAATCCATTTTCATTTTGACTCGTGTTTTCCTTGGTCACTGGGACACTAAGCACTCCTTCCCCCTGTAATTTTAATAATAGCTTACATTTCTCCTTTCTTTCTCATTTCATTTGTGTGTGTGTGTGTGTGTGCATTGCCAGTTCATCTGTGAATCCTTTGAACACTGTTTACTTTCTGTAGAGTTCTAGGAAAACAATTCTTGTTATTTCAGTACAGAATTCCTCTATGACTTACAATTATATTTCTATATCCTGTGTTCTGTCTTACAAAGTTTAAAGTTTGTTGAACTTACCAAATGCATAGGCAGCTTTCCCAATGCCATTTAATGTAGAGTTCACATCACGTAAGAGTCTCTCTGGTATGTATGGGCTCTGCTTTGGAACATGAATCTGTTCTACAGCCCTATTGGCATTTTTGCTTCTCATCCCCTGTTTTGATATTTTAAAGTTCAAACTATTGTCTCGACATTTAATAGGATAAGAATTCTCCTGGTTTTTGTTTTCAAAGTTGTCTTGCTTATTCTTAACATTTCTCTTTTAGTTGCAGTTTTAAAATAATCTAAGTCACTGAAGCAGCTCCACAGGACTCTCTCCTCTGCTCATGTAAATATCTCTGCATGAGAAACCCCTTTGTCACCACAGTTACCAAATGCATTTGGGTTAGGAACCTCAAAAACTGCAGCTTTTCTGGGTCTAGAATTTTTTTTTAATATATATATTTTAAGATTTATTTATTTATTTTATGTGTATGAGTATACTGTAGCTGTACAGATAACTGTGAGCCATCATGTGGTTGCTGGGAATTGAACTCAGGATGGCCCTGCTCACTCCAGCCACTCACTCTAGTGTAATGCACTGTAGCTATCTTCAGACACACCAGAAGAGGGCATCAGATCTCATTATGGGTGGTTGTGAGCCACCATGTGGTTGCTGGGATCCGAACACAGGACCTTCAGAAGAGCAGTCAGTGCTCTTACCTGCTAAGCCATCTTGCCAGCCCTGGGTCTAGAATTATAAACCAATTACATCTATCAATAGTTAGATGTTTTTAAGTTAGTTGAACTTAACTACTTTTTTACTGGATATGTTGAAATGTTTCTAAATGTAGATGGAATGGGATTTTTATTGTGTACTTTAATTATTTTTTTTTAAACTTGACAGACAACCTTTTTTTGACACCTCAAAATCTTGGATTAGATATAGGGTATACACACAAAATCAAAAAAATACAAATTTCTTTGTGTATGTATTAGTACACGCAGAGGCTATTCTTCTAAGTAGAAAGGGAGGAGGCAATGAGGGCAGGGATTTGTGAGGGTGTGACTGGGAAGAGAGGAAGGAAAGGGACTGTGGTCCCTATGTAAAGTGAATTTAAAAAAAGGAAAGAAAAAAGAAAAAAGAGAAAAGAAGTGCTCAAAGAATGATGTTATAAAATGACATAAAAAATCAACTAGAAAAGTTCCTTCCCTCTAGTCAGTTCCAACAGTAATTTAAGTATCTAAATAAATGATTATTATTTTTAACCCATAAGAGGAATCATAAGAACCCATAAAGACTACAAATCTACCTCAAAAATGAAAATGAAGAAGTGGATGAATGATAACACCACATTAAGAAGTCATCTGTTCAGAAGGTCACCCTTGAATCACTAGTATAATAATTGTTTTAGTCAAGAATCAACACTGGTTAAAAAAAAAATGGTGATCAAGGTTAGCATGAGCATGAAGCAGATGTCATGTGCCTCTTGAGATGATGTAGAGAGAATGACAACATTGTGTCTGGTGACACGTAGCCCTAACACCTTCCCTGAGTCCAACAGGAAAGCAGCTGCAGGAAGCGCCAGCTGAGTGGCCATGACAGAGGGCCACTGCCCTTCAAAACCATAAGAATCAAGGTGAAAAGAGAGTGCGGAGTCTTTTGAATTAATGGAGTATGAAGACCCAGGGAAGAATACAAGTCCACACAGGATCCAGGAGGAGGGAAAGTAGAGAACTTGATTTAGATATTAGAACAAGGTAGAGTGCTTGCTTAGCATGTGTGAGGCCCTTGGCTCACTCCTCAGAATGACCAAGTTAGACAAAGAGAGTCCTCTTAGTATGAATTCCCTGATATGGGACATCGTAGTCTTGTTTTATAAGGAAACATTCTTAATTTGAAGAAATGTACATTAACATAACATAGCATAACATAACATCATAACATCATCTTGGTAGCTCACTCTGCAAGTTTAGAAAGCCAAGTGTAGTGGCATACCGTCCCTTATGATGCCAGCACTCAGGAGGCTGAGGCGAGAAGGTCGTGGGTTCAAGGATAGCCTGGGCTACCTTTGAGATTCTGTCTCAAAATGAGCAGGACGTGCCTCTGCCTCTTAAGTGCAAGGCCCTGCATTTGATTCAGGGGGAAAAAAAATCAAGTTCACAATGCTTTTTATACATGGGTGGTGGGAGGAGTCTATGACAAACATATAAGCAAACGTATAAGCAGAAGATTATTTTAAAACAAACAGTTAAGACAGATTCCTATAATGTGTATCATTGGCAAGGGTCCTCGGTCTAGGCGCAATGAGCCAAAGTATGCAGATGGTGAAATTCCCAGCACAAGCCTATGACTAGAGGTGGAATTACAAACTGTCCCCCAGCACTGAAGGATGGAGTTAGCTTAACAAAGGCCAGCTTTCAGAGATAGGATCACCACATAGTGCTGGCAGAGCAAGAATGTGGTTAGAACAAAGGCCGAGCTCTGGCATTTGCCCCCTGAAGACAGGCAAACAAATACCTTATAATCCTGTCTCACTTTATAACAAAGGAGATTCCAGAAAGGTCTCAGGTCAGGCAAGCCTGCTTCAGAAAGCTCAACTATTAAGTTCACATGTCACCGAGTCAAGATCTATGTCCACATTTAACCAAGGCTTTCCCAGACCCCAGGGCAGGCAACAAAGTGAAGTTCTAATGAAACTCCCCAGTGGTGTTTCAGGACACAGAGGAAGCATGGCGCCTTGAGGACAAGTCCCTCTAGTGGATTCTGCCTAAAGCAAACAGAAATAGTGGTTGGGCTGCCCTTAGGGGAAGCCAACAAGATGGATACATTTTTTTTCCCTCTTTTTCTTTTTTCTTTTGCATCCAGTGACAGAGTTATACATAAACAGGAAATGAAGTTGTTGAAGTTTTCTCATTACTGGAAATGTGGACATGATTGAAGAAAGATGTTCACTGATGGTTTTTCCCTTGGGCTCTAAGAAAAGAAAATTATTTTCGGCTTGTGTCCTATGACTTTTTATGGTCCATAAAGGGCTGCTAATATAGGTTCCGTGTTTATGAAGACAGTTAAGTTTTATGAAGTCCTCTCTCACTTTCTTTGCCTTGACTCTGTCAAAACAACCAAGTTCAGCTTCCGAAGAAGCCAAGAGCTCTGTGGGAACTGACCCCATAAAACCACTCTGACCCAATTCTTCGCTCGCTTTCTCCTGCTCTTTCTGCCATGTGCTCCCTCTCCTCACGTCTGCATTCATTTACTGTGTCCGGGCATTCATTTAAGGGTTGGTTCATTTATGTTCAGCGGCAACGCATTTACGGAGCACCTACCATTGATCACTATTGCTGGGGACCCACTCCAGGGAAGAGGGAAGGAAGTCCAAACCCTTGGTGGGCTTTCACATACTCTTACGCAACCCAAGAGAAAGAATAGCTCCCTGTTCAGTACTCACTAGGCTTCTAAGTTCTACAAACCCAAGCGGGGGAGAGCACCTGGGCTGGTTGCTTTCCCGAGTTTGCTATTTAAAGGAAGGAAGAGATGGAGAGAGATGAGGTGATTGGTGCTGGCGTGGGGGAGGGGCAGCTCACCTAGAACTTAACAGCTCAGTGAGGTTTGGACAATGAGACAAGAAAGGCATAGTTCAGGCAAGGAGGACAGGACAGGTACAAGGGCCCAGGGAAGTGGTCGGCGGCTCTGGGAGAGGGCAGGCTGATAATAAATTCAAAAGTTGTTTGACGATCTCCATCCATGGTTCCATACTGGCATGGTAAAAGACTTTGACAGAAAGACCCGGCCTCTCTTCTCTCCCCTCTAGTCCCTGATTTCATGCCCCCTTTCCTTGTAACAAGTTGCAGACAGTAGGCACACTGTGTGATATTATTAAAGGTTTTGGTATCATTATACTGCAACCGGGGAAATTAGCTTATGTAAATGAGGCACAAGGTCACTCCTGACCGCGACTGTCCCCTTTGCTATCACGAACAGTTCCTCTATGATTTGATAGCAGAGGGATCACAGCATGCTCCTGAAATGTTTCAAGCAAGATAAGGGTTAGAAGTTGATCTTCTTTTTCAGATGTAAGAACCTCCCCTTCCTCTTTAAATAGAAATGTTGAGAGCCAGCTTGGAAACTCACTCAGGCGAAATCCTATGTGGATTCTTTACCAGGCTCATTAAGACAATTGGGGCTGGGCAGTGGTGGTGCACATCTTTAATCCCAGCACTTGGGAGGCAGAGACAGGCGGATTTCTGAGTTCGAGGCCAGCCTGGTCTACAGAGTGAGTTCCAGGACAGCCAGAGCTATACAGAGAAGCCCTGTCTCAACAAACAAACAAACAAACAAACAAACAAACAAACAAACAAGATAACTGGGAAGGCTTGGAGGCTGAGAGCAGACAGGTAGAGGCAGAGCTGGCCTGGAAAAATCGAGAGGAAAGGAGTAAAGAAATGGAAGCCAAGGGGACAGGGAAAAAGTCCACCAAGGGGTCCATGAACCTCGGAGCCCGGAAGGTAAACTGACAACCCCACCTCCAAGCCGCTGGGCATTTCCAACCACTGGAGAGCAGGCACAGTGTATATATTTATTGCACAAACCATCTGAGCCTAGTCACATCTAGTGTACATAACCAGAGCCACAATAAATTCTATTTCACAAAAAAGAAAAAAAAATCTTGGTTTCTTTCTTAGGTATTTGACAAAGACCAGAACAGTTAACGTTGGCTTCATAAAGACAGAGAAGGCATGATGTAATCAAACCAGAAGCAGGTTGGTTCCCAGGGCACTTTTCCAGAATTGGAAATACTGGAAAATATTAGATCTTTTTTTAAAAAAATATTTCCCTGGTGTTCATGATTGAGGTCCTGGGCTCATTCACAAACACTTTAAAAAAAAGATTTTTGTCAAACGATTAAGATAATTATGAGCGTTTAGTTTCTCTGTATCCCTTGCTGTTAGTGTCTCTGCTTTTTTGTTTGCTTCTTTGATTTTTTTCCACCCTGTTTCCCCGGTCTGTGCGTTCGTGGGGGGAGGCATGCATGTGTGTGCACATGCACATGTGTGTGGATGTGCATGTGGCTCTTCCATGTTATTCATGGAGGTAGTGTGTCAAACCCAGAGCTTGCCAAAATGGCTATGCTTACTAACCAGCTTGCTCTGGGAATCCTGCACTGACAAGGCTAGAATTGCAGATGGGCCCTCTGGCATTTACATGGGTTTGTGAGACTCTGAATTCCGGTCCTTACACAAGTGCTTTAACCACGGGAACCATGGGAACCACCCCACCCCACCCCACCCCACCCCCAGCCCCACCCCCAGCCCCACCCCATCCTAGCCCCAGTACTTGGGTCTCTATCTTCACACCTTTGCCCTTACCATTTTCTGTGTATGTGGTCAGCTTTTCCTTTTGTTCCTTCTCGTGTCTATTTTTGGGGGTTTGGATGAATTCTGCCACTGCTTTAGACTGTATGCCTGCCGTACCCCCCAGACTTATCAGAACTCTTACATGGTACAGGAACTGACACCATAGACCACAGCCCATTCCCCGCCAGCATTTCCAGTAAAAATCCAAGTATTGCCTTTAAACAAGGCCATCTGGAGTAGAGGCAGATGTGGGCATGAGGCTGCTAACTGAGCATCTTTTCTGTGTTGGAAACCAGTCCCATCCTCCCTGCAGTCACTTGCTGGTTCTTATTTGTCATTGTCTGTCCTCTGGGACAGACATGTGGCTGCAATGGCACAGTCCCTTTGGGAAGACTGCAGAGAGAGACTATTTATTTATTTATTCATTTATTTATTTTTTAACCCTGTCAATTCCAAACTTTGTAGTAGTTTGTTTGAAAGATTTAAGTAAAAGCTGCTTTTTGGAAGGTCCATTCTCAGGTTTGGGTGTATTTTCCCTCTGTTTGAAACTATGTCTTCCATAGAGTTTCCCCATAGAGTTTAAGGCACTACTTTAACCTCTAGTGCCCACAGAATTCTTAGCATTATGTCTTCAAAGCAACTCCTTAGGGCTTGATAAGTGGGAAGGGGTTGGAGGTTACTCGATGTAATTTTTGATCTGAGACTGTCTCAATTATGGGAAGCCACCATTCTGTTCCCGTACTTATAATCTCTTCTTTGTTTCTGAGAAGTGTGGGCCCCGGCACCCTTGGCATCCTATTTCCTTGGAACAAACTGCTATTGTTTTTGAGCTTCTACTACTCTGGAACCCATAGTCCATAAATTAAACAAAATAGAGAGGGAGTGGGCAGATGACTGGAACCATTTTCTGAATCCTTGGAACTGTCCTACAGTGGAAGAGTCCTGACTATTAATCACCAAAGCTGGCAAGCAGTTTGTGGCTCCCTTTATAAACACCCCACGCATAGGTGTACAATGCCTTTGTCTAGCTGCTCCTTGGAGTGGAAGAGTCCACACAGCAGCTGGGGACACAGAGAACTCCTCTTACTTCCCGAGGCATATAAGGTCATATTTTGCTGTTGTTTTGTTTTGCTTTAAATGGGCTATTTTAGAACATGGAGAAATTTACAGATTGCCTAAATGTAATTTAGATACTCACACATGTTCTCAGCCAACTCCCTGCCTTACAAAGATTTCCTATGAGCATGGTATGTTGGCCACAGTTTATGAGCAGAATAAGTATTTAGATTGCCTTACTTTATATACATTAGGCAAATTAAAGGGTCCATTGACTAGCTTTTCTCTATGTGCAGACACTGTTTTAATCATGTTCACCCATCCTGCACCTAAGCACCTCCCTCCCGCCACATCACCTTTCGCTGTCCCTAATGGTCCTCCTTCATTTCTTTTGGGTCCCTTCTCCTTCCCAGCACTACTGACTGCCATCCATACACCGGAAGTTTGTCTTTCTGCCCCTTGCTAATTTCACTCAACATTCCATTCTCCAACTTGATCCAACCATGTTGCCACCTAAGACAGGATTTCATCATTCCATGGCCAAGGTGTGTTTCACAGCGAAATGATACATGTATCCATTCATTCAGGAAGGGGCATCTTGATCAGTTCTGTATTGGGCTACAGCAGAGAGCACTCCAAGCAAGCATTGCAGGGTAGGAGTGCTGCTTTGTTGTAAAGACCTCCTCCCATTTGAATAGTCACCCAGGAGGAATTGGCAGACTTTCACAGGACTGAGAAATCTCCGTACCATTTGCAATATACATACATCACCATTAAATAAAAGTCAATATTTGACTGAGATTCTTTCAATTTCCCCTAATGCTCTTCAAATCTTTAGACTCCAGGGTTTGTGAAAATTAGTGCTTATGTCCTTTTAGGATCGTTTTGGTTACGGCCATTTCTAGACATTTCTTTTCTTTTCTTTAAACATGCAGTGAAATCAGAAGTTGCTGCTTTCTCTTACTTTTACTGATCATGCATTTCAGGACAAAAGGCCACAGTGGTAAGAGACTCCACAGTGGTAAGAGACTCCACAGTGGTAAGAGACTCCACAGTGTGCCTTTCTGGTCAAACCCCATGAAGGAAGCACACAGTGACGTTGCTGCCTGTGACTTAACCTTGCCCACTTGGATTGAGGATTTCTCTGCCTTAGCAGTCCTCTGCCAGCTGCCTCCTCCCACCCCACTACATGGCACTCCCTAGACAGAGTCACTCTGTACCTCACCTCCACAAGAAAAGCATGAGGAAATAGAGGACACCAGTTTAAGGTGAACTATGTTCTAGGTTGACTGGGAGCTTGTCTTAATCACATACCATGATACCATGACCATGGCAACTATTTTTTTTTTTTTGGTTTTTCAAGACAGGATTTCTCTATTTAGCCCTGGCTGTCCTGGAACTCTGTAGACCAGGCTGGCCTTGAACTCAGAAATCTGCCTGCCTCTGCCTCCCAAGTGCTGGGATTAAAGTTGTGCACCACCACTGCCCAGCTCATGGCAACTCTTATAAAGGCATTTAATTGGGGCTGGCTTATAAGTTCAGAGGTTCAGTCCATTGTCATTATGGTGGTGTCTTAGCCAGGGTTTCTATTCCTGTACAACATCATGACCAAGAAACAAGTTGGGGAGGAAAGGGTTTATTTGGCTTACTTCCATATTGCTGTTCATCACCAAAGGAAGTCAGGACTGGAACTTAAGCCGGTCAGGAAGCAGGAGCTGATGCAGAGGCCATGGAGGGATGTTCTTTACAGGCTTGCTTCCCCTGGCTTGCTCAGCCTGCTCTCTTATAGAGCCCAAGACCTCCAGCCCAGGGATGGCACCACCCACAAGGGGCCCTACCCCCTTGATAACTAATTGAGAAAATGCCCCACAGCTGGACCTCATGGAGACACTTTCCCAACTGAAACTCCCTTCTGTGATAACTCCAGCCTGTGTCAAGTTGACACACAAAACCAGCCAGTACAGTGGGAAGCATGGCAGCGTCTAGGCAGGCATGGCATTGAAGGAGCTGAGAGTTCAACATCGTGTTCTGGAAGCAAACAGGAGAAGACTGGCTTCCAGGAAACTAGGAGGAAGTGCTTAAGGCCCACGCCCACAGTGACACACTTCCTCCCACAAGGCCACACTTCCTAATAGTGCCACTACCTGGGCCAAGCATATTCACACCACCACAGAGTTCTCCCGCATACGGGTTTTATTTTTAGTTATCTATCCAATCATTTATTGCATACTTGTGAATCTGGGGGTACTTGGTTTTTATATTTTTTGGCTACCATCCACTACTATTATCCATTTATTTATTTGCTCGAATGTCTGGAGCACAGAGGTTGTCCCCTTGTGGGGAGTGACCCTTTGGGATGTCAAATGACCCTTTCATACGGGTCCCCTAAGAACATCAGAAATATCAGATATTGTATATTATGATTCATAAAAATAGTGATATTACAGTTATGAGTTAGCAATGAAAATAATTTTATGGTTTTGGGGTCACTATAACGTGAGGAACTGTATTACGGGGTCTCAGTGTTAGGAGGGCTGAGGACCACTTCAGCAGCCTTTGTTCATTTCACCAGTGTGGGCTTCTTGGTTCGCTTCACCAGTGTGGGCTTTTTTGGTTTATCTGATAATTCTTCCACTTTATAGCACGACAACGTGACCCAGGCTTACCTTGTGTATTTTCTACTCAATCCAAAATCGTCCATTTCTTCGAAGATTCCTGCTTCCTTCTGGAAAAATGCTACTGAACACCGGGGTTTGGGTGTACGTGTCCTTACACGCATTGATTCAAGAGCATTTGTGTTTCACCAGGAATTTCTGTGTCACTTTACTAAAATGGAAACTTGTCCATTAACTGTTCTCCAGAACTCTACCAGCTCTGGGATTTCATACAATGCAAGCATTGTGCTATCATCTATTCTAAGGTTCTTGAAATAGTTGGGGAAACCCAGCTCAGTCCTGGGAGTGAGCTCAGTGAGTTGAGAATGAGGAATTCACAAGGACAGTATAAGAAATGACACACACACACACACACACACACACACGCATGAAAATTCCTTCAGATTTTGTTGATTGGTTGTTGGTTTCTGTCTGTCTGTCTGACTGTCTGTCTGTCTGTCTACTTACCTACCTAGTGTCTAAACGACTATCAGGCTAGCTTCAAACTCCTATGTAGCTGAGACCAGCCTTGAACTCCAGATTCTCGAGACACCACCTCTCAGAGGCAGAGATTATATGAGTGTGTGTGTTTAAGACAGAGTAGCACAATACAGTTCCTGGTTCAGTACCCTTCCTGCTGGGATTATAGCAACCTGTTACCTAGTGGAAACTACTGTTCTGTACCAGTATTCAGAAAGCATATTTCCTTAACTATAATTTTGAAAAATATCCTTTTCATTAAAGACAAGGCCAAGGCAGGTTGCTTGGTAGAGTGGATGCTTTCATGCCTTCATTCTGGGGTCAGTCTGGAAGTGAATAGAACATGGTTTAGTATTTCATCACCCCATCTTCCATCTAGACTCCCTGATACTTATTTTTTCACATAATAAGTCATGTTTAGGCACTGATTATTTTGGTGAAGACGAGTCAGAATGTTCAGAGTTCTAGTTAGTGTTGCTGTGTACATAAAGCTTGCTGGTACACACAGCAGTCACTAATTCTTCTCACTGTATTGGGGATCAGAGTTCTACAAAGGCTCAGTATAGCCTTTCCCTGGGGGATATTACATGAATTCATGGAACTGACAGCTTCTTGCTGCTCAAGAAATGGAGGGGCAGGGCTGGAAAACACAAAGAACTATCTCCTTTCTCTCCATCTTTTGTTCACACACACACACACACACACACACACACACACACACACACACACACACACACATTCTGCCCAGAGCTCTCGCTTTTAGAAGATAATCAGGGACAGGAGATAATCTCTGCCCTCGCACCATAACAAACCAGACAACAGAGGATGAGTTTATAGGTGATCATAGGCAGCAATAGCTGACACAATAAAGTTCAGGAGCAGCCAAAGGGTTCTTCAAGCACCAAAAATTCACACCATGACCATTTTCAATAAATATAAATATAAAAGTCTAGACCTTCCTTTATAGAAGATTCTTTGGTGGATTTCTACTAATGTCTTGAAATCATCTATACATTTTCCTCTTTGCTTTTCTGTGTATAATACAATATTTCCTAAGACTAATTGTATTGCATGCAAATCTTTGCTCCTTCCTCAACACCCAGCATTCACTTTTGAGATATAACTGATTTCTCTCCTTTTCTTTCTCCTGTTCAATTGATTTAAGCACTTCATATTACTGCTGAAAGCTAGTCCTGACTATTTCTGGATTCTCCTTTCTATATTTTAAGGTTCAGTGAATACATTTGAAAACTAATTTAAGGTAGCATAAAACAGCTGTAAATGTTCTTGAATAAATTCCCGAAGGGTTTTTCTGCAAGTCATGGGACTCAATAATATTTTGGCCGGTCCTTTACAGCCACTGGACTTGTTTCTAAGTTTGGTGCTTAATTCAAGCCTTGGGACAGCTGAGTTTTGATTTGAAGTAGTGTTCATGTATAAAGGTTTTCAGTTTGTTTCTTTTCTTTCTATATCATTGAAGTTTACTTTACTTATTTATGTGTGGAGGGGGTACAAGTCCACAGTGCCCTCCCATGTCCGTGGAGGCCTGGGGACAACTCTCAAGTGATTTCTTCTGTTGGATCTTGAGACTAAACCCAGGCCTTTGGGCCAGCATGAAAGGACATCTAGCTGCTGCTGGGTCGTTCCACCAACCCTTTTCTTTCTATTCCAATTTAGAAAAAAAAAATTTAGATTTTCACTTTTCAAAGAAGTGTGATCCTAACAGGTGGTTGAACTGTGACAGTTGGACATCAGTGTTTAGAAGAACCACGCTGAAGACAAAGGGGACTGAGATGACCTAGGAAGCAGTGGGGAAGAACAGTGGAAAGCAATGGGAGTGTGTACCACTCTACCTTCCGCAGCCATTGACTGATCTTATTTTCCTGGGTTGGAGACTGACTCAAGACCATTTCTTTACCTGTGGAACTCCCATTAGCTCATAATATGAAATACGTAATATGCTTCTATCTAAGAAGATGTCCTGATTTAGTAGAGGCTATCTAAGAATAAAGGAAGCTAATTTCTCTTGGAGGAGAAGCAGACTAAACTTTAGCAGTTAATGTTTGTCCCTCCTCCTAAGGGAGGTCGCCTGCTTCTAGCATCATAGTCACTCTGGGAGTGCCTTCCTCAGCGCTAAGCTATGACTGCATGCTGTGTGTTTCTTACTCCAATATCAGAACTTTTGTTTGGGGTTACTTTTAGCATCTCTCTCTCTCCATCCATTCCACTATACCAGGAAGGTGTTCAAACTCTTGATTGTAGAATACTATATTTACGCTCAAACACCCTAATCAAGGAGTTGAAGAGACCTCTGCTCTCTAGGGTCATTCAGTAGACAGTATGATGGTCCTGTGAATGAGGAAGCGGTGCCCTAACGATTGGAGTCACCGCACTGTATCTCCATCGGCGCTGTGACTCACACACTCCCCATGGAAATCAGGAGTAACCCGGACAGGATTCCCCAACATGTCTCCCTGAGTATCCACACATACTCCAAATGGCCAGTCACATTCACTCCACTACACCACCACTGCTAACACAGCTCCTGCCCTTTGCATTCTTGTGGAGATATAAATGAAACAGAGGTAAGATTTAGACAAGAATCCTATTAAGTTATATGATGAAGGGTACAGAATAGAGCCCTGGGATGGGGACAACAGAGAGAGAGAGAGTTCAGGGGATACCCAGAGATGGAGAAGGGAGATGATAAGAAAGTGGCCACACTTGAGAGAAGCACTTGCAAAGCTGAGGCTACTGAGCATCAGGACCTAGCAACTCCACTCAGCTTCTCATGGCTCAGCCCTCGGTCTGTCTCTTTTCACCTTAGACTAAAACAGCAAGTCATCCACTCCTGTGGAAACAGCTGACTGAGCAAACCTACTGCATTCACAGTTGCTTGCTTAAGCCTTGTTCTAGGCATCAGGGATAGACTGACAAAGAAAGGAACCCTGCCATCAGAGAGCTCTCCATATGAGGTAGCTCCATGTTAGTCACACAGTCATGGTGTATGTGAAGTGAAAATAACACTGAAGACAACAGTAAATGACAATGAGGAACGTACTCAACAAGAGCCAACTTGGCATGAGTTCTGAGATGCACACCATGGAGGGGCTGGGGCTGGGGCTGGAGCGTTGCAGGGCTGTGGAGTGACACAGCCAATGTCACTGACAGTGTATGAAGGTGAAGCTCTACAGGCTTATTAATACCTTAAGCAGCTTCGGCATCTTCCAACCTACATCTTAGGAGGCCTGTGCCAATTCACAGTACCTCCTTGGACTCCTTGGAGTGCTATGGCATTTTTCCTGGGCAGAGGGCACCTGCCGAACATTTTCCTCCTCTATTACCATACTTCTAGAACATCTGAGCCGTAAGTGCCATGACTGAGCACAGCTCCTAGGGCCAGTGTCTCCGAGAATCTTACTAGTGTAATTCTGTGTGGGCCCAGCCAACAGGTATTGGTCTGACAAGAAGGCCCAGCAGAAGAACTGGAGAGACAACTTCCTCTTGCCTTTAAAATGCAGTGAATCCAGTGGGGAACTGACATTTTCCCCCTGGAGGGAGCAGTGTCCAACGTGTTCCAGAAGACTGAGGATGATAATCGCAAACCGAGATGGTGGGCGGGATCATTCATCTTAAGCTCCACCTCCTGGGGGCACAGTTTAGTAGCCATGCCTCCAGAGCAGCAGTAAACACTTAGAATACAAAGTAAAGAAAGAATGTGCTGACAGCGGCTGACAACAACCAGGACCAGGGAGCAAAATGTCTTTAAGGACAAGACAAGCCTTGGGAGGGCCATAAAAATCCCAGGCACATTAGACTCTAACTTCCCTCAACACACATGAGCTGCTTAAGCTAGCAACAAGGGCCCTTCCAAGTGACCATGTCTCCTACTAGAATCTCCTGCCTTTGGTCTGGCTCTTGACCTTGGTGACCTTTTTGCATAATTACTTCAAAATTCATTTAATTCTGAAGTGAACTTCTCCTTTGAGAAGCAATGGGGTATC
>NW_022196905.1:165857097-165884597 GCF_008632895.1 Mastomys coucha | reverse complement strand
GGAGGCAGGCAATAGGGGAAGTAAAGGAAAAATATTTTTAGGCTAATCTGAAAGGAGCAATGTAAACAAGTTAAAGAGTGTGCCAAAGGTGATATGAAAATTGAAGTTTCCAGGAGACACACACTTGTAGCGGAGTCAGTTGGGAAGCACCAGGAGCCTGTCCGTGGGGCGTATATAAAAAGCCAGGGGCCTGCCCTCAGGAACTGCTCTATGTTGTAGCCTTCCAGGTTCTGAGGGTTGACATGGCAGTACCCACCTCTGTCCCTTTTCCAGTTGGGAACACTGAAAAGGTCAGAATTAGATGTCAGATTTTCCTTCCCTGTGAGGCTTGGGCTTAAAGGGAAGATCTTGATGGGGAAGGTGACCACCCACTGGCATACTGTCCCCTCTCAGTCAGGTTTCCTGTCAGGGAGCTTGTCCTTTGTCAAATGCCAGCCTGGGGCTTTGTGGCCAGCAGCTGCACCCCACACTGTGAGGCCCGTCATGGAAAGCAGAGCCTGCATCCGTGACATGTGGGCTGCATTTAAGGCGTGTGTCAGGGCCTCATGCCTGTGTGTAGGTTGTGAGAAGGTCAGGACACATCTGGTTCCGGTTTGTCCTCTCAGCCTGAGCAGAGCAGGGAGAAAAAATGCTGGAAGTCACCACTGCTGTCATTGTTAGGAGGGAGGTGAGGGAGGTGAGGGAGGTGGTCATCAGTAAAGTCTCTCTCTCTCTCTCTCTCTGTCTTTCTGTGTCTCCTTCCCTCCCTCCCTCCCTACCCCTCTTACACATATATAATTGAAAATACTTTTCATACAATACATTTTGATCATGGTTTCCCTGCCTTCAACTTCTCTCAGATCTTTCCCACCTTCCTACCCAACAAACCCTAACTGTTCTCTCTCTCTCTCTCTCTCTTTCTCTTTCTCTCTCTCTCTCCCTCCACACACACACACACACACACACACACACACACACACACACACACACAGAGACACTCACTCCAAATCCCATAAAAGTGAAAATTGGAAATCATCATATATGAGGCTTGCACTTTTCATTTTCATTCGCGAGACTTTGAAACCCATCCTTTCAAGCTACAAACGTGAAGCTGACCATCACTTTTGCGTTTCCCTTGATGTCATCTCTAGGGCAATGCTATTTGGAAACATGCCTCTTAAGCCAGTGGGTGGTCACCTTCCCCATCACGATCTTCCCTTTAAGCCCAAGCCTCACAGGGAAGGAAAATCTGACATCTTACTTAGGGTTGTTGCATCATTGAAACACCATAGGAAAGTGTTTACTCACCTTACATTTCCGCATCACTGTTCATCATCAAATGAAGTGAGACAGGAACTCAAGCAGGGCAGGAACCTGGAGGCAGGAACTGATGCAGAGGCCATGGACAGATGTTGCTTACTGGCTTGCTCCTCATGGTTTGCTCATCCTGCTTTCTCATAGAACAAATGACCACAAGCCCAGGGATGGCCCCGCCCACAACGGTCTGGGCTCTCCCCATCAATTACTAATTGAGAAAATGCTCTACACCTGGGTCTTATGAAGGCATTTTCTCAATTGAGGTTTCCTACCCTCCGATGACATTAGCTTGTGTCAAATTGACATAAAACTAGCCAAGAGAGTCATGCTCAGTTTTTCTAAGAACTAAATAAACACATAAACAAAACACCCTCAAGGTCTCACTGCTGTTTCCCCCGCTGTGAATACTCCAAACCTTGTTCCCTCTGGCCCTGCCCATTTCTCATGGGGATGGACACCCAACATCTTTATCTTCCTACCATAGCTCTATGTTCAAAATAATCTCCCAGAATCGGATTCTCACCCTAGCTATGCCCTTCCATTAAACCCAACAATCCTGCCAGCAGGGGCTAGTTTTCCAAATCCACACCCTTGACAGCAGGGAGACCCTGTGTCTGTCTGTCTACCTCTTTTGGTACTTGTTTTCATAAAATCCCACCCCCCACCCACCCACTCACCTTCCTCACCTTGGCCTGGTAAGCACTTGTCTTCTCCGCTCTTCCTTCTCAATCTGGTCTCTTTGTTGAATTAGCCAGAATCACCTGATGATGGCTACCAGCCCCCTGTCACACTACATGCCGTATACTTAAAGGTATACACGTCAGTCATCACAAACAGCATGTCTGTGTCTGCAGGCAAACTAGCCTTCTCCAGTGTGCCTTCCCTGACTCTGATCTTCAGTCGTGAAGACTAAAGGCATCACTCTCATGTTTCGTGCCTCTACCTCCTTCTAGGTCCATGTTTTCCACCAAAGCCTTCCTATTTCTTTGAAACCACTGGTTACACACATCTTTTTGCCCACTCCTTCCCACTAGGGGTCTTCATCATTGCAATTCTACTCAAGTTTGTCCTCTCTGCACATGGTTCAACTGGTAAGCCTAATTTCCCTAAAATACTGTGTGTGTCCGTCGGATCGTCTCCTTCCGATCCTTCTGAAGCCCAGGTAATGATTGACTGCTGGTGAGTGAAAGAGGCTGTGTTTACTCCCTGAGTTCTCCAGGACCCAGCCCTGCCTGTCCTATCCTTTCAATATCATGGCAATGTTGTAACTCATGACCCTACCCTGGAATCAAGCCAGACTCTACTCCTTGTAACTGTGTTCTGTCCATCAGTTCCTGACCTCTGGTCTAAATAGCATCTGTGTTTGAGTTGGCCAGAGCCCAGGTGATCTTATCAGAGATTTAAGGATTTTTAAAAAACTTGATAGCCAGGGAGAAGTTTTTTTTTTTCCTTACAGATTATTGGGAAGAATTCTAGGCAAAGAGTGAAGCGCTTTAATGTTCCTCCTCGCCTGGAAGCGGGTATGTATAAATCATGTAGGAAATGCGCATGAATCGAGCATCCCCTACCTCACAGCTGAGTGCAAATTGGCTTCAGGAAACTAGCGGTGGTGGTAAATGTGGGTTTGGGGAGGAAAAGCCCAGTTCAAAGGGGATTTAATAAGGATCTCTTCACTCACTCGCATCCTCAAGAGCGAAGGAGTAGCCAGGTCAACCTCAAGGGGGCTTTAGGCACACAGGAACTTCCTGTTCAGAAGCCAGATAGTTCAAACTTCACTCTGCTGGGATAAGTGGGGCAAATGGAAGGGGTTTTTTTGTTGGTTTTTTTTGTTTGTTTGTTTTTTGAGTTTTTTTCCCCCTCCCTCTTTGCTTTTGAAGGCCAGACGGATAATAATGTGGCACATATTTTAGTGTTGGATATTTTAAGTCTGTCCCTTCCTCCCGGCCAGCACTAGGATTTTTGTTTGTTTGCTTTTTATAATTTTGTATTAGTTGAACCTCAAACCATTCTGGTGATACTTCAAAACTCTATAGAGTGATAATCCAGCCCTGTCTGCTTGCCTTGCAGTATCTTAACACCCAAAGCAAGGAGAGAGTTCAAGGGAGCTGACTTGTGAGTGGCCAACGTGAAGGGGGAGGAGCCCGGGCCAACGTGAAGGGGGAGGAGCCGGGGCCAACGTGAAGGGGGAGGAGCCCGGGCCAACGTGAAGGGGGAGGAGCCCCGGCCAACGTGAAGGGGGAGGAGCCCGGACGCCAGGCTGCCTAAGGCTTAGGGTAGTGAGTCCAGGTGATCTCAAATGAGGAACATGGAGTGACTGGAGACTAGGAAAGATAAACTAAGTGGTTGTCTACTTATTTATTTATTTATTTATTTATTTATTTATTTATTATCAAATTCTTCAGAAAACTCATGGTCAGAAGACAGTGGCATTAATGTGATCTATAAATAGAGCTTTGGCCCCCTGAAGTAGGCCGCCAGACTCTAGTGAGACTCAAGTGAAAGGGTTGGGTTCAACTAGTTTGAGCTAGATGAGGCCATCTCCAATATCTTTGCATAAAAACCAGTAGACATTATTGTTACCACCAGCACTGGAGGTTCTGCGCTGCAGCTGGGCAGGTGGGCTCTGTCACTTTACTGGGCATTGAGTGGTTTGTAAATCTTGAGGAAAGCCAGGAAGCCGGCCTTCGATTGAGCTTCTCTGCGATTTCAAAATGTGCTTCTTGGTCTTTAAACTTGACCATGAGGGGAAAATGGCAGATACCTCTTAAACAAGAAAAAAATGTTGGTCATCTCATTTGGGGACTTGGCTACAACTGGCTATTTAAGACCAAATAGTTTAGAAACTAATTTGAGATGATAAATTAGGACATTTTTGCAAAGGGAGGTGCCACAGTTTGTGCCAAGTTGTGAAATATTCTGAACATACAAAAGTGCTTAAAAGATCTATATGGACAGCTATAAAAACAAACAGATCTTGATACTCAGAAAGACAGGGCAGGAAGATGATGAGCTCCATAGCAGCCTAGGGTGTACTGAGGCCCTGTCTCAAAAACAAGGGAAGGGAACAAAGAACAGAACACACATAGATGAACTGGCAGTCAGACTCACATGCTGAATACACTAGCCTCTTAGGAGACACCAGCATCCTTCCCCTAACTGCTGTGCTTGCCAATGATGTGTATCCTTTATTGTGGAATCTCTGGGGATCATTGGGAATGGATCCCAGTGAATGATATGAGAGAAGGAAGCTTTTTCTGTGGCACACACCAGTGTCCTGGGCACTGACCAGTGCAGTTGAAAGCAGAGAGAACCAAGAGGCGTAAAGGGAAGGCGTCCCCAGCTTCTGGGCCTCCGGTGGAGGCTGGGGACCTCTCCGGGCCTCCGGTGGAGGCTGGGGACCTCTCCGGGCCTCCAGTGTCTTTTAAGATGCTTCACGATGTCTCCTTCCCCTTCCCACGTTCGTCTCCAGGTTTGATTTTGATCTCTACTGGAATCCCCCAAGGATTTCCAGAGAAGCTGCTCTCTGCACACAAAAGGCTGTATCGCATCTCTTAAACGGGCATCTGGCCAAATAGAGCCCAGCTTCAAGACTCCAGTCAGTTCCTGTTCTTGTGAGGCGACTGTGGCTAGTGAAAGCATGGCATGCCTCCTGTCCCCTCCCTCCCCCCCCGACTCAGTTGGCTTCCCTTTGCATCTCTGTTCTGTCCCTTGAGGGTTAGCTGCACACTCGAGTCTATTATGGATTAACTGTATATTGAGTTTACCTAGAAAAGCACTCCTTGCTTGAGTCTGTAACAAAAGACAGTCCCAGCTGAAGGGTGCTCGCCATCCACGCTGACCACAAGAAGGAACAGGCAGAGGTCATCTTGGTCAACACGGACCAAGCCTCTCTTTTATGCCTCCCTTAGACCTGCTGGACTCTGGCTCTCATCAGGCAGTAGAAGGAAATAAGATGGACCCATCTTCATACTCCAGGGCAGGTTGTTTTAAGAAACAATGGAGAACAGAAGCAGAGGGTCTACCTTTCAGGAACTTCCTTTAAAACTCACACACAGATTAAATTCTCACTTAGAGTGAAGGGGTTAGTGAAGGGGTGAAGAGTCACAGAGCACCATCTTCCAATGTGGTGACTAAGTAAAAAAGTGCCACCTTCCTCTGGGCTTTTCCTGACCTGGGGGCAGGGAACAAACTGGCACAGGTCCGTATACTGACTGGAAGCATCCTCTCTCCACTCTTCCAGCACAATCTGTATCCTCATGCTCCAGATGTCTTGATTAGGGAGCCCTGTCAGGAAAAGAACTGAGCACACGTCTCAGCTTGCTTTTCCACATACATTCCTAAGTTATATGGGGAGGGAGGAGGGTAAGGGAGGAGGGAGAGGAGCACCACAGGGCTGAGGAGATGAGGTAGAAACCCTTGTTGCACCAGCAGAAAGATCTGAGTTTGGATTTCCAGAACTCACATTAAAGTCTGCTGTGGCCATATTTGCACCCATAATGCCAGCGCTGTGGAAGATAGACACAGGAGGATCCCCGGGGCTTGTTGGTCACCTAGTTCTAGGTTCAGTGAATGATCCTGTCTCAAGGGACTGCTTTCCACACCTCCCTCCCCAGCCCCATTTTTGTTTGTTTATTTTGACAAAGTTAATCCATTGCTTTCTTGAACTCTAGTTGTTTACATGATCCTGGGAAAATAAAGTAACAAACCAAGAAAAAAAAATAAAGAACCCTAACTCATTGCCATAGCTTGCATAAACATTTATTTGTATTTGCAGTTCCAGTATTTCCTAGACTTGCTGTCTTTTATAGTCAATTAGAAATTGTTTTTGTTTCCTGAAGCATTCTTCTCCACCTAATACATCCTGTGCACTTTCCCATGAACTAGTTAATCCTTTGAGACTGTACTGTGTTGATGCATAATAAGCTAGGGAGTAAATTGTCCACCCTGTGACGAGTCCTATAACTTAATAAGCCCCCTTAGTTAAGGTGGGAACTTCGAAACTCTCATGCACGGAGCACTCACAGTACTTTGAGAGTCTCTTACATAACACAAGTCTCTTACAGAACTCCGTGGTGCTGTTGCTGATTCAAAAACACAGGCTTAACAAAGATTCACCCTCACTGTCATATCCCACCCAGCTGTGATGGGGTATGTGTGTGTATGTGTGTGTGTGCTGTATGTATGTGTGTGTGTGCATGTGTGTATATGTGTGTGCATGTGTGTATGTGTGTGTGTGCTTGTGTGTATGTGTGTGTGCATGAGTGCATGTGTATGTGCATGTGTGTATGCATGTGTGTATGTGTGTGTGTTTGTATGTGTATATATGTGTATGTGCATGTGTGTATGTGTGTGTATGTCTGTGTGTGTATGTCTGTGTGTGTGCATGTGTGTATGTGTATGTATGTGTATATGTGTGTGTGCTTGTGTGTATGTGTGTGTGTGCATGTGTGTATGTGTGCATATGTGTGTGTACTTGTGTGTATGTGTGTGTGCATGTGTATGTGTGTATGAGTGCATGTGTGTATGTGTGTATGTATGTGTTCATGTATGTATATGTGTGTGCATGTGTGTTTGTATGTGTATATGTGTGTGTGTGCATGTGTGTGTATGTATGTTTGTGAATGTTTCTGTGTGTGTGCATGTGTGTGTTGTGTGTGTTTATATGTGTGTGTGTACTGTCACAAACTTCTAGGTTGGATCAATAAATATTGCCACATATTTTATCAGTCATATTTTTATTGATGCGGAGGGCAAATACTTTTCCATAGAGATTATCATTTATTCCCATTTCTACTTTTACAAATTACCTATTAGCATTTATCTATTTCAGTTCAATATTGGTCTTTTTACTTAAAAGCTCTTTATGCAAGAAAAAACATTATTTTTTTCTTTCTCATGTGATTCAAATATAGAACTCTGCGCTTCACACAAAAAGATCAGAGTCACATGCACTGTACATGATGAAATACCTAATGATACTGGGGGAGAACTGTTAGAAACCAGCCCTTTAACAAGTAACCAGGGTCCCAGCTGGAACTAACTCTGCTTCTTCATACAGCTTGTAGAAGGCTAGGTGTCTTCGATCGGTCTCCAGCCGTCTATGCCCTGAGGTCCAGCTCTTCCCTAGAGTCTCTTTCAGAAAGAAACAACAGAAGAAAAGAACTTTTCTTGTGTTGCCTAGTAACCAAACATACTCCTGGATGGTTTATGATTCTGACACATTATATTAACAAAGAATTTCCAGCACCACAATAGGCCAGATTCCCGTACAATGTTAACATAATTCTCTAGATAAATCACGAGGATCATACACAAGCAATCCCACAGATGAGATGTCTACTTAAAGTACCACGGAATAGGTAACGTGGAATGTCAAGCACAGCTCTTTCTTCCTGGGTGAAGTTGGTTCCTGGTATACAGTTTCTTAGCAATCTATCACTTTCATCTTCAAAGCTTGTGCATGGCTGAGAAATATTTCAGAATCCTTGTCTTCGCATCTTTCCATAGTTGGTCTCTTTAAAGTCTCACAGACCTTTGTATTTAAAAGCTTGGGCCCAGCTTTTTGGATCAAGATAGTAGAAGTATTACAGTCGGGCCCTGATGGGAGGTTTTCTGGTTTTGGAGGCTGTGCCCTTGAAATGCATCGGGATGTCCTACATTTTCCTCTTCCTGTTTCATTCCTGAGCATGAGGTGAAGTATGTTATGACAAGGAGGCTGCAGACACAGCAGCAACAGTACCCACAGAGCCTTCCCAGAGACCTTCACAACTGAGAGCGAAAGTACACTTTTCCTCTTTATAAGTTGATTAGTTTGGTTATTTAGCTATGGTAGCAGAAGGCCAACACTTTTAACACAGTCTCTATCATTCTTATTCACACAGAATCTACCTGAGATCTTTTACAAATCATCTTGTTTTGGGCCTCCACTGGTTCAAATGTAAAATTCTTCTGAATTAACCATCTGAAGGAAGGGGGGCAAAAGAGACAATGCCTCGTGCTCTCTTCTCAAAAGGCTTTACGATAAACCTCTTCTCCAGACTTGTCTATGGCATAGTGAGTCTAGTTTCCCACACTGATCCTACTGAGATCACCCAATAAGCCATCGGGCCCCTCACATCTTTGAAGTGTGAAAGAACACTTTGTAAATATCTTTATTTATTTTTTTGTTTAATAAGATGCAAAGCCATCAGCAAACCCACTGTTGTAAAGGCATAAAAATGCTAATGTAATCTTTATAAGTCTGTTATGGCTTCTCTGAGAGGGATAGAAAGTAAGGGAAACCTACATCAATACAGCAACCTCCCGAGCATTTGACAGGACGCCCCTCCCCGCGCCTGCCACCAGGCACCGATAATAATAAACAGCATCTGTCAAACATCTGCACCTGTGTCTTGTCATCCTAATCCCAGGATGCCTTCTGTCTATATTTTTTCTCCCCCAAACTACAAGTTATTCAATTAATTTACACAAGTTATTCTTTAATCTTCTTCTACTTAATTAGTACACAATTCAAGCATATGCTTCCAACATGATTAAAGAATTACACTATGCGTGACCCTTTTACTTTTTGGCTTATAGAAAAAACGTGAAAATGGAAGTGCACAAAGTATCTGGTGACCCTCACTTCCCTAAAGAATGTAATTTCTCAGAGTCTCAAGTTTGGTCTCCAACTGACAGCATGCACATAGATGGGCTCTCTCTTTTCTCATTTCTAAACAACACAGCACAGAAATTTATTGCAAAAACTTGCTTTGCCTCTCAAAGTTACCAGGACACCCCACAGCATATTAGTAAAACAAAAAGAGCTAAAGTTATTAAACACAGTTACATATTAGATTCTATGGCTGCTCTTGGTCCCTGGCTCCTGAGAGCGGGGCTGGCTGAACCTTTGGAATTACCCAAGTGGTGGGATTATCTTTGTTCTTCATGATGGATTCCTCAGACCACACTTTTAAGATCAGTTAAGACTTCCAGTTCTGGAGGAGCAGAGAGAGATGGCCACTGAGTTCAAGTGTGTGTATTCAGTCAATGGTGACCATGCAAACCTCTATGTATGATCTCTGGCCACTGAATTTAGGTGGCAAATTAAAATACGGAGAGACATACAGATGAGGAATTAATCCTCTGATTGAAAAACAAACGTGGCTCAGCTGAAAAGTTTGATATGGGAAGCACTGTATTGCTGTCCATCAGTAGAGAGGTGATTTCCAGTTCCTTTCACCAGCTTTAGGAAGACTCTGTCCTAGCATTTCTGATTCATGTCACAGCGGGGACAAACACTTAATGACATGGAGACTTTCATCTTCAAGCTCACTTTGATGTGAGAGCCAGGGTCTGCAATGCATGAATAATGTGATAATGATACAGATACAGTCGAATAGGAAGGTGAAGACAAATGTCTCATCAGCCAAAAACATTCTGTAAGCTAAGAGTGGGATTGCCGCTTCTTTTCTAGATGGGAAGTTGTTGTTTCTGGGGATTTGGCGTGGTTATTACTCCAAGAATCGTTCTTGTGGTTAAAGCCCTGGAATAAAGGTATCTCAAGTGGCAATAAGATGGAGATTATTCCAGCCCACTCGCTTTGCATGCTGGGATCATAGCCAACAGTCCCCAAGTAACATCCAAAGGCTCCACAGGTGATTATTGAAAGAACCTTCAATATCAGAATGTGTCAGGATGACAGATGAGAGACAGAGTTTAGTCAAGAGAGCACCCTGGGAAATAACCAAGATGTCAAGTAAAATTGAGCCCTTCAAAATGAAACAGGCAGAATAAAAGGGGGGGTGAGTCATTGGGCCTAAAAAATGTTAGGCAATAATATGCTAAGAAAAATTAAAACAAGGAAAAGGTAGATAGACTAAGAGGAAAAGTAGATCTTATCAACTGAATTCAAAGGAAGTACCTTTGAAAAAACAGTAATCATAGGTACAGGCTGCCCAGCAGAGGAGAAGAAATATCAAGTCTACATGGGGGGCAAGAGCAAGCATCCCTGTCTACCACCACAGGCCTCTGCTGCCAACCAGAAGGCAGAGCAGAGCCAACAACCGTGCCTAAAACAGAAAGTGGTTTGCCAGCCTGAGCGCTGGAATCCTTACTCATTCATGCTTGCCAGAACCTATGGAAGTCTAAATAACAGACTGTTTTTAAACGATAGGACCAGTCCAGTGTGTGCACGCCAGCCTGCACCTGCTACAGTAAAGACAGCAACTGAGCACAGACCTTAGAGGAGGTTCTTCATCAAATGTGGGAAGGGGACTGAGAAGGCTCGGTGACGAAGAGCACTTGCCTCTCTTGCTGAGCCTCCTTCTGGGTTTGGTTCCCAGCTCCCCTGTGAAGTGCTTAGCAGTCACTGTTGACACCAGCTCAAGGGGATTGGACACCCTCTTCTCACCGCTATAGGAACTGACACGAATGTGGTACATATACATGCATAAGCACACACATGTACAAGTAAAAATGTGTGTGTGTATGCACAGGCACACACATATACAAGTAAAAATTTGTAAATACATATATATACATGTATGTATATATGTACATATATGCATGTACATGTATACATGCATATATGTACATATATATGTATATATATGTACATATATACATACATAGGCACACACATCAAAAAGTAAGAGTATGTGTACATGTATATGTGTATGTATGTAATATTTTTTTTTAAAGATTTTTTTTTTTATATATGTGAGTACACTGTCACTGTCTTCAGACACTCCAGAAGAGGGCATCAGATCCCATTACAGATGGTTGTGAGCCACCATGTGGTTGCTGGGAATTGAACTCAAGATCTCTGGAAGATTAACCAGTACTCTTAACAGCTGAGTCATCTCTCCAGCCCATAAATATATTCTTAAAAGATGTTGGAGGATTAAAAAAGAATCAACTCTTTTGTTCTCCCATTCTGTAACTTGTACATAGCTTCTAAACTGTCCATAAATGGATTCATCAAACTTGTCAAGGAGTTTACCTTCTTAAGTGACTCTAAACATATTTTTATTTAAAAAAAAAAAAGAGAGAGATTTATTTATTTATTTTATCTATGTGAATACACTGTAGCTGTCTTCAGACACCCCAGAAGAGGGTGTTAGATCTCATTACGGATGATTGTGAGCTACCAGGTGGTTGCTGGGATTTGAACTCAGGACCTCTGCAAGAGTAGTCGGTGCTCTTAACCACTGAGCCATCTCTCCAGCCCCTCTAAACATCTTTATGTTAAACTTTAATTATGTCATTCATTTGCTTCATAAGCACATTAATAATTAACGAACATGCCACATTTCCCTCTGGCTCATTGCATTCAGTGTGTCCCTGAGCATATCTGAACAGTACCTGTTTCCCAGCAGGTCAAGCTCTGATACCTTCCGCAGCTTCTTCCTCTACCACATGAGTCATTCCGTATGTTGGCTGGTTATCTACTCCATTCTCGTGTGAGGCAGATACACTGAGCTGTCCTGACGTGCAGCACTATGGGCTCGGCTCTGGTTTTGTCAGTTTATCAGAAACAAAAAACCCTTCTGTACCAAAATGCTCCTAGTGATCTGAGCATGCCTCTGGCCCAGGCAGATTTTTAATTTACTGTGTTCTGCCAACATGTGATCAGCTTGTTTCCAAGATCCAGTGCACCCTGTTCCTTGCCTGAACTGACTTTTTCACCCTCTCTCATAATTTGGAACAGAGGTTCTCAACCTGTGGGTTGCAACTCCTTTGAGGTGTTGAATGACCCTTTCACAGGGGTCACCTAAGACCACCGGAAAACATATATTTACATTATGATTCATAACATCACAAAATTACAATTATGAAGTAGCAATGGAAGTATTTTTCTAGTTGGAGGGCCCCACAACATGAGGAAATGTATTTAAAGGATGCACCATTAGGAAGGCTAAGGGCCACTGGCTTAGAACTTACATAGACTCTCAACCCTCTGCCACCATCACCTCATCTGGAAAGACTATAATTCATACAAGCAGACACTTGGGATCTGTCCTGGTCCTCACTTAATAGTTATATGACTGAAGAAGTACATCAGTTATAGGCCACCATCATTGGCATCATTTAAGGTAGGATATTTTTGCTTCCTTTAAGCAAATTAATGAGAAAATCAATGACCAGGGAGCATTGTAAATCATTGACAACTTGCATAGTATTTTCTTAATATGATGAAGTAGATAATCTACCTTGTGTAAATTTAGGATGAAATATGAAAGGGGATTAATATCTCTTAATAATAATAGAGGAACGGCTGGGGATATAGCACAATGATATAGCACTCATCTATCGTGCACTCAGTTCTGGCTTCAATCCCAGCACCAGTCAATAAACAGCACCACTGAAGGCAGCAGGTGAAGATGGCAGGTACCTTGCTGTGAATACACGGCCAGTGTTCCAGGCTGGTTGCAACGATGCGCACGTACACAGAGCTACCAAGTGTCTAAACCACAGAAAAGCATATGCCCATAGTTCCAATGACATCATTTTTTTAGGGGCCACCTGCAATATGGCATGAGTGTGTGAAAGATTGTTGAAACTTTAGCAGAACAATAAAATGTCTGCCTCTCATAAGTCAGAGGAGACCAAAGACCTCGCTCGGGAGGGAGAAATGCAGGATTTCCTCTGGCTTGTCAACACCGTGAGTCACCATCTATCTTACACAATAGGGCACACAGCCACTCATAGGTCTGCCAGCCTTCTCCCTTTTCAGCAAAGTATGTCCTGGACCTTCACAGGTGACATTCCTACGGCCTTACTCTATACTTCTTCAGTCTCATTTGCTACCCAGGAAATCTGACAGTCTTTTCTATAGCAGTGGGAGGTTTGCTATCAACCAAAAATGAGGAGAGTTTAACCCAGGCTAACCCTTCAGAAGCCATGTATAATAAGGCAAAGTAACATGTGGAAGAATTGGCCTGGATCACATAGGCCCTGCTACACAGGATACTTCAGACACAGTTAGCCAGAATCTACATGGAACCTAAAAACTCCTGTCTCTAAGATCGATGCATGTTCTTCGCATGACTTGCTTCATGCCCAGGATGCAAAGCAAAAGTTATTGCTTTTAATTTGTATTTCTGAATTAAGACTCAATGCCATCATCCACAAGAACAACAATGAACTCTGAGCAAGCCAACCCCCAAATCAGGTTAAAGTCTCATAGTCTGTGATCATTAGCTGTGTTAATTTCCTAGAAAAAGTTGAAATTCTCAGCCATGCACCACAAAGGACTGGTTCATGATTCCAGCCAAGCTTAACACCATGTCATTGCCAGCTTAGGGACTATGTTTGGACTCCAAACTCAAGGTCACAAACAAGTCAGGTTTGTTTCTTTCTCTCCATACAGGCAGTGCTGTGCTCAGAGCTCCAAGATTACATTAGGAAATCAGGAGTTCTCAGAGTATGAGACACAATGGCTAGACAGCCATCGTAGTGAAGAAATGCGAATGAAAACAGTATGTCCACATGTTAGTCTCTGTAGAGATTTTACTCCCTCCCTCCTTCCTTCCCTTCCTTCCTTCTTCCTCCTTTCCTTCCTCCTTCTTTCTCTCCCTCTCCCTCCCTCCCTCCCTCCCTCCCTCCCTCCCTCCCTCCCTCCCCCCCCTCTTACTTTCTTTCTGTTTTTGGAGATAGGGATTTTCTGTGTAGCACTGGCTGTCCTGGAACTCTCTCTGTACACCAGGCTGGCCTTGAACTCACAGAGATCAACCTGCACCTTGCCTCCTGAGTGCTGAGATAGAAGGTGTGTACCACCCCCGCCAGGGCTCTGCAGAGGTTTTCTATAGGAACACTCTGTGATTTCCATTTGTTTTGCACTCAGAACTCAGTCACACGGTGCTATGTTATTGCTGGTGTTGGTGAGGCTTCCAAAGTGTGATACCACTCAAGCCCTGTTATGAAAGGAGAGAACAGAGGGTTTGGGGAAGTGTCTGTGCGAGCCTCCCTGTTCAAAGGCCAGTTTAGAAGGTGTGAGTCCTGGAAAGCACTGCTAAGGGGGAGACTCGCATGTCTGCCTTGGAACTGAGCAGCCTGAACTCCTCTGCTTTGGGGTTTTAAATTCTGAAACCATTCTTCATTTAAACAACAGATTTTTAAACAATCCTTAAACAACAAAACCCTTTTAGAGTCAAATAGTTATAAAATAGCCAATTGAGCGTCTGGACGCTGCCTTGGGCTCACTAGTTAAGGACTTGGTGCTATTTTGTTACCAATTGCTCGGCCTAGCGATAACAGATAATGAGGTCTTTCCAAGAAATTTACACATGGAAATTTGCTAAGACTCCTTATCTGTTTACCTACAGGCAGTTCTATTTCTTTGGGTATTTTAAGGGAAAACCTAGGTTTCCTGGAGTTTTGCCCAGTTTGATGCTGCCTTCTTTAGAAATGGCATCTTATAGTTCACAAAGCTCAAATGTCCTTAAGACAGCGCTTCTCTTTCCCCATATCAAGTGCCCATTTGGGTTCATATTCTTCATCATGCTCTTAGGTCTTACATGGCACAAAAACAGGATTCCACCCCCCCCCTTTTTTTTAAATTCTGTAAATGGGGAACAAATTTCCCCAAAGCTCTTAGGCTCATGTGTTTTGTTTCCTGTTGAGCCTATAATAACGTGTGCAAGGTTTTATCTGCACAGCTTAGGAGTTTGATTTGCCTAGTAATGTGTGTCCACAGATGCTATGGTGAAGAATCTGCCTGTTCCATAAGCGTTGTTCATAACCCCCATAACCTTTACTGATACACATCCACAAACTGGGCGATGTTCACTGAGCGTGGTTTTTAAAGAAACATGCCCTAGATTAAGAGTATACTCACTGGTTGACAAAAATGTGAATATAGTCTCACAAGCCCAAACACCATACCTCCTCAAGTCAGCCATCCATATGCACAATGCTAGGACCTCTTGTGACTTCATAGAATAAAACTGCCACGGAAAATGAGAATCGCCTTTGTTCGGCTCTGGCTGGTCCTCGAGGTAGCCCTTTCTCCACACAGCCAGGCCAGTGCACAGAGAAAATGTGGCACCACATTTCAGGACTCTGTTATCTAACCCTAACCCACAATCAAGGGATTGCTCTCTATTAAAGGGGGTGGGGCAGAGGCAACACCTGATAATGTTCTCTGAGCCACAAGAAGAATTAGGACCACATAACTGTGTGGTCTAGTGATAGGCCAGAGTCTGAGACAGTAACAAGGAACCATCCAGGAAAATGGGTCACTTCTTCATATCTGGGTAGGTACAGTGCTGTGGTCACAGTTCAGCTAGTGTTATTTGAAACTGAACGGCATAAGTTCTCTCTCTCTCTCTCTCTCTCTCTCTCTCTCTGTCAAACTCATACACTGAGAGAGAGAGAGAGAGAGAGAGAGAGAGAGAGAGAGAGACTTACCCAAGGGTCTTTTCATTTTTACTCAGCACCATTAATTTATAAAATTAAATAAACATAAATATTATATTTTATTATAATTTACATAAATAAGCATACCAATTATGGACCATATAAATAACTGATAATTCTAGAAATTCCCAAGAACCTTAACATCTGAGAGAACACCAACAACGAGAAGGAAAAGAAAGAAGGGAGGGAGGAAGGAATGAAAAGGAAGGAGAGAGCACCACATGTGTGCTCTTGCCCTTCTTACCCTCTCAACTCTTGGCAAAATGACACAGGAGGGGCTGTTCTCTGTGTTGGCATGTATGTCCGTGTGCCTGTGAGGGGCTGTGCATGTGTTAGTGTGTGCATGTCCATGGGCCTGTGCAACACGTTGCTGTACTCATTTTGGGTGAGCTTAGTGATCATTGTTGAGGGAGAAGCATGAATCTCAGGCTTCAGTCTCTGTGTCTTGTGCAATATCTTCCCTGTAGTCTTGGGAGAGCTGGGATGGTCTTTCCTTCCAGTTTGGCTGTTAGTCGTTTCACGTTGCCTTGTAATTACTGAGAGTGTGACTTGAGAGCCAGCCTTGTCTCAGTCTGTTTAAACCCTGTCGTTTACCTAAAGTCACTAGCAATGTATCTTGTCACACACTGCTTTATTAGGAACTCAAGAGATGACACTGGATTTATGGGAAGCATCAGACTATTAATTTTTAATGAGAATCCAAAAGTCACAATCTTTCTTCTGGTGTCTCGAAGTAAGATTAATTTGCATTCATATAAGATAAAAGAAAAGCTAAGTATGTGTGAAATGGGAGCTTGTGGCTCACAGTGTTTAATATGGAACTATCTTCTTCTAGAGCAGTGGTCCTCAACTCTCTTGCTGCTGCAACCCCTTAACACAGTTTCTCATGTTGTGGTGACCCCCCAACCATAAAATTATTTTTGTTGCTATTTCATAGCTGTAATCTTGCTATATTATTAATTGTAATGTAAAATAACCTGATATGCCACCCTGTGAAAGTGTCCTTCAGCCCCCATGGAGGTTGTGGCCCACAGACTGAGCTGGTGAACACTGTGCTAGGATTCGTTCACTCATACTCCGCTGAGCTGGTAACCACTGTCTTAGGATTCGTTCTCTCATACTCCGCTGAGCTGGTGACCACTGTCCTAGGATTCGTTCACTCATACTCTGCTGAGCTGGTGACCACTGTCCTAGGATTCATTCACTCATACTCCACTGAGCTGGTGACAACTGTCCTAGGATTCATTCCCTGATGCTCTACTCTTTGGATGTGATGCTCTAAGGAGTAAAAGACTTCCTAGATTTTTCTCCCTTTAAAATACACCCACATCTAATCCAACATCTACTTCTTGGTTCTAAGAATTCAGTCTTATACATACATGAAAAGTCAGGATGAAGAAACACATAAAGACATGATAAAGAGATAAAGAAAAATAGAAAAGGCTCTGGTAGGTAGAAAGGTAAATTAAGGGAGAAATGGCGGAGAAAGAAAAAGGAGGAAGAGGGAGAGGAGGAGGAAGAGTGATCTCAGTAGCAGCTAGGAAATTACCATCATAGCACTATTTCTTTATATTCATCCTACCTCTAGAAATTGTCTGAGATGGCCTACAAAATTAAGTTTGATCATTGCTTCAATATTTAGTATTAAATGATTAAAGCAATGCCCAAAATGTAAAAAGCAATAATAAATGTGAAGTATCTATTAAGCCAAAAAAAAATACTGAACAATGAAATTTACAAACTCTGAATATCTCCATATACTTTCTGAGGGCTGATGCTGAAGTAAAGCGAAGAGTCTCTGAAATGTCAGCCGGTCAACAGACAGGGAGGATCGCAGCCAGGCATGTAATATGGGACATGGGGAAGTGACTGGTCTCCCGAATTACCCCAACCCAGATAACCTTGCATTAGCTTGTCTTCATCCAAGGAGGGTGAGCTCTTGGGAGACTCCTTTTTGGAATTCAGTGCCTGTGTTGTATGAAGAAACTCATGAGAAGACCATGTCCCAAAGCCATGGTTACATTTCCAGCATGATCTTCTGCTGTGTGAATGAACTATCTAAAATGTGTTGCCTATCCAAGCTTTAAAATGATTGTATCTAATAACACCTCCAGGCAGCCAACCCAGAGATTACACGACAGTTACCACAAAGAGCCAGGTCTCTCTCAGACCCATTACACAAAAATAGATTATTTAAAATGTTGCATGCATGTATGCACGGGATTTAAAGAAATGCTATAAAGTCATCTGTAATAAGTAAAAATATTGACTTTTTTTTTAAAAATAGTAATAATAATGGAGTTCCTTATAACTGCGACATTTTAAAGGTTCATTAGTTAAAACTGGAAGCCTTAGGGGGAAGAAAAATAAGGCTTCCAAGGGGAGACAGACAGGGACGGACGGCTTAGAGAAGGGTCAACTGTACAAAGTGTTGATCCTCAGGTAACGGCTAATTTAACCAATAAAATGTACTATAATTAATAAATGAAAGCACAAAGGAAACCATAGACAAATGCCCCATATTGTCCAAACTCTGTGACGTTAGAAATGGCATCTTCTTCTGTCTCCTCCCTTCTCCAAGTCACTGTCCTTTGAGCTGGCCCAGTGGGCATACTCCTTCCCCACTTAGATGCTTCTGTGAATGCTTAAGCTTGCACTGGAAACTCTCTGCCTGGCCTATGAAGGTGCAGGGACCTGCTGCTGCCCACTTAACCGTCCACTCTGTCACCATCTGTGTCACTGTCCCAGCTTCCACCTCTCTGACCTGTCCCTGTCCATGCCTGTCCTCCATGCATGTTCTCATTGCAGACTCTGCACTGGCTATTATCCTCACTCCGGCGAGGAAGTTTCCCAGGAGCACCTAGGACCTGATCATTTGATTCTTTCCTATTTCCCCTCTCAGATGATTCCAGACACTGTATGTAAGCAGTGAACTCTGAACCGCCCTGTTTTATCTCCAGGGTGGACTAATAATGATTGAGAACAGGCTGCTCATCGGGTTACTTATCTTTCAGTTTAGGTTGACTGTTGTGAACCTATAGGCACTAGACTCAGTGAGGGCAAGAATTTCCCCTCACCATTTCTACAACTCTGGCATCCAGATATTATCTACCATGTGGCAGGCTTTCAACAGAATGTGGGTCTAGTCACTTTATCATGACTACATTCTTTCCAACATGCAAATTCAATAAAACATAATAAAAAGTATTCAAATACTGTCTATAGTATTCACGTACTGTTTATAGTATCCACACATTGTCCGTAGTATTCAAAAACTGTGTATAGACTTTAAAATCCACATAAGAAAAAAACATCAAGAGTAAAATTATAAAACAAACATCAAACAGAGTAAGGATATTTTCACCCATGCCTATCAACACTGCTTGAATATATTTTGACTAAGAAAGGAGAACATTAGTCCCTCCAAAGAAAGTGCATGTCGAATAGCTAAAAAATAATACAAACATTACAGACACAGGAAGCAACTGACCTTTCTTCTATTCACAAAGGAAGGGCAAACAATGAAGTATGCTCATGTATGTTGTGCACACATATAGAGGGTGCTCATGTATGTTGTGCACACGTGTAGAGAGTGCTCATGTTTGCTGTGCACACGTGTAGAGGGTGCTGATGTATGTTGTGCACATGTGTACAGGGAGCACAAGACACTTCTGGAAGGAATTCAGAGCTGTCACCAAAGCCTTCAAAGTGTCTGTGCATTTTATCCCTGTGGGTTTCTTATCAAAATCAGATTTAAGAAAATGTTTTGTGGACTGAAATATTTACTGGCACCATTTACAAATCACCAAGATTTGTAATAATCATAACAGATTATTTTTGTTGTTGTTGTTGTTTTGTTTTTTGAGACAGGGTTTCTCTGTGTAGCCCTGGCTGTCCTGGAACTCACTCTGTAGACCAGGCTGGCCTGGAACTCAGAAATCTGCCTGCCTCTGCCTCCCAAGTGCTGGGATTAAAGGCATGTGCCACCACTGCCCAGCTAAGAGCACAGATTTTCAACAAACAGAGAATTTGTTCATGGCTGTGTGATGTAACTAAAACACAGCAGTTATTTAAAACCATGCTCATGAAAATGTCACAGGTACTGTGAGTGAAAGCCATGGATATTTATCCTATCTTGATCATACAATGGCTCTAGGTTTCATAATGCACATTTTCTTGGTAAATGTATCATTTTTCTGTGTTTATATTTTATGTATATCCATGCAAAGACAAGTGAAAAATATAATAATGTATAATTAGTTCTCATTTGTGGCTGGAAAGACTGGCCAACTTATATTTGGAATAAGACTTTTGTGTGGTTTATAAGGTGTTAGAAGCTTTTATATCTTATGTTAATTTAAAATGACACATAAAAAACAATGCCATTTCACTTTTGGAAAATTTGGTTTCTTCTGTTATGAGGCAATATAAAAATGAGCATTTTCATGTAACACACTGTATTTGACTTATTTGGGCTGTTTTTTTTTTTTTGTCTTATTTGACTATTGATGGTTAAATCCAAGCATTCGTGGTGTAAATCATGTCATCTTAAACCATACACCCCACAGTTGATTCAAAAGATACATCACAAACAGTATGATAAAAAAATTTATTCAAAGATGATCTAAATTTAGTTCCATTTCTGAAGCCTACTAGTTCATGCATTCATTCAATAGACATTTACATGACCACACATATCCAGGCAGCCACCTAGATTTGGGGGGGGCACAAATGATCTGTGTGCCTTCATATGTGTACCTTTTATAGATGTATAGCTATAAATATATGCCTGTGAATACAATAAATTAGTGTACCTACTGCATGGACTGAAATTGTTTCCTAGGGTGACATGTACTGTGGGTTAAACAGAGTTATGGGATACCTACTTGGGGAGAATGCTGGATTAAACCCTGAAGTAGTTTTCTGGAATTTTCTTACAAACCCCCACACACTGAATAAGCATACAACAACCCCTTCACTATCAGCCCTGGGGGCCAGAGGTCTGGAGTCACGGTGCTTGTAAAAGATAGACGGGAAATATTATTTCTGAAGTTTCCCTTACTTTGCCACTATCTCCACAGATGGGGATTGTCTTAGGGTTTCTCTTGCTACGATGGGACACCATGTCCAAAGAAACTGAGGGAGAAAAGGGTAGTCAGGAACTCAAACAGGGCAGGAACCTGGAGGCAGGAGCTGATACACAGGCCATGGAGGGTGCTGCTTACTGGCTTGATCCTTCTGGCTTGCTCAGCCTGCTTTCCTACATAACCCAGGACCCCCAGCCCAGGGATGGCATCACCCACAATGGACTGGGCCTCCCCCATCAACCACTCATTAAGAAAATGCCCTACAGCTGGATCTTATGCAGACATTTTCTCTACTGAGACTCCTTCCTCTTAGACGACTTTAGCTTGTTTCAAGTTGACACAAAACTTCCCAGCACGGTGATGAAATGGGAGACACATTCTAACAGACACAAGTGAAGCACAGAAAATTATTAGAATATGAATTAAAAACTTGGATTCCACTAAGGAAAATCTAAAAGAAATGGGTTAGATCCTAGATGTGTGTAACCTACCAAAATTAAACCAAGATGAGATCAATAATTTAAACAGGTCTGTAACAGCAACCTATTTGATGAAGCAATTTTAAAAAATCTTCCAACTAAACAAGTTCTGGGGGCTGAGGTCCCTTGGCTGTTCTCCCTTCAACGGTTGGTCTGAACCCAGCCCGTGTCTTCTAGGTTTAACTTGCTGCCAGGCGTATGAAGAAGGAAAGCAAGCCTACTGGATCAGTCAGATCTCATTTCTGCACAGCCCAGCCTTTCCTTTAGCTGGCTCAGGAACTCAGGCAGTACCGGGGAGACCCAGTCCTGCAGCTGCTACACTGCAGCCTGCCCCACTCCGCCAACTGCAGCACACACACACACACACACACACACACACACACACACACACACACACACACACTTCCCTTTGGAGTGAGCTGAGCCTCGGTAAGCCTGCCAAGAATTGCAGTACAAAGTGTGGACACTGAGCCTGACGAGCCAGGAGGAAAGTCCGGGAATGGGAACTCAGCGTTCTGAAGGGACTTTAAGGTTAGACAAACAGAAGGCTGGAAAGGAGCCGCAAACAGATGCTGAAGAACCAGTCTAGTTCAGGCAAATGTAATTTGCCAGAATAATGCACAGAGTTCTTTTGGACAAGCCAAAACAGGAGCAGGTTCTCACTGCACGCTTTATAATTTACTGTTAGGTGCTCTTGGTCACATGTGAAATCTAGTAGGTCCGTCAGGGATTGAGCGTGGAGCAGAAACCACAGACCTAGGGTAACAGAAGCTGCTCTCACAGGCTGCAGACAGCTGGCAGGAAGGAAGCGAGGGTAACAAGCAGATGCCCACTCTGTCATCCTCAAAGCCCTCGAAGTTATCCTCATCATCCTGACGAAAAGACCTGCTGAACCTCTGTCTAGCTGCAGAGAGAGCCGGACTGAAGGAATGGCAATTACCTGGGAGAAATTGGGAATCTTGGCTGGGATACAAAACACTGGCTTTGCCAGCCACACACTTTCACAGAAAAGCTAAAACTTCACACATCTAATTGGTGAGTGGCTGGAGAAATGGCTCAGTGGTTAAGAGCACTTGTTGCTCTTCCGGAGGACTGGAGTTTAGTTCCAGCACCCACATCAGATGGCTCACAACCGCATGTAATTATAGTCACAGGGGAATCTGAGGCTTTTCTCTGGTTTCTGTGAGCCCCTGCAAACGTGTAGGGCATACACACATATGCACATACATACATACACACACACACACACATACACACACATGTGTACACACACATACAATCTTAAAATGATAATAATTGTTGGTAGAGCTCTCAAACCAGTTTGTGTCCCCTGGAAAAATGTCTCACTTGCTCTCATCTGACAGGCCAGTCATACGAATCTGTAGGCAAATATATTTCACAACCTTTTAAAACAAGGGTTCAATCTCTCCTCTAGCCTACCACCTACCAGAGGTAGTGGAAAAAGAAGGTTATTAGGATACAGGGGAAATGGAGAAATAGTTCTTTGGGGCGATTCCAATCCTCGTTGTTCTCAGTCCAGTCAATAGCAAACACAGACCAGCAACAGTCCAGTTCACTCGGCAGATAACACACTCAATCAGCAAGGGCAGTTCAACTCAGAAGAGACTGCCAGGTTCCCCAGTTGGCCAGAGTCTGTGGAAGCAGCAAGAAGCCGCAGGAATCTCACGAGAAGGTCTTGGGTGAGTTTCTCTCTATGAAGTCCTCAGAGGTGAAGATCAGCAACACAATGTAAGGCAAACTGATACATGTACGTCATCCGTGAAGACTAGCAAGGCAGAGCAAAGCGAGCCAATGCTTGAGCCCCCGTGTCTGTGGGGTCATCTTTATATTCTTTCTAAATGTCATGTATCCCTTTATGTGTTTGCTATAGCAAAGCATCCTTTCCCCTGTGTCTGCTTCAGCAAAACATAATTATATCCACTTAACAAATCTATATGACAGGATAGGCCTCTGCCATATTTACCCCAATCCATTTCCTTAAAGACTGAAAGAATTGCTTTATGTAAGTCATTTCTAAGTAACTTATGGTAAAATTTAGAGTGTAATAAACCAGAAATGACATTTAACAAGATTTGAGAACATGTGTGGTGTATTATAACTTGGGAGGAAAAAGGCAAATGCAATGTGAATGGATGGAAAAACCATTTAAAAAGGAAAAGAATAGTGAAGGAACTGAAGGTCAATGCGCTCTAAAGGGCAGAATGCCGGTAAATGGTGCTCATTTTTCAAAACAAATAAAGGTCAGAGAGAGTGTGGTACCTCCTCTGTTCGGAGAAGGACCCACAGCACACCACACCTTGTTCTAATCTCCCTGTGACTCTGAACTCACTAACACACCAAAGAAACATTCAGTTCTCTTCCAGGACCATCTCCTATGCTTTAATCTATCATAACTTATGTTTGTCTGTAGAGAGAAATGCTTAGACTTGACAGCCATGATGAAACTTGCTTGGAGATTTAATTCTCAAACTCATGAATCAATACATAGTAAATTCACAGATTTTTTTCCCTCAATGCTTCTAAGAGAGGTGGCTGTTGTGTGTCCTGGGCATGCATCTGACATACTTTGTCTACCCAAGGCTTCCCAGAGTCTCCATCCCTTGTCCAACAGGACCATCATTTCTCTCGGTGACCATCTCCTCTCACTGCTGTGGTCTTGAAGCTTCTGTTGCATTATCCCCTGACTGTGAAGGGAGGAGTCCAGGGATTGTTTCTTTAGAAGACACCAGCGTAGATGGGAGGTATGTGGGAAAGTAAGTTCTGGAGACTGGAGAGTTGAACAGAGGAAGGGGAAAACATATGGCCACATGGTCTGAACTGAGAAGATGCACTTAGGCAAATCTTCACTCTAGTTGAGGGGACTTTCAGAGTAATCTCAAGTCATTGTAATGATGGTCTTAGAGTTAGAGTTTCTGTCATTCCATATTCTTCTCTGCTTAGGTCATTAATGTCCTTACAAAATGATTCAGTGGTTTTTAAGATTTTGAGCTGTGGCCATTAGCTGTAGTGTCATTATTCCGACTTACAACCTGTCATGAGTTAAGTCAGATTAAAGCATACGAGATGGTCCTGGAAGAGAACTGAATGTGTCTTTGGTGTGCTAGCGAGTTCAGAGTCATAGGGAGATTAGAGCAAGGTGGGATGCACCATGGGTCCTTCTCCAAGAGAAGAGAGAGGGGGGAGATAGATAGATAGATAGATAGATAGATAGATGGATGGATGGATGGATGGATGGATGGATGGATAGATAGATGGATGGATGAATGGAATAAGAATAGGAAACATAACACTATACACTGCTGAAAAGCTTCTTTTTGAAATTCGTGGTTCAATTGTAATGTTCATCAACTATATGTATATTATACATGGGTGTACTTTCTTATATGTAATTGGAAAATGTTATACTTTGAATCTGTGTATAACCTGATGATACAGGCTCTGGTGTGAAAAGAATAAAATCAGACCAACATGAAGTATTCCAACTTACAATATGCTGACTAAGGTCATCCTAGCCACACCTGAACACTCTCAGCACATACTCTTTCACTCAGACTACATTTAACAGGACAGGGTTTTTGTAGGGTAGCTCGTCTGCCTTGCGTGCGTCAGCCCTTCCGTTTTTGCGTCCTGTCCTTCTGTGCCCCTCCCCCCCTTTAGCAAGTTGAACTGTATCTTCTTGTGATACCTCTTATGGCGATGACTGACTTCTAGTTGGTGTACCTCAGGAGCTGCAAGGCCTTCTGGGAGCAGACTCACTAGTTAGCCCTGCATCACCAGTAGGCAACTGACTCATCGGTGCTAGGCCTGAGGGTGGTGGGAATCCTTAGCTCTGTGCCTCAACTGTCCTTTAGGCTGACTAATTACTTACCTTTAAAACAACGGTATGTGGAAATCAGGTGTATGTTCAGCATTAAAAAAAATGTGAGTCAGATAGTTTCTTAGACTAGTTGAACCTCCTACCTTGTCCTAGTGACAAAATACTAGAATGAGCAAACATGGACCTTAATAGGACACAATAATATAAGAACCATCTTCAGGGTCAGGCCAGCTTCTGAGCCCAGCAAGACCTGATTAGTCTGGTCTAAATGGGCTTTGTGCATGGCCAGCACCTAGTGGTCCCCTCTGCTTGTTTTATGTCTCTCTACCCTAGGCAGTGACTACCACAATAACTCTAACCATAGCATCTCTTTATTTACCACCAGAAGAGATTTAGTTCAGACACTCAGCGAGGGGAAGCTGGGTGTGATAGTGTTAGGCTGCCATCATAGCATGGAGCAGGGTTGGATAAGGTTGGAGGATCCGGAATTTTATGAGTTCTAGGCCAACTGGGGCCATACAGTGACACCCTGTCTCAAACCCAAACAAAACTAATAACAAAAGATGGAAGCAACAGGTGGGCAGAATGACCATTTCCACTCTTGTTTGTTTCCTGCCTAGTTTTCTGAGCTTTGTTTTAATTTCAGCCACTTTGTCTCTAAAAAAAAAAAAAAAAAAGTAGGTGCTCTTAAATAGAGGTGTATACTTGTGTCTTTCACCAGCATTTAAAAACTGCAGGTAAACATAAGTAATTTTAGTGTACTTTCATAAATGTCATCTCAAATTCATATGTATACATGTCAAAAAAAGATTGTGAATTAGGCTGCAGAGTTTTGAACACAAATGCGATATTTTAAGATGTGCCTTCCTTGAGCTTACCTATGGCCTCTTCCTCTGCAGCCCCGCTATTAGACAGCCCCACTGTTTCTGCTGCCTGATCTTTCCAAATATCTAAAGTGAGAAGCATTGTCCCTGCTCAGGCGATTTTTTACCCACAAAGCATTTCAGAGTCCGGGCTAATGCTAGTACTTGGGAGGCAGGGACAGGCAAACCTCTGTGTTCAAGGCCAGCCTGCTCTGCAGAGAGTGAATTCCAGGACAGCCCAGATCCTACAGAGAAACCCTGTCTCCAAAAAAAAAAAAAAGAAAAAAGAAAAAAAGAAAAACAAGAAAGAAAAAGAAAGAAAGGAAGGAAGGAAAGAAAAAGAGAAAAGAAGGAGAGAAGGAAGGAAGGAAGGAAGAGGAAGTTAGACATGTTCGTTTGCTCTGAAATGAGACCAGATGTGATAGCCCACTTAGGGAAATAAAGTATAGTAAGAGGGTCTTTATGCATGGCTGCAGGTGCCATCTGTGGTACCGTAGCAGTCATTAAATTCCAAGGCACACACTCGAAATCCTCATTTCTCTTACATCCACTTTGAGAATGGTGGACCTAGCCTAGCATCCCATCGCCAGATGTGTGCCTGAAGTGGGTGGGAGCGCCAGGCAGGAGGATATTGCTCACAAAGACTTATTTTAGCTCTAGTCATAGATTCTAGAAACACACGTGTTGCTATAGATATTACAAATACCTCACGCTCACTTCCTTAGGAAAACACGCTGGTTTATGTTCACAACTGTTTTCTTTCTAAAGGAGCTATAAACACCCGGGCTCAGTGTTTGAATCTGGACAGCTAATTAAAATTTTAAAAAGGAACAGCTTATCTTCAGTGGCTATTTTAGGAAACGGTTCAAATATAGACTGATGGCTTAACCAAAGACAGCTGTTTTATTTCACATGTAAAAGCATCGCTCAAGAAGAGGCATTTTCTTAAAAAAAAAAAAAAAAAAAAAAGGCTTGTGCTGTAATTCTTTCCAATAAAGTTGGGGATTTTTCTTCCCACAGCTCCACAGAAAAGATCTGGAATTGCATTTGGATCTTAGGTGAAATTTATTATTTCCTTTCTCAGATATAAACTAAATGTCAGGCTAAATTTTTCTAAATAAAACGACTACCCTTGGTTGTAAGGGTATAATAATTAAAAACTGAGGATGTATTTAACAAATATTTCTGGAAAAAAATCTTTGCTAACTTTAAAAAGGATTAGCCATAACTATACTCAAAAAAAAAAAAAAAAAAAAAAAAAAAAAAAAAAAAAAAAAGAAAAAGAAAGAAAGGATAAAGAAAAAAAGGAAAAGTAAAGGAAATCTGTAATGAGTTTCTTTTTTTTTTAAGAATTATTTTATTTCATTTTTATGTGTATGAGTACACTGTAGTTGTACAGATGACTGTGTTCGATCATGTGTGTGGCTGCTGTTGATCTCAGGCTAGCTCCGGTCCCTCTCGCTCCGTCGTAATTTTCTGCAGCTGTCTTCAGATGCACCAGAAGAGGGCGTCCGATCTCATTGTGGGTGGTTGTGAG
>NW_022196905.1:165802080-165857010 GCF_008632895.1 Mastomys coucha | reverse complement strand
GGATCCAAACTCAGGACCTTTGGAAGAGCAGTCAGTGCTCTTACCTGCTGAGCCATCTCGCCAGCCCTGTAATGAGTTTCTTATAAGGACATGGAATATAGTAAAACTCTCAAACCAGTTGCTGAGGAGAATCATCATTTTTTAAGTATAAAAAACTGGAGCACTTAGTCTCTGCAACTCCTTCCATGGGTATTTTGTTCCCTCTTTTAAGAAGGAAGGAAGTATCCACACTTTGGTCTTCCTTCCTCTTGAGTTTCTTGTGGTTTGTGGTTTGTACTTTGTATATTCCGATCTCCTGGGCTAATATCCACTTATCAGAGAGTGCATGCCATGTGTGTTCTTTTGTGATTGGCTTACCTCACTCAGGATGAAATTCTCCAGATCCATCCATTTCCCCAAGAATTTCATAAATTCATTGTTTTTAATAGCTGAGTAGTACTCCATTGTGTGGATGTGCCATATTTTCTGTATCCATTCCTCTGTTGAGGGATATCTGGGTTGTTTCCAGGTTCTGGCTATTATATAAGGAAGGACAATTCAGAGACTGCTCTACCTGGGAATCCTTCCCATATTCAATCATCAAATCTAGACACTATTGTGGATCCCAGCAAGTGCTGGATGACAGGAGCCTGAGACAGCTGTCTCCTGAGAGGCTCTGACAGTACCCGACTAATACAGAAGTAGAGGCTCACAGCCATCCATTGAACGAAGTACAGGGTCCCCAATATAAAGCTAGAGAAAGGACCCAAGGAGCTGAAGGGTTTGCAGCCTCTTAGGACGAACTACAATATGAACTAACTAGTGCCCTCAGAGCTCCCAGGGACTAAAACACCAACCAAAGAGTACACATGGTGGGACTAATGGCTCCAGCAGCAAATGTATAGCAGAGGATGGCCTAGTTGGTCATCAATGGGAAGAGAGGCCCTTGGCCTTGTGAAGGTTCTATGCCCCAGTGTAGGGAAATGTCAGGGACAGTAAGCAGGAAGGGGTGGGGTGGTGAGCAGGGGGAGGGGAGAGGGAACAGGGGTTTGTTTTAGTTTTTGTTTATTTTATTTTATTTATTTATTTTTGGAGGGGAACCTGGGGAAGGAGATATTGTAAATAAAGAAAACATATACTAAAAAAAAAAGAGAAAAAAATTAAATCTATACATTGAAAAAAAACTGGAGTAGGTTGAACTCTGGATGACAAGCTCCCCTATGTTCCCCACCCATCCTCTCTGGCTAAATCTCAAATGCTAAATATTTTGAAGATTTTTCTTAAATAAAATAATTTGAAACAACAACGTCTTTGAACCAGGCAATACTCTGGATTCTGGATTTACATGTGAGTGAGGTAAAGACAGTGGTAGCAAGACTGAGTTCTTGACTATTGTTATTGGAGAAAGAAGGCGTGGGCATCTCAGGGAGTTCTCGCCAGAGCCCTTGTTCTCTACCCCAGCTTACTTTCTGGTTCTATTCAGCCCTTCTGGTGCACATTGTATGTATCATCAAACTTGGCTTCCTCCCAAATTCTGCCAACTCCTGGCCTCTTTGTCTTATGCTGCTACCAACCTGCATCAGAAGTGGCCCTGGCATTACCCTCCACCTACTGTCCACTTGATGTGCAAGTATCTTTGAGTTTATTTCCAAAATACGTTTATGATAAGCTGATCATTCTCTGAAGAAACAGTGGTTCTTGGTAGTCCAGGAGTCAAAGTAATTTTTTAAAGATAAAAATGTAAAAGCTCTAGCCACTCCTGTCGACTTGGATTTAAAAGCCTGTCTGTTTGACTCGCAATGAGACTATAGATTCTTAACACGACCTCCATCTTCCTGTGGCATCTGAGCCTTGCAACCCACCAGCACCACTTTCTTCACCTCTCCTCTCTGCTTCTGTTTTCAGGGCATCTTGTGCCCTACGTCCTTCCCTGCCTTCAAACTCATTTGGACCTCAGGACCTTTGCTTTCTTCTCTGCCCCTGGAGAGATTCTTCTGGCTAGATCCTACATCTATAGCAAGTCATCTCACATGCAATGTGTGGATCTGTTAACCTGTTTTTCACTGTTGTTTGAGACAGGCTCTTTTTTTCTCTTTTTTTTTTGGAGCTCTGGATGGTTAGAGAACTTTCTATGTAGACAAGGATGACCTAGAACTTCTAAAAATCTACCTACTTCTGCGTCCTAAGTGCTGGTATTAAAGGTGTGTGGCATCATGTCTGGAAAGCGTGGCCAATCTGAACAAAACTTTTTGTTGTGTTTCTCACTCTGTGGCACTTACGCACTTCTCTTTGGATACAGTTATATGCTCACCTGTTTGTTCAACATTTGTCATGGTCTTCAAAAAAGAAGGACAATATCCACTTCCCCCCAGTTTGCTCCTATAGCACATGGTATGTTACCTGACACATAGTGGGTATTCAGCAATAACAGCGAATGAATCTATAAACCGCTGAATGAACTCATGGAAGGGGCTGTGCAAGGGAATCAGATAGAAATGTCAAACTGTAGGAGACACCCGAATGGGAACATAGTAAAGAAGCTGAGCGATGGCAGGCAAGATGCAGAACTGGCTGGAAGGAAGAGATGGGTTCACAGTTGGTTCCAGGACCTAGATGCTTGGAACATTCTTCTTCCACTCTTGGAACATTCCACGCTTTCATGTGTAAATGAGAATCCTATTTGTATGTGAAAATGCTTTGTACCAAAGCCACATCCTTATTGTCAAGGTCAGAATGCTTGTGGATACGCAGCTGAAGCTTAAAGCACAGATTTCAATGGTTTGAACCTCTAGGTGAGCACTTTGCTACTGAGCTACACCACAGGCTATGGCTTGATGTGATTTTCCCTACAGGAGAAGTAAGTAATCCGGGTGAAGGGTCAGAAAATGTTTTTGGAAGGGAGGTTGGAGATTAAAATAGTGCCCACAAACAACTTGGGGTTTCACCACTTGGGGTTCAGTGTCTCTGAGTCCATTGCTTTTCCATGGAGCAGTCGAGGGCCAGTGACATTTACCCCAGGGCTTTTTGGAAGGATGGCCTACATGGACAAAACAGGTATATCCACTTAGTAAACACTTCTTTCCCCATGTTTCCTAAATCTCTTCATTTGAGCGCAAAACTAATCATCCACATTTGATGGCAAACATTTAATCTCTTCACATAATGAGCAAATACCGGAAAATTAATGTCCAGAAGGAACTACACTGGCCACGCAGACATTTCCTTTAAGCCGCCCTCATCAGCTCTTGTCTTTATTGCAGGGATTAAAAACTGTCAGGCATCCAGGTGCAACCCGGGAGTCCCCTTGAGCAGCTTTTCAATCCTGTATTCCACCTCAGTAGCTGAGAATAGTTACACAGGAAGGGAGGAAGCAGGTGCAGGTGCAAAGGGCTTCCCATCGGTGTGGAGTTTCCCTTGGCAAAGGGCATCAATGTGCTCCGAGTCACATTTCTGTGCAACAGAAACTGACATTGTTTGCCTGTGGACAGGCTTGCCACCTAAGCCGTTTTGAAATTCCTTCAGGTCTCAAATCCATGTGACTGCTTTCCGGCAACACTTTATGGGTGCTGCTCAATGTTATATATTTAAAAAAAAAAATAAAAAAATAAAACAGAATTCCCAAAGACAGAGCTTGAGAATTCTCTGGCCTAGTTTTAAGTTCACAGGCTTCAGAATCAAAGAATCCTGAGTTCATGTCTTCATTGCGAAATGGCTTGAAAAGTATATTCCATTCTGTCTGCTGCAATGACAGATCACCACAGATTTCTCAGCATAAAACAATTCAAAGTGGTTACTGTGCATGTCAGGAAGCCCGAAGTCTCAACTCAACCTTCAGGGATACAGTCCTGGGTGGCTGAGAGGGAACCAGAGAACTGGAAAACCCCATATCCCTAGGCTCGTGGCTCTGCCTGCCATTTTGAGAGCCTGCAGCTCAGTGTCTTTAACTTCTTTAACTTCTGACCTTCTTCTTATAAGAGAAGTCTCTTTTTATAAGAGACTTGTCATTCAGTGGACCGCCTCCTGATGAATCTCTGCACCTTGGGATTCTCAGCTCACATCTGTAGACTTTCAGTGGGTGATGTGATGGTGCACAAGCAATCAGAAGCCACAGCAGCTCACATTCAGAACAATCCTGTTATTACGCATGACCGTCATGGATGTAACCAATCACCTTCTTACTGGATCTGAGGCACTATCCCAGGATGGGATCTATGCATGTTGTGTAAACATGGTTAAAAGCCAATGGCTGTGGATGTCAGAGGCTCTAGGTAGAAACCTGCTACTGTTTGCTGAATGGATTTGGTGTCAAATTGCCTTCTAAACACTTATTTTTCTGCCCATAGGTTATTGCTGCTAGAATTAGAGAATAAACTTCTGTCAGAGAAGCTTCTGTCTGCCATAGGAGATGGTTAATGCAGAGAGTCACGACTGGACGAGGTGCTGAGAAGAAGGAGGGCTGCATGTTCCTCTCTAAGTGGGGAATGTATTTCAGTCTCTACAAGGCTCAGGGAACATCACTAAAGAGGAGGTGGGGGGAAGACACAAGAGCCAGAAAATGGGGATGAGTCCTGTCAAATGCTGCCTTCTGGATATGGTGTAATGATTGTACTCATGAACTCTGTAGCTGTGTTCACCGGCAGAAGATTAAGCCATTAACATCCCATTATGGATAGACGCGAGGGTCATGAAGCCCCAAGTCTTCCCGGGGAAGCAACTTCCAGTTAATAGTTGCTGCGGAGAGAGAATAATATTCCTTCAGTGGTGGAGCAACTGGTAAAATGTCTGTGCTTTGGTAAAACAAACAAGCAAAAACAACAAAAGCCTGTACATATTCATGCATGTGACACTAAATAAACTCAGTGAGTCATTAGAAAATAAAAGTAAAACATGATAAAGTAAAATACAAGACGTGGGTAAAGAGAAGGACTTAGTGGGAGGGATAAGGAGTTCAGCAAGAGTGGGGAGTGTGCATAAGAAGGAACAGGAGGGTGAAAACACAAACTACATTGTATCTATGTGCAAAATTGTCAAAGAATTTTTAAAAATTAAGGAAAATGGGCTGGAGAGATGATTCAGTGGTTAAGACCACTGACTGCTCTTCCAGAGGACCTGAGTTCAATTCCCAGCACCCACATGGCAGCTCACAATTGTCTGTTATTCCTGCTCCAGGGGATCAGGGTTAAAACGCCAATGCCCATAAACATAAAAATAAATACATTATAAAAAAGTTACTGGGGTGACCCCAAGAACTATGCTATGGGTGCCAGGTAGAGAACTGGTAAGGGAGAGCGTTGCTGGGATCGAGAATGCAGGAGGAAGACTTGGTCTCAGCTTTGGTGAGAGCACAGAGTTGAACAGGCTCAGCTTGGGAGGAAGTGAATCTTCAGAAAGCACCCATGCCTGCAAAGGAAGCAGGCATTGGGTGAAGGTGATCTCAGCCAATGCCACAGATGCTCACAAGTGCACTGGACCCGTCATTGCTAGAGCAGCTGGGAATTTACCATTTCCTGCTGAAAGTCTCCCAGCTAACTTGCTCCTTCCCCAAGCTCTCTGTATCTCTTGGACGTGAGTCCGTGATGAGGGTGACAGCTGACCTGGGGTGCTTTGGCTTGGACATCTACTGGAATTTTGGCTTGCTTGTCCTTGTGTTGGTCTTGTGCAGGCAATGAAAGGCACTGGGAGTTCACAAGGGCAGTGGACCTGGTATGTCCAGAGGACACTTGCTCAGACGCTCCCTGTAACCTTTGCTTCTTAGGATCTTTCTGCTCCCTCTTCTGCAATGTTTCCTGAACCCTGTGTGGAGAAGGTGTGATAAAGATGTCTCCTGTAGGAATGAGCACTCCACAGTTACTTAACCTCTGCACTCTGGCCAGCTGCATTCTGTATTCGTTGCCATTCATTGCAAACTAAAGTTTCTCTGTTGAGAGTTGTGACCTGCACTAGTTAGTAATCTATCGGTAATGGGAGTTAGACAAGGTTTTATCTTTTTAACACAGTAGATGTGTGTGCCATATTTCTTATACAGTCATAGTAAGATGTGTTATACTTCGGAGTATAGGTCTAGGCTGGGTATCATTTGGGAGCCATCAATACATAGGGCATAATAGGAAGTCAGGCATATCTACGAATCAGCTCACGTGAGAGCTTAGCGCAAGAAGGCTGAAGCAGCTTTGATGGGCGATAATGATTGAGTTATGTAAGTTTCTTGTCACCATTCCTGGCACATAATAAAATCTCAATAAATCATTGTTTCCATAGCAACAACAACCCTTCCTCATTGGTTAGAAAAATGGACTGGCTCAAAGATAAGTTGTTGAGTCCACAGCCAGGCAGTGAGTCCACAGCCAGGGACATCAGAGCGTGAGGTTTCCTCCTCACCATGGGGAGGCTGAAGCACATCTCTGATAGATTGGTCTCTGAGTTAAGAGGAAACCCTCCACAGGAACTTCTGCAGAGAAAGTTACCCACACTCGAGTTGCCCCTTAGTATTCGACCCTTCAATTTTCTTAGCTCTCCCTTCACGGTAGGTCCAGAATCCAATGAGTTCTATTTTTTTTTTCTTGGTCTAGGGGACTTGAAGGTCTCCTAGCTGATCTTTTTGCTCTTCCCTCCTAGCTAAGAAGTGACATCTCATTAAAAAACCACAAAAGAAACCATCTCCAGTGTCCCCAGAGGCCAGTCACCTCATCTGGAATGTGCTAATCCAGGACAGGACTTTCTGAGAATCATAGTCTGGTCTGCTATCTTCCACCACCTTCTCTTCCCGCCCCAGGCTCCTCCCATCATGCCCTGTTCACTGTGTTCCAATCACACTGGCCCCAGCTATATGCACCTGTGCCTGTCATCAGGCCTTTGCTCTTTCTGCTTCACCAGCCTGTAGTACTCTTGCTAGGATGGCATGTCAGCTCACTCCCCTCTCTCAATCAGGTATGCACAGGTCATCATACCGTGTGGGTTGATCTTATGTCAACCTGAGGCAAGCTAGAGTTATCTGAAGGGAGGGAACCTTAATTGAGAAAAATGTCTCCACAAGATCCAGCCGTAGGGCATTATCTTAAGTAGTGATTGACAGGGGAAAGGCCAGCCAGTCTACTGTGGGCGGTGCCATACCTGAGCTGGTGGTCCTGGGTTCTATAAGAAAGCAGGCTGAGCAAGCTAGAGGGAGCAAGCCAGTAAGCAGCACTCCTCCATGGCCTCTGCATCAACTCCCAACTCCAGGTTCCTGCTCTGTGTGCATTCCTATGCTCTTCCTTCAGAGATGGACAGTGCTGTGGAAGTGCAAGCCAAATAACCCTTTCCTCTCGAAGTTTCTTTGACCACGGCATATTCTCACAGCAGTATTACCCCAAAGACAACAACACCCTTCCTCCCGAGCTCCCACAAACCCCAGTTTGTAGAAGTCCCTTACCCTTATGTGCTCACGCAACTCTGGTGCATATTCGCCCACAGTGGAATTTATTTCTTTCAGCTAATATGAAGATTGTGTGCAAAAATGTCTCATTTCTTTCTCCTAGTGAGACACACAGTTTATTAAGGTAAAATAATGATTTTTATTTCTATTGTATTCATTTAATTTACTTTTGAGACAGGGTATTCCCGTGTAATTCAGTCTGTCCTGCAGCTTGCTGTCCTGCCTCAGCCTTCTAAGACAGATGGGGTTATAGGTGGGTGACTTTCTTGGCTATAAATGAAATAACATAAAAGTCCATTCTAGTTTCTTGGAGGACCAGCAAGTACAGTAAGTAGAGATTTGATTCCTGAAGAGGAATCTCTAGGCCAGATGAAGGAAACAGTTGGCAGAGAATAGCTGTACATGTCTGAGTCGTGTGGACAGCCAAAGTAATACATTAAAACTTGCGATGGAGATAGCATCATTCTGATTCTGCTGAGTGATTCTAAAGTAACCCTCCAAACAGAAGGCCAGCTCCTTCCTTGTGGACATCAGGTACTCAAAGCACCTCCATTAACCTTTGCTCCCGGCTTTAGAATAGCTGTTGCTGTCAATACCTATACAAAACAGAGAGCTACCATCTGCCGCTATTACTGTTTCAATTGCAGTTCTCGGCACAGATTACATATAACACCCATACACAGTCTGAGACTCATGGTTTCGGGCTGAGCCGTGTCTGGAGTCAGATGTCTTCCACAGTATTTTCTCTGACGTCCTCACCCTCACCCTGATAGGGACAGGCAAAGGGGCACGCAGACCTAGGCTGCCAGGGTCTGGCCCCACACTTTAAAATTCCTGTACTAAATGAAACTCTGCAGAGCTTGGCAGGACTCTTTGTTTCAATTATCAGGGAAGGTTCTGAGCCTTTTCTCTGTCCTGGTTTCAGCTTCTGGAAGGAAGAGACAGTTTGTAAGGCACAATGCCGTCTGGGATGTAAAGAGGGAAGCCAGTCTGGAGCTATCTGTAAACACAGCTTTGAAACGCATTGCATTCCAACATCCGGAGCCAGATATTTGGCAATGCAACTGTTAACGTTCTGTGGTTTTTCCTCCCTGGGATCAATGTGACGTCACCAGTGTAATTTGAGTCCCGAGCTTTGTTCACACTTTAAATAGCAGTCCTGGGATGATTTTACAACAGACTCCCTGGAAGTGCCCAAGCTGAGCTGTGGAAGACCCACATCGATGAAAGCAAAGCCAAGCCACCAAGCCACCAGCATGTCCTCGTCTCTTCGAGTAAGCCCGTCCATCCACGGCTACCACTTCGACACAGCTGCTCGCAAGAAAGCTGTGGGCAACATCTTTGAAAACATAGACCAGGAGTCCCTGCAGAGGCTCTTCAGGAACTCCGGAGACAAGAAGGCAGAGGAGCGGGCCAAGATCATTTTTGCCATCGACCAAGACTTGGAGGAGAAAACTCGAGCCCTCATGGCCCTGAAGAAGAGGACAAAAGACAAGCTTCTCCAGTTTCTCAAACTGCGGAAATATTCCATCAAGGTACACTGAGCATAGCAGGATGGGTAAGCGCTTATCCACCAATGGACCTTTACAGACCCAGAGAGCCTGCCTGCTCTGGCTGGGGCCGTGTCCCGTGAAGGCTTGAGAGCTTCCTCCTACAGGACTCCGAGGATGGAAAGGGACATAACTCACCAGCTACACAGACTTCCAACTCACTGCAGTGAACTGGAAGCAAAGTGCCTTCAGCAGGGGTTGAGAACTCTCGCAGCAGGAAAGGACCTGCATAGCCTGAGAGGATGGAGGCACACACCAGAACACTTTTATGGGGACTGAGAACACATTTGTGCGGACTGAGTGCACTCACCTAGGGGCGTCGGCAAGGCCCTAAGACTAAACTCAAACCTAACTTCGTTTTTTGTTCTTGTTGTTTGTTTTGTTATTTTCTTTTCTTTTTTGAAAATTATCGAAGTGGGTAGGGAGAGGGAGGAAAGAAGGAATATGAAGCATACATGGTTTACTGACGTTTTGGTTTTTTAAAATCTGAATGTTTTAAAGTGTGGCTAAACCTCCATGCTGTTTGTTGGTCAAGATTTTTAGAGATCAGTAACTGACTGCTTGCATTGAATACAATGCCTAAGACAGTGCACCCCCTGGTGTTAAAGCCAAAGAACTGGATGCCAGGCCCAGCCCAGTAAACCCTCGGCTTCAGCCAATGTTTCAGCCAATGTACATATTTCAAAATGGTTTGCACAAAGCTGAAATAATGGGGCCCTTCATAAATCTGAAGGACTGTGAACAATTTTCTAATGTTTTACTCTCTGACTAATGCTAAAATATAATCTAATTAAATGGCCTACAGACACTGTAGCGAGCATTAGGAAATGAATATGGGAGATTTTAGAAGGATGCTGTGGTTTTTAAAAATAATTTATTATACATTGTAAGTGATACATAGCCCTAATAAATTATTATCAACTTAGATTCTCTTGCTCTGTGGTGATCGGTCCCAAGGGAAAAATATAGGATGGTAAATTTTGATCATTGTAAACTTTTCTATGGGTTGACTCTAAATCTCTCACAGCAGCTTTATGCTGACCGCCAAACTTTTCCAAAACAAATGATTGCATCAATTGTCTAGAGAACTTCCCCCACCCCAACTTTAAACTTCATGGCATAGATATAGTTGCCCATAGAGTAATTTGGCAATATTACCTTTATATATCCATAATCTATCTTCATGTTTGTGAAATTTCTCCTCTGTCACTACAGCAGATACATAACCATTTATTTCTTCCTAAATGGTATGTTTTAAAGTTGGAGTGAATTATGATAAAGTTTCTGTGGGTTATTATAACATTATTATCTCTTTCCTTATTCCGGCATAATTTGTAATAAAGCATTTCTAAAGAGGCCTGAGCCAAAGCCCACTGTGCTTTCTTAACAGAAAGGCAAAAAAAGTTTCCAGAAATTCAGCAAACCTACCAAACTTCCTTTTTTAAATGCTGAGTACACTATATCAAAATGAATGAATTATATGAAATCTTTCAGGAGGGTTAAAAGCCAGAATTTTATTTTATTTTTCAAATTAGTGAAGTTATTTACTGTACATCCCAACCCCAGCCTACCATCCTCCTCGCCCCCCAGCCCCTCATCATTCCTCCCCTTCTCCTCACAGAGGGAAAAAGCCAGAATCTTAAATACAAAAATTATAAAAAGAAAAGAAGGTAGTTAAACACATATATTTAGTTATTAATTGTTATGTTGTTGAAGGTGATTGCAAATTAATCCATAGGACCCTTATCTAGGCTTGTAAATCAGTATTAGGTCACTGACCAGCATGTATAAGGGCCTGAGTTTCAGTCCCTGGAAATAAAAAAAGGGCAGAGGATTATTCTAGAAGTGTGTGTGTGTGTGTACACAAGTGTGTATGCATCTGTATGCAAGTGTGTGTGATGTGTGTGAATGTTGTGATGTGTTTGTAAGTGTGTGTGATATGTGAGTCTGTGTGATGTGTGTGTTGTGATGTGTTTGCAAGTGTGTGTGTGTGATGTATATGTGAATGTGTGTATATGTGTGAGTGTGTGTGATGTGTGTGTGTGAAAAATACCCATGTGCATTATCTGGGAGGATTATTCATAATCTTCATCAGATTTTCAGAGATAACCATGATACCAAAAGAAGACCCAGAGAGGTAGCCTTCAGAGGCGATAGTCCCTTGGCTAGAATATGCTCAGGAAAGTAGAGGCTGTGGAGAAGTCCCGTGTTCTCCTGGCTCTCAATCTAATGCGCACTGAGCTAGCTAACTGCTGTCTGTGTGTGCTTGGAATAAGTGGCTAGTCCTTATGGGCACTATCATGGGAAATCTTTAAGTTGCACTTTATTCAAATACAGAGCTGGGCCTGGCTGCCTATACTTGAAATCCTACTACTCAGGAGGAATAAACAGAGGATTGTGAACTCAAGGCCAGCAACCATCACTCAGTAGAATCATGTCTTAAAAGATCAATTAGTCCATCCCTTCCTCCATGCATCCCAATGAAGGAAGCACATCTCAGATGCTGAACTTAGGTTTAATTCCCTGCATGCACTCAGAACTTTGTATTCTGAAGCGCGTCTGACCTCACTAATGCATGAGAGGGAAAAATGAAAACTCTTCTGCTAGGTTGTTATAAGCTCTCTCCCCTCTTTTGGGAAGAACGGAGTGGAATCAGTGCGATTGATTGAGCAGGATGATTCTTAACTGCATAATAAACACTAGCAGTGTCAGATAAAAATAGGCATCATCAGCAAAGCAGATCCATGGGGTCAGAGAGAGATGGCTCAGCAGTTAGGAGCACGTGCTGTTCTTAACAGAGGACTGGTTTTGGTTCCAAGTACACATAATTGCATGACTCGAAACTACCTGTAATCCCAGGGATCTGATACCTCTCGCCTCAGCAGGCATCTGTACCCACGTATACAACCCCCACACAGACACACACATATACAAAATCAAAAATAAAATTTAAACGACGTAAAAGAGGATTACTTCAGTTCTGAGTTCTATTTCTGACACAAGGAGGGTCATATCAACTGTAAGTCCTTAGTGTAATAAGAGATCATAAAAGCATAAAGGGTTTAGTGACTCATTAGTCCAATGACTTCACTGGGATCATAGCAATCACCAGCTATTGCTTACGTATAGTACGGATGGCCAGATAATTCTCTAAACGATTTGTGAAGTAAGAGATAAGAGAATGTGTGTCTGCACTGACGTATCCCCATGTACATAGGGATATAAGCCTCAACTACTGGGGAAACATGCTGATGACATACAACTTAGGAAAGATGGCCTTTATGCCCTTGGATAGCAGCTTTGATTGTGTCACCAGGAGAGTCCAAGCTCCTCTCATCCTCTGTAGTTCACTAATCAACTGAAAAGATAGTAGAGTGTGGCTTCTGTCAGTCACTTTGTCTCACCTGTCCATCTGCTTACTACGGTGAACATGTCCTAGTTAATCATTTTGGTGGTACCGTGCATCCAAGGCAGTACTCCTCCGGGCAATGAGAGGTTTTCTCTTTGGGCATGTCAGAAAGCAAAGGCTCACTGTTCCATTCACTCAGCTTGCTACCTACTCACAGCAAGAGGAGGATTCTGTAGCATATGGGACTTATTGAGAAAGGTCAGGGTTATGTGTCTAGCTACACATTCTTCTATTGTCACGGGTGATTTGAATGTCATTGACGGTTCCCTGAAAAGTTGGATCTGCTAGTTTAAAAGAGAGGCCACTGCCTTGGGGCCTCTAGGTCCCTGCCGAGCACACCGGGCACCTTTCTGTTTGTACAGACGCTCCCAGCATGTCCCTTTGTGCGTGGGAAGCTGATGGGGGGGCGCTGATTTATATCCCCCAGAAAAATGTAGGAGGCTCATAGAAGTGTGGGCCAAGGCCAGAAAAGACAGTGCTTCCTGTTAGAGGGTTGACAGGGCTTTGAGGCAAACAGGAGGCAGACATTTGAACAGCAGAAACCACGGTTGTGACTGCATGCTTGTTTATGTGTCTGAACACATATTTGTGTGTATAAATGCACATGTCTCCTGTGTGTGTGTGTGTGTGCCTAAGTATGTCTCTTCCTGGGTGTGTGCATGTCTTGGTAGTCTGTATTTGTATGTGAGCCTACTTATATCTGGGTGTCTGTGAGTGTATGTATATGGTGCTATGTATATGCGTCTAAGTATGTGCATCTATTTGTCTGAATGTACATCAGATGTGTGGCTGTGTGTCTTATGGCTATATATGTGATATGATGTGTGTGTGTGTGTGTGTGTGTGAGAGAGAGAGAGAGAGAGAGAAACTGTTTATCTGTGTGGATGCATGGTATATGTGTGAGCATTTGTGCATATGCATGTGCATACATATATATGTAATTGAATGTATCATGTATGTATGACTACATTTACAAGTATGTGTGGCTGTGCATCTTCAAACACCTATGTGTTTCGATCTATGAGTCTCTGTCTTCATGACTGCATATGTCTGTGAATGTGTAGGATATCTATATGTGTATAAGTCTATATTGTTATATGATTCTGTGTCTGTGTGAATGCACATGTGCACCTATCCATGTGTTCATGTATGTTCTTGTGTCATATGACTATGTCTGGGTGAGTGCATGTATGTGTGTGTGTGTGCATGAGAATATGTTCGTGTGTATAGCCTATAGCTATGTGGGCATGTGTGTCTGTTTGCATCTGTGTATGTGCCAAGCATTAGCACATAGCCCTAATCTGGGAGATGCTTCAAGATTCCATGGAAGTGTAACAGACAAAGGGGAAACCCTTTTTGCTGGCCTATGGGCATATTGTACACAAAGGCAGGAGCGAGTGAATCATGTCTGAGTCTCCCATCGACTGTGACCCAGGGGACCTAAGCAATAAAGAGTGACAATTAGAAGATGACTGAGCCTTTAAGGACAAGTAAGATTGATTTGTCCTGAAAGCAAATAGAGAAAGCATTGGGCACTTTATACACCAGGAACACTTGCGACCTGGGTGTGCACATCTGGCCTTGAAAACTGATGTGTAAGAGCAGCTGAACTCACAACTCACACAGATGTCTCCGGAACCCCATGGCCTTTTCATTGTGCCACCGAGGGAAAAGGCATTCGGGAACCTTTACTTAGAGACAGCAAGCTGCTACTCACGACACAGAAGAAAAGGCTGTGTGCTGAGATGGGAAAATGGCAATCTTCCGCACTGCCCAGTTAAAAACCTTAATGTCCACGATGTGCTTAGATCGTGCAGTGACTCTGACTGCTTTGCTAGTACTATGCATAAGTAGCTGCCTGTTTCTAGACATGTGGGCTGTCTGTCACAGTCCCACTTAAGCAACTACATTTCAGTGTGAACACACATGGGTCCGTAGATACAGTTCAGAAACCTGCTAGCAAAATTACCTTACAGAATTTTGGCAATAAACATCACGTCTCCGTAAGGTTTTGCGGAGTTTAGAAAAGGGAGGTTGTCCCTGTAGCAACTTCATCACTACACGCTACACCAACCCTGCAGACAGGGCTGTAGGGGTCCAGAGCACCTCTCACCCCACACCCACATTCTAGGCTTTGTTTTCTCACCCGTGGACAGCAGCAGTACACAAATACCACCAGACTGAGACAGGAATTCAGGGGAGGAAGAATTCCCAACTCTTCTTTGGGTGAATTCCTTCCTTCCTGTTGTCTGTGACTGGATGACTTTTACCCTGTTTTATTCTCACAGGGCAGTTTTATTGCCAAGGGCAATGGTGAACTGTTACCTGCCTGGCCTCCCTTGCTGGCATTCCACCAAAAGCAGGAATTTCTCTTAAACACAACAAAACCCCGCTGAAAGGTTTTGATCACTGGCAATGCATGCCAGAGGCACAAGGTGAGGGAAGAGGTCTCGTGTGGGTCGCCTGTACTTTCAGACTTTGTCCGTTCTGGGTGGCTGGCGCTCCCATCCATACTGGCTGCTAATATATTTGATCATTACCACAACCGAGAGAGGGCAGAGTCTCTGAGCCCATCTCCACTGTGGGTAGAGCTCTTAGCATCTGTGTATTTTCCTGATTCCAAACCCTCTGGTCATAAAGCCCAAGACAAGATATTCACGAAGCACCATGAAGCAGCTGTGGAAAACAAGTTTTACCAAGCCGTTTACTCTGGATCTTCTGTCCCTTCGTAAAAGAAGGCCAAGGAAAGAATCGATCTCATGGCTTTGTGGCTTTCCTTAGCAGAGTCATTGATTGAAAACATCAGGCTCATGTTTTGAGAGGAGCACTGCATTGATGGTAGTGATTACAGTCGGTACAGGTGAATCTCCCCTTCACTCTGCCCAATTGTATTCTGTTCGGATTTAGTCTGACATCTGGCATTCATGGATATTTATCAGGAGAAGGTTTTGTTTCCGGCCACTCTCTCTTCTCATCCTCCTTATGTCTAGCTCTTACCATTGAGATGTTTGGGAGAACCTCGTTAGTCTGGGGGAGTCCTCCGCACTGACACTGTGGAATGCCAGGTCCAGGCTCTCCTCTGCAAGTCTATTGTTATCAGAAGATCTGGGGAACACTTTAAAATCCAGGCTGGGTTTAATGACCCAGTGTCGGGGGATGGAACCCGCTACCTGCGCATGGCAATTGCTCCTTGGGTGGTGTTACAATTCAGTGAGATTGAGAACCACTTACCTAGATCAAAGCAACTTGCTGAGCTCACTGTAAAGACAAGGTGCCTTTCTATTCATCCACACATCTCCAGGTGCGTGTGGGCCTCGATACAGTTTGCAAACGACTGTACCAAGGTGTGGTTTGCCCCTTATCATTCAATGACTCGTTCTTATCATATCTAATCCAAGTAATACTATTACCCTGACTTTCTGTTCCAGGGAAATCTAACCTGATTGTACCAGTCTCCAGTGATTACATCATCCCTGAAACTCCCCAAAGTGCATAGTCTTAGCAATTGCTGCGCTTTTCAAAACAAAAAGGGAATGTCTCTTTTCTTCTTTGCATATTCCCAGCTTGCTGCTATTCTAGAAGTTTCTTCCTTACTTCAGACAAGTTAGTCTTTTCCAAAAGACTACTTAATGGTCCTTACAAGCAGTCACATAAGTGAATTAGTGTATCAGTGGCTCTGGGAATGCTCACCCTCTGATGTTCCTCATCCACAGAGGCTCTTTAGGGAGGATGGCAGGGTACCTGGGAGACTCAGTCAGGAACACAGGACTCCTGAAGTCAGCACTGGAAAAACCAATGGAGACAGTATGTTGAGGGACAGAGCTGCCCTCTGGTTTTTCTTGCCTTGGTCCTTTCTTCATGAACATTCTGTATGGTGGACAGCAGATAGACAAACTGAGTAGGCCAACAGGGTTTATGAAGATCAGGCAGCCTTTTATTTAATTTCATAGAATTTTGAGGAAGCTACTTACACATTGTTCAATCCATTTCCTTATCAACTTATGGTAATGACAATGTAATCTTTTAGTGTTTTGGGACCCCTGCTGTTTGTGGTTTGAATCGGAAATATCCGTGACTTATGTTTGGGTTGCTTATTCCTGAAGCGTGGCAATGTGTTGAAAGTCTGTGGAACTTTTAGGAGGTGGGAGGGATCTAGTAGAAGTGGGGTTCCATCAGTGGGCTTGGAGGTTATAGGCTCTGGTGCTGCTATACTCTCTGTTTCCCAGTCTACCATCATGCTCTCCCTCTGCTGTGAACCCCACCATGTATGACCGTACAGTCTGAAAGCACGAGTCAGAGTAAACCACCCCTCCTTAAGCTGCTCTGTCGGGGATTGGGTCAGAGGGACATAAACCATAACTAATACAACCATGGACCGATTAGCTCACAGTTACAAGAGAAAGTTATTTCTTCTCAGTTCTGGAGGCTGTGTGTGAGGTCAGGGCTGCCGGTGTCTGTGGCTCCTGTCCATGTGGACAGTAGGCTCCCAAGTCTTTCATATGCCCTTCCTTCTGCATCTCGAATGTCTAAGCTACCGATAGACTGTTCTAGAGGTCAGTCCAATGATCTTATTTTAACTGGCTTCCCTCTTTCAGGGTCTACCACCAAATACAGCCATATTGTGAGCTATTTCAATGTCATTCAAACTCAGAACACCTCTATACCGTCTCTCTTGATTGTTGTAAGTCTGAACTAATAACCCCTGCGGCTGTAAGCTCTTGGTTAAGTGCCCGAAAGGGTGTGTGAGCTCTGCTCTTGGTTAAACATTACAGGCAGTTCTAGCATGAGCTTAACATAGAATAGGCACTTCCCAAGTGTTTGTTTAGCTTTTAACATGAACAGATATCACCTCAACACAGGTCTTTGTTTGCGATATCAACAGTACTCTTTGAATGTACATTGGCATCTATCTCCTTGGCTCATCAAAAGAGGGCTTTCTTTATCCACTGTGGCCCATCAGGGAGAGCTGTGGTTTATATTGAAAGAGCTGTGTGCGAGCCAGCATTCAGCCAGGGAGTATTTCTTGCTACTCCTAAGTACTTTGCCTGCTTTCCTTCTAGCATGGTAGCTTAAACTCCTTCAGTGGAAGCGAACAAGTTCCCTGAACATCTGGAAAGCAGCTTTGCTGACATTCTGGTCTGTTGTTTTTGATCGAGTCTCTGTATGTCTTGGTACAGATCTAAGATAGCTGAACACTGTGTCCTGGCCTCTTCCAGTTTGAGTCCTATCACAGCCAGTTACTGCCACAGCCTGGGCGTTTCATTCGGGTGAGCCTGACGAAGGCAAGGAAATTCCTCAACAAGGAAAAGGCTGTGCTGACCACAGAAGTAACTCTATATATCTTACCTTATAGGGGAAGGATTGCAGAATCAATGGAATGGCTTAGGCAGCTCCAAATCTGTGTTTAAGTAGTGTGGGAACTGGGGAGGGAAGTCTTGTTTATGTTTTACCAACCAAGCTTTACTGGGTGTTGATTTTAATTTGGGGGAAATATAATATTTGTGTAATTTCTTTATAGTATATCTTATGTAATCACACACACACACATATATATATATATACATATATATATATACATACATATGTATGTATACACTGTGTTATCCTAAATAATTATTTAGTAAGATAACTTGGTCAAAATAAATAGGTTAAATAAGTGTCAGACTCTATATAGGCAAAATGATGATTGGAATATCTGATTTTTTGGCTTAAAACTTTTTATAGTTATGAGTAGCCATGAATGAGTGTCTTTTTCTTTCACATTTGAAGATCAAGTCTAGAATGAGAATTTATTTTTTATTCCTGAAAGATATCAATGGGCCTATATCCCACTGAATGGATTTCAAATCTGCTCTTTTCCCCCACAATCTCTTTATATTAGTTTCTTGTTATTTTACACAAATGTAAAAGGATTGAGTTTTAATTTGAATTTTAAAAGTTCACTGTTGCTTTCACAGAGATCAGTGAAAACATAGGTGCAGTGGTTGCTTGGGCTAGCCTGGGATGTATCTGATACAGAGCCCTGCAGCTAAGCTAAGAAAGAGCAGAAACTCAACATTCTGGGGACCACACTTGACTCAGGAAGACAGTCACTCTAACAAAACACACCATCTATAATATAAACAGTGACTCCTGATTTATTACTTAATGGGAGAAATTTAACCACAAACAACGGTGAAATACAGTGAAGGAAAGGGAGCTGGAGAGCCCTGAGGACGTTCACCCTACCTTAGTAAGCTCTGAAGGACTTTCCACAGCAGAGCTTACCTCCTGACCCCTGAGACATATGGACATCACATGTAAACCATCAATCCAACGCGTAGGAACTGGAGGTGAACACTACTGTGCTTAGCAGGTAACTCTAGGTGTTCTAAGCTTGAGTGCTTTCCTCTGATCTGGGTCAATGTCACTGTCTGCTGGCCCTTTGGTTGCCTCTGTGGTCAGCTGGTGACTGGATGATTTATGGTGACCTCATTCAGACGTATGGTGACTGGCAGACTCTTGGCCATGATGTCTTGATTTCTACCATTTTGGTTTTGGTCTCAGATTAGCATTTGGCATTCAACCACAGCACTGCCATCTACACATTTCTCATCTTCTTCCTCTTTGTCTGGCTCATTGCTGGATACTCTGTTCACTACAAGCCTTCTCTGTGAGATAATCTCCTTACCACACACGCTCTGAAAAACTCACCCTACAGCTCTGAGAATCAAGGTCTTCCCTGAGAAAAGATGTTAGCTTAGTTGGTGAAACTCCCATCATTCATTTGGGGATTTTAACTCACCTCATGGCTAACTAATGCAGTTCTTATCCTTCTGCCTCCATGCCTAGATCATCCTTCCATAATACGTGCATAGACTGAAGTAGTGTTCAGAAAGCGTCTATTACCGTATTTTCTATAAGCCCTTGGTAAAACAGACAAAGCAAAGACTTCCCCTCTTGTCCTCACACATCTGTGCCAGAGTCAAGGCAGTTAGCAAGTGTCAGCAGATTTCCGAAGAAATGTACTGTCTCTGTGCCGTTCTCCATATGGGAAGGGTAGGTGGCGTCACCTGACCTCTGAACTTGTTCCCTTCTTAACCTCCTGGAAAGGTTTTAAAATTAACTGCCTGTTCTGTTCTAGGGGGACGGCAGGCCTGCTGCGTTGCTGGCCTAGGGGAGACAGACTGACTCAGGACAAAGAATTAATGGAAGCTCACGGCTCCTGTAGGCAGGAAGCGCTTTGATAGGCCCTTTCCTCTTTTTGTTACATGAAGAACCTGGACAATGGGCTCCACCTTGGGCAGCTGCTCTCGCCCCGGTGATGAGCACAGCACATTTTCCGAGTCAGACTTGGAGTCTGCAGCAGGGAGTGCTCAGGAAGGCTCAGTCACAATGTCTGGGCCTGTCCTTGAGCTTCTTTCTCTACTGTGTGGAGGGTGGAGGCTGCAGCCTGAAGGCAGCCGAGGAACCCTTTGGCACACGATTCAGGAAGTCCATCTGCTACTGTTGTTCCTCTGACCTTTGGCGAGAACCTTCCCTAAACTGGACAGAAACTACCAGAAATAAGCCAAAGCCAAACCAAATAAGACTCTATCATCGAACACCATGTCAAATTAGCAAGAACTAGGTGAGTATCATTATTTCCTTAGTGATCAGGTATAATATCAGGACTATACAGGATGATTCTTAATTTCACTTAACCTTTTCAACATTCCTGTCGGGCAAGTGTTGTCATCTCCATTTGGATAAGAAGGCCAACCAAAGGCCCTCTGAAGCTCACCGCACTTTCCAAAGCTTATCTGATTTTATTAGAAAGAATAATATGAGTCAAGGATTCCAGTCCATTCCTACACAAAAATCTCATCATTACCCCATGATGAATCCCAAATTCTGGTATTCATCATTTTCTATTCTCCATTTCTGTATTTAGTGTCTAAGAGACTCTTACACAGATGGGGATAAAGGAGCCTGGTTCTGATGGTCTAGCTCCATTCTATGTGACATTGTATGAGTTACCTAACTTAGGGCCAGCCAGCACCTTCTATGACATAAGGAAGAAGACTTAAATGGAATTTCAGCCCTTCTTGTTCCTATATTACAACGGAGACATAGTGTACAGACTTTGTGGCCATTTGGGTAGCTACAATCAAATAGTAACAGGAGTGATCAGGGAAGTAGGTGTCACCAAGAGAGAGTAGAATTCTTGTCCACTCTAGGTAGACAATGTACTTAACAGCTTGGTGGTTATTTAAAAGCTTTGCTATAGAATGACCATATGGTTCAGCAAGCCAACTTCTGGTTTTGCACCAGAGAACCGAGAGCAGAGGCTGAACATTCGTTGGTGCATGCATACACACAGACACACACACACACTCACACACACACACACATACACACACATACATATACACATACACACACATATACACACACTCTTATTATCGCTTACATTAGCCAAAGATAGGATCAGTGCACATATCCATGGATCAATAAGAAAGTGTTACACATATAAATGAACTGTGATTCTGCCTTAGAATTCTGACACACGCCAGACCTGGGTGAGTCCTGAAGACATTGTGCTGAAGGAAAGAAGTCAACCACGAAAGGGCAAATCTTGCTGAATCTCATTGGCCTGTGTAATGGGTACATACAGAGGCCAGGAAACTCAGTTTGGGGCTGAAAGGCAATGGAGAGTTTAATTGATCAGGAGCTCCATTTTAGAAAGAAGAGCTTTGAAGGTAGACGATGATTGCTATGAATGTGAGTGTGCTTTGTGTCACTTAGCACTGTCCCTAAGATGGTGATTAGAATTACACTATAAAGCAGCAGCTGAGATGCTTAATGGGCATGTACCTGTAATCTCAGAGCTGCAGAGGCTGAGTCAAGGTGATCTCCAATCAGGTCAGCCAAGACTCCACAGTGAGTTCAAGGCCAACCTGGAAAACAGTGTAAAATTATACTTTTAAGTATCTATTATAAATAAGGCTGCTATGAACATAATGGAGCATGTGTCCTTATTACATGTTGCAGTATCTTTTGGGTATATGCCCAGGAGTGGTATAGCTGGGTCCTCTGGTGGTACTATGTCCAATTTCCGGAAGAACCGCCAAACTGATTTCCAGAGTGGTTGTACCAGCTTGCAGTCCCACCAGCAATGAAGGATTGTTCCTCTTTTTCCACAACCTCACCAGCATCTGCTGTCACCTGAGTTTTTTATCCTAGCCATTCTGACTAGTGTGAGGTGGAATCTCAGGGTTGTTTTGATTTGCATTTCCCTGATGACTACGGATGTTGAACATTTCTTTAGGTGCTTCTCAGCCATTCGGTATTCGTCAGTTGAGAATTCTTTGTTTAGCTCTGTGCCCCATTTTTAATAGGGTTATTTGGTTCTCTGGAGTCTAACTTCTTGAGTTCTTTGTATATGTTGGATGTTAGCCCTCTATCAGATATAGGATTGGTAAAGATAACAGAGGAATGGATACAGAAAATGTGGTACATCTACACAATGGAGTACTATTCAGTTATTAAAAACAATGAATTTATGAAATTCTTGGGGAAATGGATGGACCTGGAGAATACCATCCTGAGTAAGGTAACCCAACCACAAAAGAACACACATGGTATGCATTCTCTGATAAGTGGATATTAGCCCAGAAGATTGGAATACACAAAGTACAAACCACAAACCATAAGAAACTCAAGAAGAAGACCAAAGTGTGGATACTTCATTCCTTCTTAAAAGGGGGAACAAAATACCCATGGGAGGAGTTGTAGAGACTAACTATGGAGCAGAGACTAAGGGAAGGACAATTCAGAGACTGCTCCACCTGGTACTCCTTCCCATATTCAATCATCAAATCTAGACACTATTGTGGATCCCAGCAAGTGCTGGATGACAGGAGCCTGATATAGCTGTCTCCTGAGAGGCTCTGACAGTACCCAACTAATACAGAAGTAGAGGCTCACAGCCATCCATTGGACTGAATACAGGGTCCCCAATGAAGAGCTAGAGAAAGGACCCAAGGAGCTGAAGGGTTTGCAGTACCTCAGGACGAACAACAATATGAACTAACTAGTACCCTCAGAGCTCCCAGGGACTAACACTACAACGAAAGAGTACACATGGTGGGACTAATGGCTCCAGCAGCATATGTATACCAGAGGATGGCCAAGTCAGTCATCAATGGGAGGAGAGGACCTCGGCCCTGTGAAGGTTCTATGCCCCAGTGTAGGGGAATGCCAGGGCCAATAAGCAGGAGGGGGTGTTGTGGTTAGCAGGGGGAGGGAGGAAGGAGCAGGGGTTTGTTTTAGTTTTTGTTTATTTTATTTTATTTTATTTTTATTTTTATTTTTTTGGAGGGGAACCTGGGGAAGGAGATATTGTAAATAAAGAAAATATCTAATAAAAAAGATTCTAAATAGATAAACAAACAAATAAGTAAATTGTAGTTTAGACTAAAAATGAAGTTAAAATTAAGGTATGGATTTTAGTACCAATATTTAAGACTATTTCCCTTTCTTGAAGTATTAGAGTCATGGAATTTCATAGTTATTTGGGGGGGGGGTTCGAAACCTTATAGCTTCTATAGGCAAAAACTGTAAGTAAGTCATTCATCGGACTCTGCACCAAAGGGAACAGGATGTATGTATGGACATGATTCTGAGACAAGATCGTAGTGTGATACAATGCTGTATTTGGGGAAATAGAGCAGATCTGAGACAGTTAGATCAAGGCAATGCTATAGGAGCCCAGCCAACAGGGACAAGAATGGCTACTGAAGAAGAGAGCTGTGAGCACTTCGAGTGGCCAGGGGAATCTACAGAGTGTGCATGGCATGAACAGTGCCACTGGGGAAAGCCAAGCTGGAGAAAGGAATATTCGGACATGCACGCATGTGCACGTGTGTGCACATGTGTGCATGTATGTGTACATGTGTGAATGTGTGAGTGTGTACATGTGTGCAGGCATGTGTGCATGTGTGTATATTTGTTTGTGTGTGTGTGTGTGTGTGTGTGTGTGTGTGTGATGTGTGTTCAAAGGCAGGGTCTATGTAGCTATGGTTGGCCAGGATCTCACTTTATAGCCATATAGACCTGGCTGACCTTGAACACATAAAGATTTGCCAGCCTCTGCCTCCTAAATGCTGGGACTAAAGGAGTATGTCACGATGCTTGGCTCGTTAAAGGCCATTCTGGCTTTCTTTCTACCAGAGGGTAATAATAGCATACGGAGTGAGTCTCACGAGTAGTTACTGTTGCTGACAAGATTGGAGATGGTAGAAATGGAGATGGACCTTGTAGTTAGATTTTAAACATAAACATGGTTTGGGAGGCAGCATCGGCAGACCTTGGAGATCCCAGTTATGCCACAGTGCCACCACCACTATCCTTGGGCCTCTCAGCATCCACGAACACCCCATTCCTCAATGTGAAGCTAGATCTTGCTTTCTAAGGCCTCACTTAGAAAGGCCTGAGGGGGTAGCCCCGTGCTGGGGTTCTCCCCCATGAGTTTAATGCCACTCCACACATATAACTCCTGTATATCTCAGAGTTTTTAATCACTGAAGGATTTACTTGGCACATGGTTTCAGAGATCTTCATGACTTGGGGCCTGAGTTATGTTTGAGCATCATGGCAGCAGTGGTTGGGGACAGGACAACTGAGAAGGCTCCCGACTTAATGGATACAGGAAGTCCAGAGAGAGGCTGGGAGTCACACTTAACATTTAAAGACATGGTTCCAATGACCTACTTCCTGTCATTAAGCATTACTTCCTGGACTTTCCACCACTCTGAAACAGTGTCACCAGCTGGAGACAAGACTTCAATATTTGGGCCTGGTATGGTAGACAGAGATATGTCATGACTGGGTCATAATAATTCCCTGCACAAAACTTTCAGCACCTACCCACTGCCTGAAGAATCAAGTTCAGTTTCCTTAGATCAGCATCTAAGAGCCTTTGTTGGGTGGATTCAGTATGTGTTTGGGATGCTGACCGGGGCAAGACTCTCAGACACCAGAGGGAATTCAAACTTGAAGATATCCAACGTGAAGCTGGAGCTGCTGAGCTAGTGAATACATGATGAACAACCATGTCACGCCTCCGGTATTGACCTATATGTAACCAGGGAAGGTATTGCTCTCATGGCTAACAATTGCACGGCTGAAAGCGGGCCAGTCCCATTGTTTCTTGAGCACAGTTCAGGAGATGTAAAGATGAATAGGCCTGCTTTGAATTTTGACAGTGGAGATAGGGAGGGGAGGACGAGGGTAGACAGATCTACAAATCATTGTAATGTAAGGCAATAAGTGCCACACAGTACTGTAATGGCAGCTTGAGAAGGGGTTCGCTGACGCTCCCTAGACAACATAGACATTGCCTAGAAGTTACCCGCACCCCAGATTGACTGAAGAAAGCCTTTCTCTTCCTTGGCTGTTTTTGAGTCTACCTACCCTGGTCCCTGCTGGCAGTAGCCTGGAGTACTGGCTCTGGCTGCAGTCTCCAGTAGGCCACAGTCCCGTCTGGGTCGGGGCCCAGTGCTGCTTAGCCTTTGCCACGCAGATTCCGATCCCTTCCGGTGATGCTGTCCGTGGGTCTGCAATGCAAGGAGTACTGATAATTCTGTGACTTCCTGGAGACAACCCTTACCCCACCGCCCAAACCTCTCTGCATTTGCTAAGAGTGAAACTTGTTTCCCCCTCCTTGAGCAAGCGAGGGTCATATTGGGTATCCCAGGCTGCTCTGCGGTTCTCTAGCCTGATGCGGCTTCCTGAACGCTAGGACTGTAGGTGTGTTCTGTCTCAGCCCTTCCTGGTAGGAGCGTCTTTTCAAGTCTTTTCCTTAAGTGATTCAGAGACTTGCTCTGATTCATCCAAATCCTTAGATGGTAGGTTTGTTTGTTGTAGGGTTGGGCTTTAATAAATATTTGCTCAGTTGAATTTGAATTAAAATACGATTGCATGTGGATAAAATGTGTATAAGCGTGTGCTTGCACCTTTATTACTCTGTGTCTGTATGAAGCGTCCTTCTCAATGAGTCAGAACAGACCAAGCAAGTCACCTGCAGTTAGAATGAAATGTAGACTGCAGTTTTCCAGGCAAGGAATCGCCATCAGAGTGTATTTGATGAAGATCTTTTTCTTTCTTTCTTTCTTTCTTTTTTTGCTTGCTGATACTAGGCCTTCAGACCCTAAGCTATGGCTTGTGCAGAGTGAACATCAATAAATGTCTTTCAAATGCTAAACGGAAGAAGACACTGAATTTCAGTTCTCTGAATAATCACAATTTTAATCCCTGGAAAAGCAAGTGGCTAAAATTGGGTTAAGATCCTCATTTTGCTAGGATAAGGAAACCAAAAAAAAAAAAAAAAAAAAAAAAAAAAAAAAAAAAAAGAAAGAAAGAAAAAAGAAAAACAAAACCAAAACCAAAAAACAAAATCAAAAACCAAAACCAACCAAATAAATGGTGTTCTGGGCATTTCCCGACTAAAGAAAGCCAGAAAAACCAGAATTTCCTTCTATATAGTAAGTTCACATTAGCTTTTTCTTTAATGAAGATCATTCTCATCAATAGCAACAAAATGATAGGTAAGACCTTTTCCTCCTGTGAATTGTCTTTTTTCTTAGCATTCCAGATTGTTTTAGACCAACAAGGTTGTGCTTTGTTGCTATTAAATATCAAAAGAGACTCACTTCACTGCCAACATGAAAGTCCTTTCTGGGTCTCTTTTCAATTTTGCTGATGAGGAAGATTTTGCAAGTCTACTTGGTACCAAAATAACCCAGTTTTGCTGACCATTAGCATCTTCATAGGGCAGGCGATGATAATGAACTAGGAACACAGGAAGTTTACCATTTGGCTGTACTAAAATAGATTGCTGCAGAGACACCTCTTCCACAAAGTCAGAGAGGCTAGAGTTTTCATTTCCTTCACATTAATATGCTATATTAATATGGTAGGGCAGCCACATAATTAATGCTTCAGAAAATATTGCTTCATTATACATACTTTGTTTACATATTTTAAAATAATTTAAGACGTTCTGTTGCCTGCTAAGTAAGCATCCTAGTTGGTCTGTGGAAATGTGGACAGATGGCTTTGGTACCCACGTTTTCCTGTAAAGAATTAAGTGGTAACTTAGTGATTTTTCAGTGATAACTTAGTAGCAGCGTGCCGTTGGGAATCAGGCTATGCTCTGTGTTCACTCTGCAGTCCTGTGCCATCTAAAGTGCAGTTAGGAGCCGGGAATCAGGCTATGTGTTGTTTTGACTCTGCAGTTTAGTGTCATTTAATCTGCATGGTATAGTCCTTGTAGATTTCTGTTGCCATGCAATTTTACAGACCAGGGAGGTGTAATTGTGCTTTGCCTAGTTCTTACCGAGTTAACACGGAAGGTGAAAACCAACTCCAAAGCCAACACACTTCATTCCAGAGTAAGAGTCCGTCAGATAACTGCAACTGCTGTGCTACGATGTTGTGTCGGTATGCAAAAAGTACACGACACAAGCCTGTCTGTATTTCTGATTGCAGAATTTTATTTCCGCAATGAACATTTCCTTTCTACTATGCATTTGATGGTCTCATTGCTAAAAATAGACAGAACACAGTGCCACCAGGAGAAAGAGACAATTCAAAAAACAAATGCAATTTGAAATTACCGCATTCTTTCCCAAGCAAGAAAAATGCCAATTTCCTGTGATTTATACTAAAGGTATTCTCTTACAAAGAGGCATATTTTATACCAACTGTTCCAACATAGTGCTTTAGAAAAGTTAGTTGTTCGGTTTCTAGCCTTTTAGCAGTACCTGTCTTGATTTCAGGTGTCTCTCTCTTCATTCAAGGGAAACCTCGGCACTTGAGAACAGAGTACCGGCACAGAACTGGAGTGAGCAGGGCAGAAGGAGCAGGGCTCTGAGCCCCTAGCCTGGCCCTGTCACTCTAGCACAGTAGGCTAGTCATCTAATGGCTCAACTTCAAGCTCCTTACTGGAATAATGAAACAGATTCCTCCCATTTCAGAGGCTCATTCTTCAACAAATGAGCCGATGCATAGCTACTTAACCGCTGTCTCCACTCTTCCCGTTCCAGCCCTTTCGCTCTGATTTAAATTTGAGGGTGTTGGGATGGGGAATAAAAAGAATGTTTGTGGGGGGCGGGGAAGGGGCCAGGGCTGTCTGTCTTTATGATTTAGATTACTTGTCCATACATTTCTGGTTTAGATTTTACCATTGCAGTTTATCACCAAGGAAAGTGTTTTATAGAGTGTCTTGGGTACACTGTCTCTGTCAGCTTCAAACTACCTCACAGATTCAGAATGCCCACACTTCCTGGAGAAATGCCCTTGGGTAAAGATCTTCCCTACAACATAGGACACGCCTGAGCTCATTGCCAAGCAAGACTGCTGGGCCCTTCAGAGGTGCGGGGAGCTTACAGGAAATGATTCAGGAACCAGTGGTGCGTCTGCCTTGCTGCCTCTGCACTGGCAGGACGGGACTTGCCCTTCCCGAAGGCTTACTCAGCTTTCCACGGGCTCTGAAAATTGGGAAATTTCTGCTTACCCTTTGTCTTTGGCAATCTCCACCTGTAGAGTGGGCAGGTCTAAAAGCTGCCTCCCTGTGAAATCCACTGTGTTTAAATAGCTCTTTTTCTCTGTCTGTCTCTTTGTCTTCGTCTATTTCTCTGTCTCTGTCTGTCTCTCGTCTCTCTCTCTCTGTCTGTCCTTGTCCATCTCTTGTCTTTCTCTCTCTCTCTGTCTCTGTGTGCGTGTGCATGTGTGTGTGTGTGTGTGTGTGTGTGTGTGTGTGTGTGTGTGTGTAAGGAATGTGGATCCTACTGTCTGTCAGGTTCAGTGACAGAAAGCTCTGTGAAGAGAGAACAGCAGCTTTGGGGGATGGCACCAGGAGCTGGTGCCTGAGCTTCAGCACCTGGCATTCGTATTTTGCCCTTAGAACACAGCAAAGCAACTCCCCAAACTCACTGTAGCTGCCGTGTAGAAGGTAGATAGGATGAGGGACAACAGTGTGGACAGATGGAATAAGGAGACTTGGGTGGCATGAAGCATCGAGGAGAAGCATGGGAGAAGTAAGCTTTTGTGGAAGGCGTGGTGGCTAGAAGTGCAAACTGGGACACAACAAATCCATCCTAGAGCCCAGCTGTGCCTTGAGGCTGCCGCATCAGAAGTCAGCAGGGCACATGCCAGCTGTGCAGCATCAGCAGGCTTGTAGTAAGGCTCAGGCAGGTGGCCTGCAGTGTGCCAGATTGCTCATGACCCTCAGGACCTCTTTTTAGATCTGGGAGAGCTAATCCTGTTTATCCCTCACTCCACTGCCTTTTGTAGTCACTGCACAGGACTCCACCCCTGAAACAGGAGACTAGCTAGCATCCAGCACTGTGAGAACTAAGCCTAGTCAGTCACCACAGACAGTAAGATCAAGCAGTAGGCCTTTGCAAGGAGTAGCCATGCGTGACTGAGTAGCAGGGAGTCTTGGTGGCCTCCTCAAAGGGGAGGGGGTGTGTTCTTCCAGAGTAACACTTTGCCCTTTGAATGTGATTAGCAAGACAGGGATGGTCTATTCTTTAAAGGTCTCCCAGTGACCAAATTTGGCCTCTGAGAACTGAACTGCGGAACTTCGCCTGAGTCATGTCTGTTTGCCTCATTGTCTGTCTTGGTTGTCATGGAAACGTCACAGCTCAGTCCAAGGGTTCAGATTCCCCGAAGTTAGCCTCGAACTAATCTATAGTTTGTGCGGCAGATAAATTTGCTTACTTTGTCAATCTTCAGTGACATCCTGCCCCGTTCAAAGTAGAAGCTGAAGAATTCAACACTGCCCGGGGCCGAACCTAGTCTTTTCATCAGAGTAAAAATGTCCTCCTCTGTTCTGCCCCAGAGCATGGCAATGATATTTAAGGACATTCCAGATCGCTTCCTGGTTATCTGATTGGAGGATCAAAGTTGTTCCCTTGTTAACATAGAAGCCCCACACATGCGAAAGGAATGTCAGAGCTCTGGACATTGTCTGCTTTGGTTTCATCCCTTAGCAAAATCTCAGGCCAGATCTGAGTAGCCTTGGGCATTTTCTCTTGGAAGGTTGCTCACTAATGAGATATTTGGTGAATTTCTCTGTTTTATTTGATTCCTTGATTGTATCTGTAAACCTCTCCAACTCAGACTCGAGGAAGTTTCAAATGGGATGAGTGCACGGTTCCTTCAGGAGAATGTGTGAACCGGACGCTTCACACTCTTGCAGCGCCACAGCACGGCTGCTTGACTGGGGAAGCAATTTGCCTTTGTTTATTACCTATACCGTTGAAAGTTGTAAGTTGCCACTAACACTATGCAAGTTTAGGGGGACAAAGAGAAAGGAAGGTGCTGGACAAACTCACCATAGATATATGTAAGGCGTCATGATGGAATCTGTGCTTTCTACATAGTAACACACGCTTTAAAATAATAATTAAAAAAAAGACTACACAAGGCTAACATGCAAATTTCCTAGGACCTGTCTTATTCGAAGTAAGTGCTTACAAATGTCAAATTCCTTTCTTTTTCAGGGAGTCTCATTGGCTGGTGGTGATTGCCTGAGAGAAGGGAAGGAAACATGTCTGACTACAATCCAGACGGATTTACCATTTTGTTAAACACACAAAGAAACAGTAATATCGGTGGAAAAGAGATAAATGTGAACTGGAACAACAGACATATTTACTATAGTGTGTAGACTGAGCCCTAACAGTTTCCCTGTCTCCTGTATCCCATGGGGGATGGGGAACCATTTCAACAATCACAGATTCACGTTTGCTGACAGGAGTTCTCTCTCATCACAGGGATCTGGTCCTGTATGAAACCTCACCCTGTTATTTCTATTGACACATAGTGACTGAGCATCAGCACCCTGCTCCCCTCTCAGATAGGTTCTCAGACCTCTCTAATAGTCACGACCCCTGGGAGTCACTTAGGGGAAGCAATCGTCAGTGCTGGCATTGGTGCCTGCTGTGGGAAAGTTCGGGCTCTTGACGTGTAGGATGTGTCCTGTTACTTCCCACTCCAGGTTTTGGGTAAGAAATGTATGTTGAGTTTCCCTGGGCATGTGTTGGGGGCAAGTTGATGCTCTGTTCTACATAAACACAATAAGAGTCTACCTTTGCCATATTTTACTTAACAACCTCTCACAGGCAGCTTTAACAGTTTCTTCAGGCCTGCACTCTCTGGTATCAGAAGGAAAGAAACCGGTCAACCCCAAGGCATGGAACAAGAGCAGAGAAGGGGCTGTCTCTACCCTATCTGCAGGGCCTCTCTTCTTCAGTCCCTGCAGCCATGCAGACTGACCTCCAGAGCTGTTCTCAGCATTGGGCAGACAGTCCCCACAGATAGGATGTCAACCCAAATTTAGACCAGGACTCTCAACTAAGACACTGGAATGTGGAAGGGAAATGAGCATTATCCAGGGAGAAAACTGTGGGCTAGAAAATTAGCACCTGAAGTCCTGAGAGAGACTTAAGACCAAGGTCTGGTTAGCAGAGGGCTTGGCGCTGAGCCAGGGAGTCTACCCAATACTTGAAACACTGTCTTTAGACTTCCTGGCATGTCAGTTTCTATCTTCTGTTTGTCACAGCCCCTGTAAGTTTAATGGCTTAGAGTTAAGACTAAGATCTACTGAGCAGTACCGTGTACCTCTGTGCAAATGTGTGCCTCTCTCAGGGCTGCTTCACTCTATGCAGCTGAGATACTTCAAATTTTATCAAGCATTGGCATGAGACACAAATAATTCAAGCTCACTCACTTGGCACAAGGCCTGGAACACAAGAAGAACTACTATAGACATCTCTCCCCCCACCCCCACCCCACCTGCCTTTTTTCTTTTCCATAGGTTAAAGTACAGTTATTTGTCAAAAGTTAAGTAGGCACAGTACATCTCAAATACTCAGCCATAAGTGATGAATCACAGAGGGGTACATATTCAGAATTCTAGTATCAAAACTTGAGTTAAAAGGAAAAACATAGCAAAATTAATCTGTTGACCCCAATCTGTTTTTTATTATGATTTTTATGAAATGAACTATTTCTGATTTCAGGCTGCTGAAATGTAAGCGATAGAGAGAGGGCTGCAGGGTTGGCTCAGCAGTTAAGAGAGCTATCTGTTCTCTCAAAGGACCTGCGTTCAATTCCCAGCACCCACATCAGGTCAGGTGGCTCACAACCTCCTGTAATTCTAGCTCCAGGGGATCCCCACACCCTCTTCTGGACACTTGTGGGCACCCACATACATAAGTCATATGCTCACACAGATTCAAACATACACATAAAGACAGTAAAGTGCATCTTTACTAAAAAGTCTCTGTAAACAAATACACCCCCACTTTAGTGGGTGCCGCACTACTATAAAATGAATTTATCATAGGCCCTCCTCTGAGTTGGAACTCTGTTGTTTAGTGTGCTCTTGGAACTTTTTTCCTATAATTTATACCAAAATATTAGACTAAAAATAAGTGTGTCATTGACATCAGCAAGCACCGTCATGCAGTCCACTGTTATATAAGAACTGTAGTGTGGCATATCCCAAGTTTCACATCCATCATCCCAGTTGACTCTAGAGTGGTTCTCAGTCAACTGTCACATGATTTGCCCATTTTATCCCCATAGCAACACAGCCACTGATCCTTTCTGCTTCAATAGATTCTCTCATTCTAATCTTCACCTGTGTGGAATTACATGAATACAAGCATGTGATCTTCTGTGTTTGGCTTCTTTTGCTTAGCAGGACATCCTTAAGACTCAACATTTGTTGAAACATGTGTTACCTTTTTATGTCTTACCTTTGAGACACGTATCCTTTTCATTTTGTTGCCAAGCGTGGCTGTACAACACCTCCACCCATCTAGGCCTGACTTGGCTTACTTCCAATTTTTAGCCATGAAGAAAAATGCTATCACCAAACTGTAGAATTTCAAACCTATACAATACCATATGGTTTATGGAGCCTGCTCACCTCTCAAGCTACAGATATGCTAACAAAGCATCCAAAAAGTTAGGAGAGCCTGTGTCTCACTGCTCCTCAGTAACAAAACTTTAACTAGAGCTCAGCTCTTCTAATTATTGTATGGCTGCAATTCCCATCTGCATCAATAGTTTACAAGGGTTTAGAGACAAGGCTTTATGGTAACAATTATGTGCATTCAGTAATAGATAAGAGCCAGTCTCTGCAACCTCAGCAATACACAATTTCACAAAATTGTAATTGTGTGTGCTTTTATTCATTTCTGAAATTCTTTTCTTAGTGCAGAACACACAGTGAGTGTATAATAGGAAAGTAACTGGTGCATTGAAAGAGCTGAACTCACAGGATATAAACGGTCAAGCAACTTAATGTTGCTTCTCATTTTCCCTTTATGTCTGCTTGTTGTGGTGGGGTTTTTCACACCCTCCATACTCTAAGATTAAAAACTTGAATAGGTCCCAAGAAATCAAAAGCCCCAGAGTTTCTTTATCACGAAGCAACCCTAACTCAGCATTTACAATGCTCAGACTGTGTGACCCTGAAAGTTCCTATCTTCCCTGAAGTAGGCCCTGCAGTGAGCTAGCAAGGGCTGGAAGGAAAATGTCCACGGGTGCTAGAGAATTCTGATAGATGCTGCAGGAAAGTGCTGTGCTGCCTGCTGGCTTTGGAGGTGTTTGAAGCCTGATTCAGGAGCCTACCGACGTTCTCTGCCTTCCCTGTATAGCTACAGCATTCTTAACAGGTGGAGCTGCTGTTTTCTGGCCAGTCCCATCCTGGATCCTCGCAGGATACCGCCATACTTCTCTGCTAAAGCTGAGTCATCTTGCCTTCTGGAGACCTTAATGGAAAGTTTTGGAATGTCTTTTTTCATAGATGACCCACATTTTGCTCACTGGAATTTTTATGCTTTTTTTTTTCTTCCTTAAGCCCAAAGCCAGTGGGGCTTCTCTTCCTTTGGCCACGCCACGGAAAGTCATGCTTACTTCATCCATTCTTTTCTTAGACCAGTCAATCTGGCCTCTAACCTTCCTGCTGTGTATACTTTAGGGCAATCTGTTTAGTCCGTGGAAGCCAGAGTTGGGCTTTATATCACCGTAACAGAATGCCTCCCATAGATGTAGAAAGAAGGGGAGAAAGGAAGGAGGAAGGAAGTGTGGAGATGTATCAAGAATGGCAGGGCCACCTCTATATAAATGCTGGGGGCCGCTTAGCCACAGGTCTTCCGTAGACATTGGTGTTGTAAGAAAACATCCTTGTTTCTCAGTGTCATAGGCCATTGATTCTGTTTGCCTTTCTGTTTGGTGGATTTATTTGGTTTTTGTCTGTATGTCTTAACTAGATTGAGGTTTTCATAACTAACAATTATCCGTATTGGCTAACTCATTGGTGCAGAGTAGAATAAACCATACCTGTCCACTGGGGTAATGTCCACAGCAATGCTTGTCTGACAGCTCGTGTCTGTGGACTGAAACAGCTCTATACTGGTAAGGTGGGAAATACTGAGTACATAACAGCTCATCATCTTAGAGCAGAAGAGATCCACAACATCCCAACATGTGATGATTGCTTAAAGGGGGAGGGAAGTAGGCCAAGGATGCAGAGGTGGAATCTATAGCTTGGAAGAAATTCATTGGTCAGCTTAGTCCTGAGCAGGAAATATTCCTGCCCTGTCCCTTGCTGGTGACACAGAAGGGATTGAGATCACTTCCTTAGAAGATGATGTCATCAGATTTATTGGGCATTTTTTTTTCTTTCATAACTGTACTTTTCTTAGATCTAACCACAAATCTCTTATATTTCAGTCACTGGAGAAAATCTTAAAACAGAGACACAGTATCACTCTCACGTTGCTTAGTTGTGTAGAAGGCATAATATCTAGAGTTAAGTAATATAGCACACTGCTTTTTTTGGTGCTATGATGAAACAAAGACCAAAATCTCCGATACAGTCTATCATGGAGGAAAGACAAGCAGGTACTTTTAGGCAAGAACCTGGAGGCAGGAACTGAAACAGAGGCCACGGAGAAACATGGTTTACTGGCTTGCTCCCCATGGCTTGCTCAGCTGAATTTTTCATACAAACCAAGCCCACTGGGCTGGACCCTCCATCCTTTTGAAAATGCCCCTCAACCATGGCTAAGGTCCAATCTGTTGTAGGCAGCTCTTCATCTGAGGCTCCCTATTCCCAAGTGCCTCTAGGTTTGCATCAAGTTGACAGCTGAATCTAACATTGACTTAGTAAGTTAGTGACATGTCATTCACACAATGACAAAATCTCAGAACGACATCTCGAAATGGGTCTCTTGATCAGGTGACACCGGCTTGTAAAAGACGTGTCTGTTTTCTGGTAACATTATAAATGTGGCTTTCTAGAAATATCTTCCATTAACTCTTTAGAAACTAGAGTCGGCTATGTCCAGTCCAGTAGCAAACACTTTCATAAGGGACTCATATGGAGAGTGGGCAGAGTTAGCTATTCCTACGGCTAGCCTTTGGATATAGTCAGTTTACACTAGAAACAAAAGGATATTATTGGACCCAGAAGCTTAGCATCTGGCTGGAATCCATGCTCAGGATCTTCCCCATCCAGCAGCTAAGATGGGGACAAAGGCAGAGTCTTTTATTAATTTCTTTCCGAAGAAACTGTCATGCTTATCACACATACACTTCTTTCCTAGGAGATGTGATTTTTAAGAGATATTATTAGACTGAATTCTACTAGGACTGGTAGAGGACTTAAATCTATACAATTCTATCAAGGACTCAAGAAAAGTAAATTACTCCTGGGCAACCAAGAGTTAAGCATGTAGGAACACTGTGCAGGAAAGCCTGAATTACTGCAGAAATATGATTGAATAATGTTGGCCCAGGGGTATGGGTAACATTCGGTCTTCACCACAAGATGGGAATCTCAATTTCTTTTATAAAGGGAAAAGCAATATTAAAATCTAAAGAATTGAAGAATTCATCAAACCTATATTGATTCCCAGGAAGCAGGTAAGAGTTTTTGTATGAGGCAAAGATAAGCCTTTCCCCCAGCCCCCACCTTACCAGTATAGAGCTGTTTCAGTCCACAGACACGAGTTGTCAGACAAGCATTGCTGTGGACATTACCCCAGTGGACAGGTATGGTTTATTCTACTCTGCACCAATGAGTTAGCCAATACGGATAATTGTTAGTTATGAAAACCTCAATCTAGTTAAGACATAAGACAAAAACCAAATAAATCCACCAAACAGAAAGGCAAACAGAATCAATGGCCTATGACACTGAGAAACAAGGATGTTTTCTTACAACACCAACGTCTACGGAAGACCTGTGGCTAAGCGGCCCCCAGCATTTATATAGAGGTGGCCCTGCCATTCTTGATACATCTCCACACTTCCTTCCTCCTTCCTTTCTTCCTTCCTTCCTTCCTTCCTTCCTTCCTTCCTTCCTTCCTTCCTTTCTTCTGCCCTATGCCCTCCTGCCGAGCTGATTGGCTGATCAGCTCTTTATTAAACAATCAGAGCTGGTGGAAACAATTTTTCCATAACATTGAGATTAGAAATACTTGATCTTGCCATTGTCAGGTAAACTCTAACCAGATGTCTGGGCAGAGAAATCAGTACCCAGTGTACAAATCCATCCCTAAAAGGGAAGGGCACCAGTCTCAGAAATCTTGATCCACCCATATCAATTATTAATCAAGAAAATGCACCATGAACTTGCCTACAGACAAATCTTATTGGAGGCACTCTGCAGATTGAGAATTCCTCTTCCCCAATGACTCTAGCTTGTGTCAAGTTGGAATGAAAATGACCAACATGTGTAAGTAAAATATTATAAGTAAAATAAATAATTTTAAAGATAAATTATAAAATTAAGTTATTTTCAAAACTCTAAGATTGTCCTATAGGGAAGCCTAAAAAATGGAAGAAATCTTTGCTCAAAAAAGCAGGTTAATTTCTAGAATATAGGAGAGTTGCATTTCTTTTATTTTATTGAAAATAGGTTTTCTTACACAGTGTCTTCTGATTATGGTTTCCCCTCCCTCTATTCTACCAGTTCATTTCCCCTCCCATCTGGATCCACCCCCTTTCTGTCCCTCATTAGAAAACAAACTGGCTTCTAAGGGATAAAAATATCATAAAATAAAAAGATAAGGTAAGATAAAACAAAAACTAACACATTGGAATTGTTCAATAGAAACAAATGGAAGAAAAAGAGCCCCGCCCCCCAAAGACACAAAACCTGAGGCTCACTCATTCACACACTCAGGAATCACACAGAAACACTAAACTGGAAGCCATGTTATATATACTAAGGACATGTAGGGTAAAAAGAGAGAAGAAAAATATTTAAATGAAATAAAATAAAAATAACACAATTATGATAATAGGGTAGGCCCTAACATGACACTCTGAGACAAGGAACCTCTGGAGATGACATTTGAGTGCATCTTCTGTTTGGCAAGCAGCCTATCCTTTAGAGTATTTGTTTGCCCAGTGAGACTTCCTTGGAGGAAACTACGTTTTCATTTACTAGTGGCTATCATTTGGAGATGGCTTCTGCATTAGGGACAGGGGCGTGTGTCTGCTCTAAGCAATAAGATCCCATCTGGGGCAGACCTGAGCAGACCCTGGGCATGCTGCCTTAGTCTCTGAGAGACCATGCATGCATCAACCTTATTAGTGTAGAAGGCCTTGTTTGCTTGGTGTCCTCCATTCCCTCTGAGTCTTATACTCTTTCTGCTGATCTCCTGCAGTGGGTGGCTGGTGGTCATGGTGGTGGTGGTGGTGGTGGTGATGATGGTGGTGGTGATGGTGGTGGTGGTGGTGATGGTGATGGTGGTGGTGGTGGTGGTGGTGGTAGTGGTAGTGATGGTGATGGTGGTGGTGGTGGTGGTGATGGTGGTGGTGATGGTGGTTGTGGTGATGGTGGTGATGGTGGTGGTTGTGGTGGTGGTGATGGTGGTAGTGGTGGTGATGGTGATGGTAGTTCTAAGCCCTGAGGGAAGGAATTTAATAAGGTCACCCATTTAGGATGAAGTGTTCCAAGGTCTCTAACTCTGCATAATATTTGGCTGTAGGTCTCTGTGTTGGAAGAACTACAGAAATTAAACACATAAGAATAAAATTGCTAAGTGGATTAAGGCCCTCGTCAAACAGTTAGAAAAGAAAGGAAGAAAAAGAAAGGAAGAAGAAAACAAAAAAGAAAAAGAAAAAACCATAAATGGCCAAAAAATATTTTTTCAAAAGTCTTTCACACCCTTAGTCATCAGAAAAGAGCAAATTAAAACAACCTTGAGACCCCATATCAACCCAGGTAAAATGGCTATCACCAGGAAACAATTGCTGGTAATGGTGCGGAAGAGGGGAACACTTATTTATTGCTATTCAGGGTGTAAACTTTAATTTTTACTTACATTTCTATTATAGAAATCAGTATGGAAGTTTTTCGAAAGGTTAAAAGTAAAACTACTATATGTCCTGACTATCCCACTCCTGGGCTCAAACCCAATGAAAGTGTGGCACACATATACACAAAAGAATGTTACTTGAATTTATGAAATTTGGAGGAAGTAGCCACATCTAGAAATTATAATAAGCAAGATAACTGGACTCAGAAATGAAAATAATATGTGGATCTTAGATTTCAATGTTCATGTATGTGCATAGATAAGGCATGAAGCAAGGCCACACAATCAAAAAGGGACTACATGAAAGAAACATGTGTTTTTGAGAAAGGTGATGAAGACAGGGATGCACAGGGTATTAAAAAGGGAAACTGAGGATAGAATACAGCAGGGGGCCCAGGGGAAGTGGGAGGTCAGTAAAACATGTTTGAAAGTTTCATAATTAAATGCTGTTTTAAAGTGTACTATAAATTAAAGCAAAGTGTGTCCTGTGGGACACGGTGTCTGACCCAGTTCCTACATGGTTTGTGACAGTGCAGAGTTGGGGAGCTTCATCCTTCAAGAATCTGATTTAGCCAATATTGGTAGGGTCTAGAAATGCACAGAAAAGATACCATGTTACATATTGATTGTTTCATATATGCTTGTAATGCATCTTGAGCCTATCCACCCTTAATTATCCCCTCCCACCTCCCCGACCCCGTCCTCTAACACATTCCCCTTCTTGAGTTTTCATTTCTTTTATAACCCACTGAGACCAGTTAGTGCCCTCTGCATGTTCTTGGGGTTGGGACCATTTATCTCAGCATGGACGACCTACCACCCTGTACACTCCTAAGGAAAAATGACTGTCTCCCTCAGTTCAACAACCAGTTTGGTGTTTGGCCTCATGAGTCCCTACCTCATCTGTGCTAGAATCTTGTACAGTTCTTGCTATTCAGGGTGTAAACTTTAATTTTTACTTGCATTTCTATTATAGAAATCAGTATGGAAGTTTTTCGAAAGGTTAAAAGTAAAACTACTATATGTCCTGACTATCCCACTCCTGGGCTCAAACCCAATGAAAGTGTGGCACACATATACACAAAAGAATGTTACTTGGGTATATAGAAATATGAATTTATGAAATTTGGAGGAAGTAGCCACATCTAGAAATTATAATAATTCAGGTAGTTGTAGCTGCTATGAGTTTGTGAATACGCAACAGAGTGCGAATAAGCAATGGCTATGTTCTGCCCCCAGACAGCATTTCACGTCACTTCTCACTCATGCCCCCCAGCTCTTACCTTTTTCTACCCACTTTTCCACAATGTTCCCTGAGCCTTGGGGAGGATGATACAGATGTCCTAATGATGGTCACACACTCAGAAGTCACTTTCTCAGTGCTTTAACCAGTTATGAGTGTCTCTAATTGACAGTTGCCTGTTGCAGAAGCTTCTCTGGCCAAGATAAGAGCAGCACTAATCCATGTGAACAAACATAACCAGTTAGAAGGCAGCTGGCCAGAAACTGTGTTCATTTAGAAAACTAATAATAATAACTCCTCTCCTGTCTTAGTCAGGGTTTCTATTCCTGCACAAGCATCACAACCAAGAAGCAAGTTGGAGAGGAAAGGGTTTATTCAGCTTACACTTCCACACTGCTGATCATCACCTTAGGAAGTCAAGCAGGCCAGGAAGCAGGAGCTGATGCAGAGGCCAGGCAGGGATGTGACTTACTGGCTTGCTTTCTCTGCCTTGCTCAGTTTGCTTTCTTATAGAACCTAAGACTACCAGCCCAGGGATGGCACCACCCACAAGGGGCCCTACCCCCTTTATCACTAATGGAGAAAATGCCTTACAGCTGGATCTCATGGAGACATTTCCTGAAGGGAGGCTTCTTTCTCTGTGATAACTCCAGCTTGTGTCAGGTTGACACAAAACCAGCCGGTATATCCCCTAAGACCTAAAACCTTCCAAGATTTGGACTCTTGTCCAAGTTTACAGTATGAGTTCAAATCTAATCTGAAGCATTTGGTTCGTCCCATAAATAGTCATGTTTCAACTGTATCTCTTGCTGGGCAGGTTGGCATGCAGGGTCCATGTCTGGGTAGGCCCATGAATGACTTTTCTCCCCCAGCAGATGTGCAGCACCTTTGGACACCGTAAAACCTACCTAGAAGGGAGGAAATTTCCAGGTCGGTTCCAGCTTGGTTTCTCTATGTCCTGCAACCACATCGAGTCATGTCCTCAGCCAGAGGCAGACATACCTTTTCACAAATCTGATGCTGCAGCCAGTGATGCCTTTTGGGCCAACCTCTTAAGAAAGCTTTTTAGAACTAATAAATATTATAGTTAACCTTTAAAGTTATTATTTTGCTCACCTAGGTAGCTATGAAATCAACGAGATGGGTTAATAAAATCAAGGTATTTTACATGTGAAGTAGGACTGTGTTTCTCAGAACATTTGCATATATTTTATCTCCTTTGATCTGTAAAGCTGTCCTATGGAGAAGATAGGGCAGGAGATTTTTATCTCTGTAGGATCCATTGATCAGTCATTTGTTCACTCATTCATTCATTTAACACATTTGAGCTGAGATTTTTCGAGGCATGCAGCATTAAGTAAGGTATGTTAAGACTGAGTGATGAACAAAGGTTCGCATGGCTCTTGCGGCTGAGAGAAGATCGACTCTTACCTAGTGGTAATAAGAACAGTCACATTTTATAGATGGCGGGTGGCATGGGGAAAAACGTGACAGAGGAAGCATACTTTGTATTATAAGACAGGCACACTGCTTCCCTTCAGCTGCCAAATTACAGTCTGTGAGGAGCAAAGGCTGTGACAGTCTCTGTGTCCTCTGCTGTGCTGTCTCTAAAGATGCACTTTGTCAGGAAGTCACAAAGTCAGGAAAAGAACAGGGCACTGAGATCAGGAAGTGCTGCTGTCTGAGACTGAATCTAAGGAAGGTCCACACCCTGGAGGTGGAGCTCACTGTGCACAACAGCTTGCCTAGAGAGCCATCCTTCACCCTGGATCATGGGGGATGCTATCGGTGAGCAGAAGGTCACCCACCCAGCAGGAAATTCCCATCCCCAAAGCCATCAAAATGGGAGGAAGTGCAAATGTGTGAGAGTCTGCCCCACATATTAACCATTGGTTCTGATGCAGTGGTACTTAACACCCCTTTCTTGTATCTAGGTAAACTTGAATTCGCAGAGGTTAGGTAAGAGCCAAGATCACACATCTTAGCAGAACTGGGTGGAAATCCGTCTTTGTCTGACAGCAATGTCAGTATGAGCTGTAGCTCACAGCTAAGTAGATCCAGAATGCTCAGGAGATGACCTTTACTCTCAGAAGACTGGGGCTTAGGAGTAAGTCTGTATTTCTGGTATAAGCATTAGGTAGAGACAATCCCGAGTATTTATGGGAGGAATAATCAATTGCCTGTGAAGTCACGGATCCGGACAGTCACGGATGTCAAAAAGGGCTAGCTGACTCAGCTAGCCTTCATGTCCCTTGCACTATAGTGACTGTGAAGACCAGGGGTCTACAGCCAATCCCATACAGCTAGCAGAAAGGAGTTTGGGAGTTCTAACCATGAAGGGATGATGTTTGTCTTAGTTAGAGTTTTATGCTGTGAACAGACACCATGACCAAGGCAACTCTTACAAGGACAACATTTAATGGGGCTGGCTTACAGGTTCAGAGGTTCAGTCCATTATCCTCAAGGCAGGAGCATGGCAGCGTCCAGGCAGGCATGGTGCAGGAGGAGCTGAGAGTTCTACATCTTCATCTGAAGGCTGTTACTGGAAGACTGACTTCCAGGCAGCTAGGGTAAGGGTCTTAAGCCCACACCTACAGTGACGCATCTACTCCAGCCAGGTCACACCTACTCCAGCAAGACCATACCTCCAAATAGTGCCACTCCCTGGGCCAAGCATATACAAACCATCACAATGTTCAAGCAAATGGGATCTATTTACTCCCATCTAAAATTACACAGTAAGTACATGCACTGAAAGATGACATGCATGGCACTCTGCTAATAAGTTCAGTTTTTATGTTTTGATGTATTAGTTAATTTTTTTAAGACATAGAAAACTAATGCAGGATGCCCATTATATAACCCAGAGAGGAAATGCAGACGGTGGGCAGAAGAGAATGTCTTAATAAAGGGATAACTTAAGGCAATTTTCCAGAAACAAAGAAGGTTTGTTTTTAAATGTAAATGATCTATCAACTATCAGCCAAAATGAATTAATAAAATGCAAAAATCTCTCATGGTTTGATGAATAGTTACTAAGGATACAGCTCCTTGACGATCTCAGAAAGATGACAAGGTTAACAAAAAACAATGGTTAACTATTGCAAAACTAGTAAATGCTACGAAATGTTTGAGTGTAGTAACATTTAATTCAGCCAGGTATAAGGACAGGAAAAAGTAAGCTCACACAGGTACTAAAACCTGTTTTCTACAGATAATTCTTGCTGAATTTCCTGGGAAGCATGCTCCCGAATGGCAGGTGCCACAAAGGAGGAGAAAGACAGAAGGTTCAGGGAACAGGAAGTCCCCACGTGGGGCTGCCTGACCCAGGATTGACCCCTGCAGACAGCACAGCTGGAAAAAATTGGGGGTTAGCATTCTTGTAAAGGGACATTAGCTCAGAAAAAGGCCCTTTGAAGTGTGGTCTTTCTCCTCGAATGGCAAAGAATTTTAAAAAGGGAAGAGAATTCAGAACGTGCTAGATCTTATGAGTTTATGAAATGAAATGGTTTCTGTTGGAGGGGGGACAAGCAAACGTTGGTTAATGTGAACAATGTATAAGATGCTGTATAATAAACAGAAGCTTCTCATACTTTGGCACGCATACCCTACAGAGCTATAGAGTAAAACAACGTGGGTAGAGCCTATGCGTTTTCTATACGTGCTATAATTAAGTTAAACTCATAAATCAGGCTTATTAACAGTAAATAAAACATACCATACTATGTGTTAGTGATCAGCAAACTTTGGGGACAAAGCAAGGGCTATTTCTGTTTATAAATACTCAGGTCCTATGACAGTCAATCTGCCGACCAAGAAGGCTTTCTAGTGACCACAGGGTAAAGAGCTTATACAGTGTGGATCTACCAAGACACACGATCCATCATGGTCCAGGAAAGATGCAACGGGGATGCCTGAGAAGAGTCAACCATTTACATTTTATTTCTAGAACATCCTATTCATTATTTTCAGGCCAGTTGGTCATAGGTCACTGAAACTGTAAAAAACAAAGGGATGGACAACCACGAGGACTGGTTAGGCCATCCGTGTGTGCCAGGGAATCTTCTAGCTGTTTTGTATATTCTTACTCATCTAATGTCCACAGCTACCCTCTGCGTAGTTCTTGTGCCCATACCACATGCAAGGAACCTTAGACACAAAGTTACAGCATTGTGCTCAGACACAAAGCTGGGAAGCCATGCCCCATGCCCCATGTCCCACCCTGGAGATTTTGCTCTCTGAGTTTAACCTTTTCCTGCATTGCCCCTCAGGCTGGCTAGCATGGACAGTCTGATGGATCACATCCATGAATAGAAAGGAGGAAATTCATGTTTCCTGAAGTGTTTCCCTTGGACTTATAGAACAGATACACAGAGAAAGCAGCTCAGATAAAGGAGATAATGCTCTATTTAAGGAGCACGACCAGGGAGTTCTGTTGTGAAACTCTTTGGTGTTATAAGCCTTTTTCTATTTTTTAAAGTTATATGTCCAAAGGTGTAGAACAGCAGAGGAATAGAGCTAACTATATAATATATAATGTATAATATAGTATGCAATATATACTATATAATGTATATAGTATAAAATGTGTAATATGTCATATGTTACAAATATATAACTATTATATAGTTAGTTATACTAGACACACTCATTAGCCATCTGATATCCTTAAAAAGTTGACATGTAGATTATTTCCTCTAAAGGCCTAGTCGCTTCAAGCTGTTGCTTAATTTTCTTTGGTTTAAAAAGTTAATGCTTTGGATTTGTCTTAGAAAGTATTTATTTTATTTATTATTGGCTATATTGCCAATAAAAGAAAGAGAGGAGGAGAAGAAGAGGGAAGGAAAGACAGAGACGGAGAGGGAGGGAGAGAGGGAGAGGGAGAGAGAGAGAGGGTGGGGACAGGGAGGGAAGGGGAGAGAGAGAGAAACAGAGAGAGAGATTTCAACCAGGGTTTAGGAATGTTTCATGCAAAGTTTACATTATTTATGACTAGCTGAGTTAAAACTGTCCTCACTCTAACCATCCTAAAATGTGACTCCATCATGAGCTTGTGGTACAGTAAGAGCTGTGAGGACGCATTACGGGTCATGCAATATACACAGATAAGAAAATCTCCTTTAGAAAAACCCGAACATAAAGAACTTCATGAGCCCTGCTCAAGGACCATGATGCCCCGTTCTCTTCTCCCCCTTTCTTCTTTACCCTTTATCTTTTTCTTGCCTTTGCACCATTGTCAAAAGCAGGAATTAAGGCAAGATGAGTCTTGGTTTAGTTCTAAGTAGTAATTCTTTGACTCTGGAGCTGAAAACCCCAACTAAAATTAGACTCGATTTGAAGTTCTGTGAAGTTAATCACTAGAGAACTATTTTGAGTAAAGGAATCCCATTGAGAGGATTTTTCATATTCAAAACATAAAAGATAGAGTTAATAATCCTAATAATTTTGGAAAAAAATAGACAAGATTTGTGACCAAAGTATATTTAAAAAAATATTAACAAAAAGTTTCTCTTATATTTTTACAGCTGATTTATTTGAGCCTTTTATATTAACATTTGAGCCTGTTTCCAAATATATAAACTGAACAACAAAGTAGAAAACACATGCATTAATAGCACAGGCTTTGCTGAACAAATTGTAAGGGAGGAACCCCGAGGAACAGTAATGATTCGTAGGCAGATAATTCACAACTATTTAAACATCAGGGAGAGACTAGCGCTGAAAGCAACGAAAATATTGGTCTTAAGACACCGATTCTCTTTATGCCCAAGGAAAAAACAGTGCAGCCAATAATACACACTTTCTAAGACAAATCCAAGAGTGTTCACATTTTTTAAGCCAACAAAAATTAAGCAATAGCTTATAGAGACTAGGCCTTTAGGGGGACTATTCCATATTTTAACTTTTTAAGGATATCAGATGGCTAATGAGATGCTCCCATATGCTCAAAGTCACGCTGTTAATGAGTGGCCAAGGCAGACTCATAGGCCAGGTTTTCTTATTGTGATTGATCATGGAGCAAGCTCATGGTCCAGGACACATCCTTGCAAAGTGGAATACTGATGGAGACAGTGAGCAGCTCATTTCCCTGGTCGGGTGGCTGAGTGGTGAGTGACATCTTACGGGTGTTGGGAAGCATAGTGCTTCTCAACTTCCTAATGCTGTGGCCTTTTAATACAGTTCCTCGTGTGTGGTGACCCCTAACCATAAAATTTATCTTGTTGTTACTTCATAACTGTAATGTTGCTACTGCTATGAATCATAATGTAAATATTTTTGGAGACAAAGGTTTGCCAAAGGGGTTGCAACTCACAGGTTGAGAACCACTGATGTAGATGTTGAAGAATAGGCACCAGGACATTTCCAGGAAGCATTGATATAAACAGCATAACAGGTTTCTGGAAACCTGTGTGAGCAGTCACTAAAAGAACAGGGTTGGAAGCCTCCAATAACTTGTGGGGATTTATTTCTTTATTATAAATAAATAGGTGGTTTTTTAATACCAAATTTTATAACATTTTTTTTTCTTAAAGAAGGCATATAAATCTGGATATGCATGAGGTCTCCCACAACCTAGAATGACTGAACTTGAATAAGATCTCAGTAAATATTATTATGATTTGGGTTGAATAGTTGTTAAGACAGAAAATTTCAGGAATAGCAATGATTCATAGAGGACATTTCAAGACTAAATTGCTTAATGTCTAATCATTAGCAAGTAACATATGCCTATCTGAGAATTAAAAGTAAAAATGGCTCTATTCTTACAAAGAAGTGGTTCAGATATGCCTGATTGGAGGCTGTCCCCACCCCAAACACACACTTTGGTAATTTACATCAGTGAACCTCAGCTGAGGCCCAACAGAACATCGTCAATTGCCACAATTGTTCTATGTAGGAGGCTAAATAAATCAGCTGCGAGAAAGTAAGAGAGAACTCTTTTTTATGTTTTGTAAAGAGCCAAAAAATAAATATTAGTATTTTAGAATTTTTGGTCACAGACACTCAACTGTGACATTGTAGTCTGAAAGCAAGCAGAGCTGCTATCCACAAGAATGAGAGCGATTGTGTTCCAATAAAACTTTATTAACACTGGGCGGTGGTGGCGCACGCCTTTAATCCCAGCACTTGGGAGGCAGAGGCAGGTGGATTTCTGAGTTGGAGGCCAGCCTGGTCTACAGAGTGAGTTCCAGATAGCCAGGGCTACACAGAGAAACCCTGTCTCGAAAAACCTAAACAACAACAAACCAAAAAAACAAAACCAAAAAACCTTTATTAACAAAGATAGATTTATCCCATAGTGGGGAGCTGTCAGCCCTTCATGTATGTAGTTGTTTAAAACTCTTGTCTGCCAATCTCAGCAGTATTGACAGGTTGGCCAAATACTGTTTGCTGGGCACAGCAGTCTTGAGGACACAGTTGTCACTACCCTCCTTACCTTCCACTAATGCCTGTAGCACCTTTGTCCCTCAACTGCTGAGGTAGTGACAACCAAAGATGCCTTCATGTACCTCAGCGGAGGACCACTGACTAGGAGTGTGTGTGTGTGGAGGTGAAGAAGGTTCAGAGTCGTGTGTGTATGAGTGACGTAAGTACTTGTTTAGCCATATCAGGTCTATTTCTGCCCCTTTTCCAAAAGTCCCTTCCCTCTGTATCCTAGAAAACCAGTGTTTCCCCTGGTGACTCAGAGACATGATTCAATGTGCATTTGACTATTGAAACTTCAGTTTTATTTACAAATACAACTTCCATAGCAACCAACTCATCTTTGCTATGTAAACTGAGGCCCTACTGTCTGTTACTAAGAAATTTGACTACTAAAATTACTACTTTGTATAATCAGCTGCTTCTAAAAATCTGTGTGCGGGTGATCTGGGTATGTTTCCTGTTCATGTATATTTTATTCAGTCTGTTTTTTTTTTTTTGAAATTCATGGTGGCATATAACTAACTTTATCGAATAATTTCATATCTATGATCATCAATCCTCTATAGCAGTGGTTCTCAACTTTTCTAATATTGTGACCCTTTAATACAATTCCTCATGATGTGGTGACCCTCAGACATAAAATTATTTCTGTTGCTATTTCATGATTGTAATTTTGCTACTGTTACGAATCATAATGTAAGTAAATGTTTTCCAATGGTCTTAGTCAACCATTGTGGAAGGGTCGTTTGACGCCCATCCCCCCCAAAGGGATCACGACTCTCAGGTTGAGAAATGCTGCTCTACAGTTCACTGAGCTCTGAGACTGTGTCTTTCAGGATGCAGGAGGATGTACAGCTACAAGATTTGTCAACTCTGTTAGAAGATTGCAAAACATAACCAGGGGTAAGAGTGACTTCCAGAGCCATGCTGTGACGCCTGCTGCAACGTCATCTCAAGGACTGGTGAGACATGACCAAACTGCCCTGGGGTAATTTCTACATTCAGTGGAAGGAGGATTCAGAAGCCAAAACAAATGCCACAGAGGATTTGGCACACTTTGTTTGTGTCATAATAGGGAAAGGTCTTCATGTTTGCATTTGGCATTTCCTAGGTGATATGGGAGGAGAGGGAAGAGTGGCTTTCCCAGGGGTCTTTGCCATGGTGTGCTGTGGCAAGGTCAATACCACTTTACAACACTGTTAAAAATTAGGTTTAGCCTTTTACAACCTTGCTGTGTAGAGGTGCTTCTAGAATAATAGAACACCTAAAGAGGCTGTTCCTCTTGCTCTTAGAGCTACTTTTTCATAATAAATATTTCGTGTTTGATTGTAGGACTCAGGGCGCTCAATTCCCCAGGTAAATAATTCAATGTTTAATTGTAAGGTTTATAGTCCCTTCCTATAAGTGGGCATCCCAGATGAGTGCAAGCTGTCTGTAAATCCTGATCTTGGTAGGAAACAGGCCCTAAAGCTCTGAGTCCAGAATAGCCACAGGGTCAGGCCTTGAGGAAAGAAACCTGCTTGAGTTCTCTACTTTAATGTCATAGCCGGACTCTTTCACTGTCCCCTAGGGAGAAACACTGCCACCCGCAAACAATTATCAGGTCAGCATGGGATTTACTTCTAAGCCAGCTCTAATTATAACCGAATAAATGACTTGTAAGCTACCTAAAACTGGGAGAAGAAATAAACTCAACAGAAACCCCAGAAGATGCCTGTAGACCATTCCTCAGACAATGCCAAGATCTAGAGATACTCGGCCTAGTTCAACAGGAAGACAAGAAGTCGGTACTGGTTACTACAGAGCATTGTCCAGACATTCAGGAATCCCGTAGGCTTTTATTTATTTTTCCAGAGAATTCCATATGTGGTTACAAATTTTGCTCACATTTTGTGGCCGGAACCCCCTTGAAGAACAGCCCTTCCAGGGCTGTGATTGCATACAAGTAAAAAGGAATTCACAATCCAAGTGCTCCCTGAAGGGACTCACCATCTGAGTGCTCCCTGAAGAAAATCTCCCAACTTTGTGCCCCAAACCTGGTAACAGAGATTAGGCTATTTTCAGATGTGAAAATTTGCCTGGTTACACAATCGGCCTCTTTGCAGCCACTAACAGAGAGAATTAATAATCAGAGCTGGGGCCAGGGCCAGCAGAGGTAGTTCTTGCTAGACCAAGAAAAAAAAAAAAGAACTCAGAGTCTTTTAAAAGAATTTGTACTCCAGTGAGAGGTGGGAGCAAAGAAACAAATATAAATGCTTGGTGTGTGTGGCAGCTCTCCTTCAAAGATGTGCACATGAACAATGGATATAGAAGCCATTTCCAACAACCTGGAACAAAAGTATTTTGCATACTCAAAATTATCTATGTCAGAAATCACACAGACTATAGGCAATCGCATGCATTCTTGCACATGCAGCCCTCCCCCTCAGCACATATCCTTTCTTGTGTGTGCATGTGTGCATATCCCTGTTGGCTTGGCAGGAGGCATCATCATCCAATAAAACATGCCTTATTCAGTTTTTTGACAATCATAGAAACTACATTTAGGTTTTTGCCTGATCTTAGTATCAATAACTTTAGTAACTTAGACTATAAGCTTCCTGTAAGAGAAGAGAGGGAAGGAGAAAGAGAGACAGAGGAGACAGAGAGAGACAGAGAGAGTCTGAGTCAGACTCAAGTGTGCAACTTCTATTTCTGACTTCGCTGGAGCTCTTTGGGTTTCCTGCAAACGAAAGGATATTACTGGGGCTATTTGGTCCTAAACACAACACCAAAATACCAAACGTGACTAGGAAAGAGTTTTTAATGCTGCACTCAAATTCATCATGTTGAGTGTTGTCCAAGGTATTCATACAAAATCCAGTCAGAAAAGGTAAGCAGGAGGAAGCTTGCTCTCCTGGGCTCAGTTAGCTACTTTTCGCTTGAACCAGTGGTTCTCAACTTCCTAATACTACAACCCTTTAATACAGTTCCTCATGTCATCGTGACCCCCCCAACCATAAAATTATTTTGTTGCTACTTCATAGCTGTAATGAATCGGACCCCGGGGATGGAGACCTACAGGTTGAGAACCACTGAACGTCTGTCTGGTGTTTCCACCTCCACCTTCATTTCTCTTGATCCAACTTTTGGCTTTTCTGAGGGGTCTCTGAGATGTCCACCTCGCCATTTTCTCTTTCCCACACAACACAAACTCTCCAGCACTTTGTCGCTGGCCGGGTGATGGCATTCGGTAACTTTGGTTGTTAGTTGTGAGACAAAGTCTCACAGTTATTCCAGGCCGTGGTCCCCCTGCTCCTCGAGGCTGCGGTTGGTTATGGGCTGCCATTTTTAGCTTCTTAGAGCTCACACCTGGCTCACCCGCCTCCCTCCCTTCCTTGAACTTTGATTGTCAACAATACTGTACAGCACTAGTTCCATGAACACAATGTGACACTTTGGTGCCTTTGCCTAGCCTTTTCCTCTGCTCCTGGCATGCTCTGTCCCTAAACCTACCCAGAGGGCGTTGCGACTGTCTCTGCTGACCTGCAGATCACCCCCTCTTAAGTCTCTCTGTTCTAGGCAAGCCACTATCACTTCTCCGGTCCTTGCAATGGTCAGACTGTTTCTTATGTTTATTTTCCCCCAAACCCTGAAACCATAAAACATAACTTATGGAGCCATGATACCAAGTGCCCCGTACAATGTTACAGGTAAGAGAGGCGCAGTGATTGCTGAGAGAACAAAAAATTAGATGTGGGGTGTTAGCATTTCCTCTAGGCTCCGCCTAACAGTTACCTAGCAACAGCCAGGTACCAGCCTGGCTCTCCTAGAAAAGGACTGTTTGGGTTTCTGTCTCCTCTGTCTCTGTCTCTGTCTCTGTCTCTGTCTCTGTCTCTGTCTCTGTCTCTGTTTCTGTCTGTCTCTGTCTCTGTCGTCTCTGTCTCTGTCTCTCTGTCTCCACCCCCTCCTCTTTTTTCCTCTCTCCCCACGTGTTCCTGGCCAGCCTCTTTCCTTTTCTCTCTCTCCTCTCTCTTTCTGTCCTTCTCTGTCCCCTTTCTTCTCCCTTCCCATGTCCCAAATTTATTTCATTTTATACTAGACCTGTCGTATGGCTGATACCTAGGCTGGGGGTTGGGGGATACCTCAGCATCGGCCCGCAAGGGCACCCACTCCAGCCATCACACTGGTGTTTCATGGGGAGAGACGCACTCACTCCTACGAGTTGGACTCTGCTCCTGATTCCTTACACAAAACTTGCTATGTTACCATGCTTTCCACACACACGGCCCCCTATCTTAACATTGGACTTAGCCCCGCTCCCCCCACCCCCCGGTCACTTATCTCTCTTAATCCTAAAACACGAAGCACTCACTGGACTCATTCCTGCCTTCCAGAGAGGCATCACCACAGCCTCATCCTGGCGTCCCTCCACCCCCACAGCCTTGCGTCTGCTGACAAGGCTACTGGCTACTTTCCTCACCAAAGGGTACTTTCCTGAGAAAGTCAGGGGAGACTGCCAGCCCTTGAGAAAGATGGAGAATGGGATGGAGAGACTGGGGGAGGGGACATCCCCCCCCCCCACAAGACAGAGTGAACATGTTCAAGGGACACGTGGGCACTGTCCAGCTCAGCACTACCTAGGCAGTGCAGGCTACCCCGTAATTAACGCGGTAATCCTAAACCCTTTAAACAGTATCTTTACTCCTGTGAAGTTTTATTTATTTCCCCTAAACACTGGCTCTTCAAAAGGCAACTACTCAACCACCTAAGTAAATAAATAAAAGCTAGCCAGCCACCCTGGCTGTAGCCCCATCATCCTTTCAAACAAAACAGAACCCAACATCAACAAAAGGCTATAAATAAATGCAAGCCTCCTTGGGTCATTTAAGCCAACTCACTAATCAAAAGGGTTAAGTAATGTCCTCACCTATTTATAGAGCTGAGCAGGCCACCACCACTGAGTCACCCTGGAACCATATGCGTAATAGAGTTGAGTAGAAATTGATGATAGTATTTAGGTCACAAAGATCCAGGCATCTACAGACATTCCCCTGTGTTAAAGCATATGCCTTCAACACAGCCAACCACTTACTGATTTTTTTCAATGGGTGCCTGCAAAATTATACATAGCTGACAGCTACATCCCAATTACATATCAATGACTTAATGAACCACCATAGTTAATCAACCTAGTAGACTATTTATTGGGCCCATAAAGGTTCTTAGAAAACACATACTCCAACCTGTAATTCTACAAATTGTCACTCAAAGGGTAGCTAGAATTAATTCAGGTCTTCTTAAGGAGTCTTAGGTCAGTAAATTTTCCCTAATTCATAATGCTCACACCAAAGCCCATGAAATGCTAAGCAGAATGTGCATACATGTACAAATAGAACTATTGATTGTGAGATAAACTTAAATAATGACCATAAATGCAAGTCAATTAATTAATTGTACAACCAAGACAGAATGAACCTTTAGGAGGGTGTTTCAGCCAGCTCCAATCCTGTGTTTCCTGAGACTCTCATATTCTACTCAAGCCATTTGCCATACATGTTTTTTCTGATTATTGCTTGAAAAAGCAAAACGTGTTAGTGATGCCCCAGAAGGGCATAGGGAATAGGCTGGCCTTTGGCAATGGGATGGAAAGGGCGCCCTCTTGTGTTGCCTCAGTGGAATAGATTTTTTCAGCAGTCAAATCCCCCTTGCATTAGCTAGGGGTTCGAAAAACAAATATCCCTCCGCTCACTTATGGCTCTGCATGCTGCATGTATGGACTAAGGATAGACTAAAGCCAAGTATGAATATGTACTCTTCATATTTTATTCTAGATTTTAGTGTATTCATCATCATACACAGGAACTGCATTTAAGAATAAAAACAAGAGAAACAAGGCTGGTGAGACGGTAGGCTCAGGCAGGTAAAGAGGATTGCCGCCAAGTCTGATGACCCGAGTTTGATTCCCCAATAAACCATATGGTGATATGAGAGAATAAACTCTTAAAAGTTGTCTTCTGACCTCCACACACCAAAGTGATTATAGTTAAAAGGAAGTGAAGAGGACTGTAGGACATAGGTGGTGTGAAAGGAGAAATGTGGAAAATACAGTGTGTGTGTGTGTGTGTGTGTGTGTGTGTGTGTGTGCATCTCTAATCAGGTTGGAGAGAGAGGGGAATACAGAGGGAGAGGGAAGAAAGAGGCATACATAACAGTAAGGATATTTGCACAAGTCACAGGAAACACTGTTTTAGCTTACACACACACACACACACACACACAAAAGTGCACATGATAATTTTCCCCTAGAGCCATAGACTAACAAAATTTCCAGGGCCAGGTATGGGAAGCCTTTCTTTAAGTTGTTGGCCAGTTTCTCAGTTTACTTTCTATTGCTGTTTTAAAAGTATTTGGACCAAAAACAACTTGGGGAGGAAAAGTTTTCTCATCTTACAACTCCCAGGTCATAGTCCATCACTGAGGGAAGTCAGTGGGAAGTCAGGGCAGGAGCTCAAGTGGAAATCTGGAGGCGAGGACTTGAGCAGAGGCCATGGAGGAATGTTGCTTACTGATTTGCTCCCAGTAGCTTGCTCAGTATGGAACCCAGGACCATCTGCTGGGGGTAGAGGGGAATACCTCCCATAGTGAATTGAGCCCCCCTTCATCAGTCTAGGAAATCCTCCACAGACATACCCTCCAGGCTAATCTTATGGGGGAGATTTCTCAACTGAGTTTCCCACTTCACAGATGACTCTAGCTTGTGTCAAGTAAGCGGTAGGGGTGTGGAAGGAGGATTTAACAGCACAGGAAGAGGAGTCCAAGAAATGCCCAAACAACATAGGCTTTAACCCTTACCTGTGGTTGCCTCCAAAAAAAAAAAAAAAAAAAATTGAAGGTAAGACCTATTGCAGAAGACAACGCACAATCTGGACACAGTACTTGATGGAGTTAAGCTGGAACTTCTCTGAAATCATCCTCCCCGAGGACTTGCTCTTATCGGATCTGAAATTGCTGTGCAAGCAGCCAAGGGAGAAAAGCAATTAATAGCTGTGCCCGGCTGTAAAGCTTATGAACTACAACAATGAGCAGCGCAGCAAGCTATCCTCAAGGGTGCAATAGTGGCACTTATGTCTTGGGGATAACCAACAGCTGTTTAATTGAACTAAAGGGCAGCTCAATAAGAGGGAATTCATGCCCAGTGCTGTTAAACTGACCTAACTACTTGTGTTTGTGGGAAGTCTTGCACGATAGAGGATGTTAGGGTAGAAGGTTGCTACTACTACAGGTATAAGTTCTCACTGAATTCTAAGTACCTTTCCTTATGCTCACAGATAAGAGCTGTTTTTCAGTAGGCACCATTATAGAAATCCATACCTGGCCAACGTGTAGAGAACAACTTTCTGGGGGGGGGGGCAGCCCCTTGGATACAATTACAACACAGCTCTTATGTATCAATGGCTCAGAGAACATCATAAATGTGGGGATGGAGACACTGTAGGAGCCAGAGGAACAGGATGCCTGCTGTGCAATGGTGGCTTCTATGTACCACAGAGATGCTGCACTCATGAATCTCAACAGTATTGCTTAAACAAGAGCTGGAAAATGACAAATAACTTGGCACACCAACATGGATGGGAAAGTTCACAAGGCTGTACTCCTTGTTTTCCATCTTAATTACTGTCTATAGTATTCTGACCACAAAAACTCAGGGAACAGATTCAATAAGTGGCATGTATAGTATAATATATAGTATATAACATTATTATATAAAATATTATATTTTGATATATATTATATCTTATATTTAACAATATGGTATAGTTCCTTTAGAAGGGATATAGATGGTGTATTTATATCATATATCATATATCATATATTAGAATGGTGATAAATATTATATATTATATAATATGTTATAATAGTATATTATATGATATAAATACATTATAACAACATATAACATAACATATAATATATTATTATATACTCCTATACTATAATATATTATGTATATATATGTATATGGTAAGTGAGTCTCAGAGTTATGGCTGTCTATACAAATGTATACATACATAGATGAATTTGCCATAGGAAAATATTGAAACTCTATAAATACAATTTTTTACTTTAACATGCATGTGTATATATAATTGTATTCTCACTGATCATCAGAATAAACAAAGAATAAGTTAAGCATGATATTCCTCAGCATGACTATGGACAGTACCATGTGATAATAAGCTACAATACAGACTGCCCCAGAGTTAGCACAATTCCATGGATTCAGCCATTTTCTCAAGAGTTTTGCTCATTGTACGATGTCCAATCACTCCTTTCCGAGTAAGCTGTGCACTTCTCCTGTCACCAGGAGGGCTCACTCTTCCCTTCCCATAATCCTCAGCAACTCCAGAAGTCACCACTCTTATTTACACGTCATGTGCTTTATTGAAAACTTGTTCTCTCTGCAGTGTGTGTGTGCGTGTGTGTGTGTGTTTGGTATATTGTATAGTCTGTGGTGTGTGTGTGTGTGTGTGTGTGTGTGTGTGTGTGTGTTT
>NW_022196905.1:165796119-165801468 GCF_008632895.1 Mastomys coucha | reverse complement strand
TGTGTGTGTGTGTGTGTGTGTATGTGTTTGGTGCATTGTATAGTCTGTGGTGAGTGTGTGTGTGTGTGTGGTGTGTGTGTGTGTTTGGTGCATTGTATAGTCTGTGGTGTGTGTGTGTGTGTGGTGTGTGTGTGTGTTTGGTGTATTGTATAGTCTGTGGTGTGTGTGTGTGTGTGTGTGTGTTTGGTGTATTGTATAGTCTGTGGTGTGTGTGTTTACTGTATTGTATAGTCTGTGGTGTGTGTGTGTGTGTGTGTTTGGTGCATTGTATAGTCTGTGGTGTGTGTGTGTGTGTGTGTGTGTGTGTGTTTGGTGTATTGTATAGTCTGTGGTGAGTGTGTTTAATGTATTGTACAGTCTGTGGTGTGTGTGTGTGTTTGGTGCATTGTATAGTCTGTGGTGTGTGTGTGTGTGTGTGTGTGGTGTGTGTGTGTGTGTTTGGTGCATTGTATAGTCTGTGGTGAGTGTAGTGCATAGGTGAGCATGCAAAAAAAAATGATGCGAAAAAGAGGACTTTTGGTGTCTTTTTTATTGTTGTCTGCCTTTTTGTTTGAGACAAGGTCTCCTATAGAACAGAACACGTGTTCGTTCTTGGCTGGGTTGTCTGACCAAGTAACTCTCAGGACCTGCCTCTGTCCCCCAATCTGGGGATAGAAGCATATGCAGCTATGCCCAACTTTTTATGTGAATGCTGGGAATTTGAACTCACATCTTTTTCAGAGAACTAGCCATTTCTTCAACTCTTAACCTACCGTTTTTGTTTGTTAGTTGTTTTTGTTCTTCTGAGACAAGGTTTCTCTGTATAGCCCTGGCTGTCCCGGAATTCACTCTGTAGACCAGGTTGGCCTCAAAGTCAGAGATGACCTGCCTCTACTGGGACTAAGGGTGTGTATCACCACTGCCTGGTACAGAGTCAGACTTTCATGTTACTAGTTTATTAATAAATAGTTTAATACAGCAGCAGTTTTGTTTCTGCGCAATGAGGAATGCTCACAGAATTCATTTGCAGGTAATTACTTTACAAGAATAAAGAACCGTCAACATATCTACATGGTTAATTTGACAACTGCTCCAAATGAAGAGCTGGACCCTTCCCTTGCCAGAGTGTCCTTCTCAATTTCACAAAGCTCTTGGCCCAACCAGACACGCCTGGGAATTTGAGGATGATGTCTCATTATCATATTGAAACTACAGAAGACACACTGGCTCTTCAGAGCCCAGAGAGCTCTCTGTGGGGCAACACTGAGTTGTTCTCACTGCACTGGCCTTGGGCTATTTATTGATGTAATGACAGGCTTGCATTTGTGCCCAAAGCAGAAATAACAGATTAGCTTCCAATAGCCAGCACAGTAGCTTCCCACACCCATGTGAGCTGGGAGAAGGGGGACTTATGAGATGCAAAAGCGCATCTTTGTCAATATAATATGTACTGTAAATATATTTTTATGTTTATCTTTAGAGAACATCTGAACCCAGATTTAATGAATGCTGGTTGTTTCCATTTTCTTTGGGGAAGGAAATCTGTCTGTTTTCCTTCCTTCTTTCTCTCTTTCTTTCTTTCTTTCTTTCTTTCTTTCTTTCTTCCTTCTTTCCTTTCTTTCTTTCTTTCTTTCTTTCTTCCTTCTTTCCTTTCTTTCTTTTTTCTTATAATAATATAATGTAAAATGCAAAATACAATGATGTAAGCTCAGTTATTATTTTCTGAGCTGCCTTTTAAAAACCTCAGTAGTTGTCACCTTTATCCCTTATCAATTACTTTTTATTTTATTATTTAACCAGCTAGTGCTGAGGACAGACACTAGGTTGCATGCAAGTTAAACATGTGCTCCACCAGTGAGCTATACACCGAGGCCCCATGGGGTCTAGTTTCAGAATCATGGGATTGCCAAGGGGACATAAAAATAGCCCAAACCTTTGCTTGATGTTCTGCAGAAACTTAAAAAGGACTCAGATACACCATCTAAAGTGACATCATCCGTCCCATTGACACCATCGCTCTTCTGTTCTACTCTGCAGCTGTTGGGATGGCCATCCCCTAACATCCCTCAGGGAAACCATATCATGATGCCATCATTATGAATTTGCTCTTCTCTCAGTAATAATTCTGGGCTTTTAATTCAATTTCTATGCTCCACGCTGTTTTCCATTTCCCTCCAGCATCTTGAATTCTCTTTCTATTATGTTCGCCGTTTTTATATTGTCAAACATGTGCTCTGGCATGTGCAAGGCCCTTAGGTTTATTCCTATGTACTGAAAAAGCAAACAAGGAAACAAGCAGGCAGATGTGTGTGGTAGAGTCCTAGGGAGAGCTTCCGAATATGGGAGCAAAGATATCAAAAACATCAAACTCTCCTTAGATGAAAGCAGGTGTGGTCAGAGCCTGGGAAGACTTGGTGGAAGTCTGTCCATCTAAGCATGTAGACAAGATAGCAGTGGCATTACTGATGGATGTATCTGCAATAACAACCCGTTAAAAATCGTATCTGTTTTTTCTTCTCCAGTCCTGTTCCTGGAATGAGGACTCTGAGACTAATAATAATTAGTTATTATTAAATGCTAGGCCATGAACGTTGACTCAGTCTCTGCTTGACTCTTAACTTATTTAACCCATTCAAGCTATTCCATGTCTACCGCATGGTTAGTTACATCTCCTTCTATCCCTACCTACGTCTTCCTTAGAGGCTCCCTGAGTTCATCTACGTCTTTACGTCAGTCTCCTCTCAACCCATCTTTACCAGCTCTCTCCGAGTCTCTCTTTTATCTCTACTATTTCCCAGAATCCTCTCTCTTCCTGCCAGTGTCCCACCTCCAATTTCCTGCCTCAGCTCATTGGTCATTTTTTTTTTTATTGACAGGTGATGTTATAAGAAGTTTTCTCTACAAAACCCAACATAGAGGCTAGTTTAAAAGAGTCTATAGTGGATCTGTCAGCAATTTAAATCTCCACCTTTATGTTTGCCTCTGGTTCATATGTTCACCTCATTGTCCGATGGCTGAGCCTCTTGCCTCTGATTCTTCTCACAAAGTCCCTCTCTCTGCCCAAGGCACTCCTCTTCCTGTCCAGCTATTGGCTGTTAGGTCTTTATTACAGCCAATTAGATACAGCTCTAGATTGCCTTAGGCAGGTGAGGAAGGAGGAAGATTTGCAAAACAGAAAATCTGGTGATGGGCCATAGGAATGGCAACACCAGAATCTTGCTGTACTTAGCTCTCTGCCAGTGCAGAATTAATAAATGAATATACCGAAACACATCCTTACATAATGTACCCCAACAGGAATCTGTGTGTGTGTGTGTGTGTGTGTGTGTGTGTGTGTTGTGTGTGTGTGTATAGTTCAACCTCAGAGTTGAAAGTTTCAAAGAGATTATTACATATGACCCTAGCCCAATTCCTTGTTTTTGAAGCAAAAATATAGATTGCAGCTCCCCTCAAATTGGCTGTTGAAAACTTTTCTCAATTTAGATCCTGGGGTTCTAGTTCACATGTTGGACTTGCAAGTCAAGCCTTGCTGCAGAAACTCCGGTGTGACTGAAGGTGAGCTGCAGCTGGGACCGTCTGTCTCCGTCCCTTGAGCCTGGATGTGCATGGGAAGGCCAGGGATGCTGCACTTGAGACATAATCAGAGGAGCAAATGACCCCTCCAGAGGCTGAAATCCAAAGGGTGAGGATCATAGGGAAGCCACCCTCTGCCTCCGCTGCCTCTCTCTACAGACTCCAGGACTCTCACCGGGCCTACTCACCTTCATTCATAGGTAAAAAGGGAAGTGGAAAACCCTGAACATTCCCTTTACCCCCAAAGAAGCTTAGCACATTTCTGAGCATCCTTTAATTTCATGCCACTTTCCTGAACAAGTATTAATTTTCTCCTTTGGAGGGAGACTAATAAATCACCAAAGATGGTGACTTGAACTGGCAAACTACCAAAAAGCAACCAACCAAAGAACAAGAGAACAGGGGTGGTGAGCCCTTCCTCCTCCGCCTCTTCTCCTTTTCCTCTGCATCCTGTACAGTTGAGTGGGTGAGCATCACCCTAGTGCTTCTCTGTAGGCGCCGCCCGTTCTGACAACACTGCTCTTGTAATCAGGAGACACTCCCCTTGTTTGATCTTGTATTTTCATTGCCTCGCTCTCCCAGGAACACCTGGTGAAGCACTTCAATTCAGTCAATAAAGACAGCAACATCCCCTGATTGAGAGGCAACAGCTATGCCACGGAACTGTGGGACTTGCACAGTGCCAAGTTAACTCCATTGTTCCAGTATGGCTGCTTCTTTGCTCAGCTCTTCAGAACCGCCCTTATTACAGCACAGGAAGACCGATTTTGTTGCACATAGTTATATAATGCGCTCTCACCAACTTTGAAAAGTCCTGATAATTCATAAATAAGGGCTAAATAAAATATCTAGCTGTCTGCCAGCCTATTAACTTTATGTTATGCATCAAGCTATTTTTGCATACAATTTGGAAACAAGCTTGCTACAAATCATTTGGTACAGTTTTTAAGAACGTACAACAGTTTATCTCAATTTTGGAGGCAGGTCATCTAAGCTCAAACCACCAGGAGCGGTGGCCACAGCCTTCCCCTCAGAGGGCCCCTTCCCAGTTATCCTCTCAAGGTGACAAACCCAAGGAGGTCTGACTCACAGAGGGTCACCCCATTCTTTGCACTGGTGCAATTCTGAAGATGAAGGACTTCTTTATAACTGGGATCTTCAATGTTCCCCAGATGTCCAGCCCACTAGGGCTGGTCCCTAGTGGGATGTCAGTAGGAAGTACTGGAAGTTGGTAGAACACCAGCAGATACATAAAGGAAGAGCAACATGGAAGAGCAGTCAGGCATTTACAAGACCCTAACATGCATGAACACACACGTAAGAGTTTGAGACTGTCTTGGTTTACGCAGAGAGACCCTGTCTCAAGAGTCAAAGCAAAATCACACACAACCCCCTCCAACCACCCACATACCCAGTAATGAAGCAGTCATTATTTTAATAGAGAGCTCCTCTGAGGTGGAGTGTGGCCTTTCCAGTTCTCTCCTCCCCCGCATTACTTGACAGCAGTGGGTAGCAGTGTGCACCTGGTAGGAACAGGCAAAGGCCTACCTGCTTGTAAGCTGTAGCCTGAGGACATGGGGCTTTCCCTGAAGTGCCTCTAAAGCCAGAATATATACACATTATATATATGTAAAAATGATGTAACATATACATTTATATATATGATTATTTTATATATTATTATATAATCATGTATTTTATATAGTTTTATAAATTATCATAGAATGTAAATTATATATTATACTAATACATAATATAACATATTATTAATTATATACAATATATTGAAATATATAA